>NC_091122.1:46505689-46836403 GCF_040183065.1 Periplaneta americana | reverse complement strand
ATATGATTATGAAATTAATATAATGCAAAAAAGTGATAATTAATTCAGCTAAAACTGAATATTTACAACTTACGACAGAGACACAAGAAATAAAAATGTTAGCCATGGCCCATGACTTTATATTGAGGATAATGGAACAAGTGGAATGTTGAATTTTGTATTATGAAACAAGAATATCTTTAACTTTCTCCAAAAGAGACCGTTATTCAAAGTATTTCGTTGTGAGGACCAGAGACCTGGGCAGTAAGGGTTCAACGTGGGAACGTATTGCTAGCAACTCAAATATATTTTTGGAGAATTTGAAACAGAAAATCAAGAAAAGAGTTAGAAATGTGAGAGCAATTATAAATGCAAATGAAGACTTAAAGTAACTATATTCTATATTCAATGACATGTTAAAATGAAATAAGGCGCTATGTAAAAGAACACTAGATACCACTTTTATTCAGTAAGAAAACTGAATTTTCACAGAGATGTTATATAACCCCTTCATTCACTAATGCCTTCAATTGCGAAGGTGATTTGTGATTGGGTTATGTTTATATGACTCTCTAAACTTGAAACTGCTGCTGTAACACTAGCTCATTGAAAATAATATACTCTTAATTTTCTACTTGAGAATTGAAGATTCTTCAAAGTATTTTATTTTTAAACATATGTACTGTAGATAATCTTAACGATCATTTTGTGTCTTAAGTATTGGATCTATAACAGGTTGAACAATATTGTTTTCTGACAGTTTAATTAAGTAGTTCTGGGTAGTACTTTTTTATTTAAGAATTGTATTGAGAGCAAGAAAATATTTAAATTAGAATGGCATCTTCTGTGGACTTTTGATATTGGAAATTTGTGGTAACAAAGGGAACGTCAAGGAGCGATGGATAGGGTAGATGAAATGTGAATTGCGTAGACAAAATACTGTTTCGAGAGGGAGTTTTGGAGAAACACAGCTTTGGATGAATGAAAGTGCTTGTGTTGTAGAAATTCCATAATGAAAGAAAAAAATGAAGTGACATATAGTTCTTTCATTTGTTTACTGTTCAAACTTTTGTCAGACATTACTGAGCTTACAAATATTTAATGAGTCACGTGAAGCAAGAAGTGTTATAAATGGCAGGGCATCATCTATTAGGAAGTACGGGAACAAGTAGCATGAGTACCATGAGTTATATTTTCCAGTAAACAATTTGAGTTTCGCAATTCTGGGGTTCGATTAGAGACTGGCGTTCCCGACAGATGAATAAGTTCCGACCCTTACCTGCTGGCCTGCTAAAGTTGCGCTTCGTAGACTGTAATGGTCCCTCTAGCGCGCTCACGAAGTCAGGAGATTTCGCAGGCCGATCTCCCTTAGTTAGTTGACAGGCTCACAATATGTGACTACTTCGATTTTACTCTGTATTTAAAAGTATTGTACATTTATTTCTTTATCTTTTCTGAAAATATCACACTATTATTTACTTTGTAAATAGCCTAAGCTAATTTTGTACTGGAAATCACAATTACGGTCAGTTATATGCCGTAAATCATTAATAAAGCATAATAAAGCTGATGCGGATGTAGTCCCCGTCAGCTGAATTACGATAATAAAATTGTCTACGAGCTTGCGTGACTCCTAGTGCGCAGAAAGTTTCTAAACCTTGGCACTTAGCGGTCGCTATCGTGCTTGGTGATAGTCCCTTCCTCATCATTTCCGTGTATGTTCTACTAGGCTACATTTTGTTCGACATTTATTTTCAGAGTTATCCAAATATTTTGAGTAAACGAAACACCACGGAGTGAAGCAAGTGATCAATAATGTTGGCGTTCACATAATAATCCCTGTTCATAAACTCTTTTTTACAGGAATACGAGATAACTTGTTTTGTTTCTACCTCTCAGGTACTGTTTCTCGTAAATTTCGTTTTCATTGTGTGTCAACAAGACGCCAAATCACAACCTAAAAGCTTTTCAAAAGTCATCATTTAGAGTTGTCATGGCTAGTAAAACATATACACCGTGTCCTGCTTAGAAGGATAGAGAAATAAGTGCTAATTTAAAGTATAAATAATGGTTTTATAACATAACTTTTTGTATAACTTGATGTAGAAACTTTCCGAGTTTCGGAGAATGGTCAGTGCAACTTGATGTGTGCGCCTCGAGCTACCCTGAAGACATCCAAAAGGTACTCAACCTTCTGCCAAGTTCCATAACATTTGTGGGGCGATTAGCGCAGCTGCATTTCTAATACGTTGTCTCGGTTTTTCCAAAGTATCAACTGTATCACGTTGGTACGCAACACTTGTCACAAAACCCCAGAGAAGGTCAATGGGCGTCAAGTCGGTTGACATAGGTGGCCAGGCAAGGGTTCTCCTCTTTTGATCAACCTACTGGGAAAGTTTGCATTCAAGAAGCCACGCACTGCTCCATAGTAATGGGGTGGAGCCCCATGTTGCTGAAAACCGATTCTGGGAGGAGTTGATCAACAACAAAAGTTCTGCACATGTCCAGATACACATTCCCTGAGACTGTTGCCTCGATGAAGAAGAGTGGTCCAATGACAGAATGTTCTACTGAATGGCGCCAGGCCTGTTTCCAGATAAACGTTAGTGCGCATGCGCATGGACATGCAACTGTTTTTAAACCATTGGTGCATAAACTTGGACAGTTTCTGCATCTAGTCATATGTAAATCTCAACGATATCTTCATCTGATTTTAAATGGTGAGCATTTATTTCCCGATCCCTCTAATTGGGACGCGGAGTATTTAAACTGGGACATTCACACGTGAATCGCAACCGATCACCTGTGCCGGTCGTTAGGCTAGCCTTACTTCGTCACCAGCGGCGCTGCAAGCTTCTGCTGACAAAACACTTCAGTTGTTCACACAAGGGTGTAATGAAATTAATGAGCCGAAGTAATCGATGACATTTTTGAACCGCACAGAAGCGCCACTCGGTAGCGCTTCTATGTAGCTGGCCTTGAAACGTTACTAAGACGACAGTAAACATGACAGCAACTGACACTAACATTCTATACCATTGCTTCTGAAATGCACCTCCCTCTTTTCCCACTGGTGTATAGCAGAATGTAGAATATAGTAATATGAAATTTCACTTCAGTTTTAAAAGCAAACAATTTTATTGTTTTTATTTAACTCAATATAATCGGATGTGTAAATTTTCACATAAACATTATTATTATTATTATTATTATTATTATTATTGTTGTTGTTATTATTATATTATTATTATTATATTATTATTATTATTATTATTATTATTATTATTATTATGTTCTTCCCCCTCCCGTTAACTGCTCTTCGGACCTATAGAGAGCCGCGGCTCCCAGGTTGAGAATCACTGTTCTAGACGAGATACCAAATTTTCCGCCATGGCTGTGATGCAACAATAGTTGTAAATCGATAAAATGCAACGTCAGTTACCAAGTTGCTACTTTAACATTTTCCCCCCCATTACTATCAACTTAATGTTAGTAATATTCTAGCGGTTAGGTTTATTTCTCTTCAGGCAACACTTCCTCGAATAAACACACTATTGTAATATAATATTATATATATTTTCTCTCGCTGTTATTTATGCTCGCTTTAACATCGTTTGGTCATATCACGAGCTAATTTTTTTGGGTGAAATCCGAAGGCCTGTGTACTATTGTTGAGGCTGGTTCTATTGTGAACTAGATGGCGACTGTATAATATACATGACTGATTTGTTATGAATATGATTTCGGTGATAAATGAAGCCCGTGATATTCAGGGCTGTTGTTGCCCGAATTTCCTGCCATTCGTCTAACGGTTGAGGGAAAACCCTGAAAAACCTCTACCAAGAAATTCAACCCGACCTGGAATCAAACCCTGGCCCTTTGCGTAAGAGACCAGCATGCTTACCTCTACACCATAGAGATGGTCAATATAATATTATGTTGCGGAAATAGAATAAAATTATTATTCCTTCATATAGCGATATATAGCAAAGTATGTGATTATGTCTCGTGACGAGAATATTGTATTAAATGGAAATATAAAAATTGGAAATTTATTTTTTGAAGAGGTGTGAAATATCTTGGAGCAACAGTAACAAATATAAATGATGCTCGGGAGGAAATTAAACGCAGAATAAATATGGGAAATGCCTGTTATTATTCGGTTGAGAAGCTTTTATCATTCAGTCTGCTGTCAAAAAATCTGAAATTTAGAATTTATAAAACAGTTATATTACCGATTGTTCTTTATGGCTGTGAAACTTGGACTCTCACTTTGAGAGAGGAACATAGGTTAAAGGTGTTTGAGAATAAGGTGCTTAGGAAAATATTTGGTGCTAAGAGGAATGAAGTTACAGGAGAATGGAAAAAGTTACACAACACAGAACTGCACGCATTGTATTCTTCGCCTGACATAATTAGGAACATTAAATCCAGACGTTTGAGATGGGCAGGGCATGTAGCACGTATGGGCGAATCCAGAAATGCATATAGAGTGTTAGTTGGGAGACCGGAGGGGAAAAAAAAGGCCTTTGGGGAGGCCGAGACGTAGATGGGAAGATAATATTAAAATGGATTTGAGGGAGGTGGAATATGATGATAGAGAATGGATTAATCTTGCTCAGGATAGGGACCAATGGCGGGCTTATGTGAGGACGGCAATGAACCTCCGGGTTCCTTAAAAGCCAGTAAGTTTAGCGATTTAGGCCTATATGTGTGAAGCTACTGGTATAAATAAATTACGTAATACAAGTTTGTGAAATAGTGATTTACGCTTAAGGTTGGTGGCATTGAAGTGGCAACTATCTTTGATATTTGGTACCTCACCATATATTGTTTTGACTGTAGCGCTTTGGTACAGTTTACTCTGTAGCTGCTGTAGAACACGGAAATTAAAAAAGACTTGTTTTCTTACTTCACCGTATTAGGAAGCCAATCCGAAAGTCCAGACCTACTTGTTTTGTATTTGTGAAGTAAAGCGTCCTCGACGCAATGTTTGATCTGGATTTATCTGTCTGCCTCAAGACATTGTGTCACCACTCTTATCTAATTGCTACGTATAACTTGAGCCGTTACAAAGTCTTGTAACTTGTAACATTGCTCCCCATTAATATTAGGTTTTATCGAGAAAAACGTTGTCTCACCATGTGAAGAATATTTTAATATGATCTCAGTTGATAAATTAGTTACGAAATACACATGACCTTCGAAGAATTATGTTGACATACGAATTATCTTGAGAAAGCGATGTTACGCTGAAAAATTTTATGAGTGAAAATAAATATAAATTAATAATTTGAACATATTTTTGTAGAAAAAATCATAACGAAAACGCCACTTTTTCATTATGCATTTATACTCGTTACGTAAGAATTGAGTGCTTTTATTGCGTTACCAATGAAATTGATTCCTTTATTATTCCCATTTGTAATTTCTCATTCATAAAGACATAGGTACTGTCAGTGACACAGGAATGCCCTGGAAGGAATGCGGGGTTGGGGTAGTAGTTTCGCACTAATAGTGGTTGGAATGGATGGAGAGAAAGTTAGAAATACAATGTAGCATGCATTATAAAAACATTGATTTACCAATTCCGCGCCACGTTACTATGGAGCACACTACACATGAAAGTTATATTGCTACGTCTTAACTTTGACTATATATTTACACCAGCAGTTCTGTTAATCAAACGTTCACCTTCGTCTTCCAAGTACAAATGAAGAGAGAGAAATGTTTTTTTGGAGAAAATAGAAAGGGGATTAGGCCTAAGCAGAGGGTATTCACACCGAAAGTACCATTAGCCAGCCGCTTCCTCCAAAGTTAGCCTCACACCTCTCTAAACTACACCCCTAACTTCCCCAAGGTTCAGGGCAGATGAGCTGTGTCATCGATAGTATACAGGGTGATCCAAAACCTCTGCGACAAACTCTAAGGGGTGATAGACCTAACAATAAGGAACCCTTTTTGTTAAACAACCTATGTCTTTTGACGCGTCGTTTCGAAGTTATCGTTGAAAATGTTTTTGCGCAGGCGTACGTGAATGTATGCGAATGTGTGCACCTCTGTTTGTTTGTTGATATGTTTGTAAGAGACGAGAAGGGTTGTTATTAGTTTACGTTTAATGTTCAATACCTTTTCCTTTCAGTTCAGTCTAATCAATTGAGAATGGATGTCTACGCGGTCTTCCACCAATGCGTCTCGAAGGCGCTGATAAAGTCGAGCAAACATTGTGTGGTGAGGGTGATTTCTGTTTTGAAACTGTTGTTGGTACATGTGGAGAGCTCTTCTTCCGTTTCCACGAGCCTCTCCATAACATATTACCATGTCGGCTAACTCGGAAAATGTGTAGACATCCATTCTCAATTGATGATTAGACTGAACTGAAAGGAAAAGGTATTGAACATTAAACGTAAACAAACAACAACCACCCTTTTCGTCTCTTACAAACATCTCAACAAACAAACAGGGGTGCACACATTCGCATACATTGACATACGCCCGCGCAAAAATATTTTCAATGGTAACTTCGAAATGACGCGTCAAAAGACATAGGTTGTTTAACAAAAAGGGTTCCTTATTGTTAGATCTATCACCCCTCAGAGTTTGTCACAAAGGTTTTGAATCACTCTGTATAATTTCCTGTCTCAGTTGCAAACGAATTCCATGCAATAAGCTTATACCATATTCTAGTATATACAGTCACGAAGCTCAATGCGTAGTAAATATGCATCCATAGATAGTTGCTAACCACTAGGATCGCTAATATCGCCACATTACAGACAATGCGAAATTGTACCGGCACAGTCTATTGTTCATAGCACCCTCACAACTCAAGCTTCGTGACTGTATATACTAGACTGTGCTTATACCTGCACTTACTGTGATGTACTGTTGTGTTTAGATAGCTTGGCCGGTGTTTGAGTAGAGGCGCTGCGGTTTGAGTCAGTTTCTCAGCGAATTCAGTTGGGAAGGCAAGAGGGGGGGAAGGCGAGAACTGCATGCATGCTGACGTGCGTTATATTGTTGAAAAGCATTGGTCACGTTCCTGTACTCTATGGGCGATCACAATTTCTCCTCTCACTGCTATTCAAACACTCGTACTTAACACAATGTCTTTTCACTCTTCCACTTACAATAAAGTAAACTTCAATGTCGTTATTGGTTCCATTACGGTACTAATGGTTTTGCAATAGTTAATATACTACGCACATGTGCATGGAAAAGAAGTGAACTCAACAGGAGCTGCACAGCGACTAACCCGTACACCTCTTTTTTCAGTTATTACTATTATTAGGATCAAATAGACTTGCCTGGTTTACTGTGCAGAATGTTATGGCCGCGCAACCTATCTAAACACAACAGTAATCTGTTCCGATCATTCTCGAAAGAGGCTGCAAGGAACACGCCTTTCGTAAACCTAATCTCTCTTCATAGCCATAACCCTTGAAAATATGGAATTCAGAGAACAATTCAAACAGCAATTTCTTACCCAGCTTAGAAAAGAAAAGGAACCGAAATCCACTATTGTTGTTTCAATTCCGAAATATAATACAATGCTGCATAACTTCATAGCTTTTTCGTTTTTCATGGCAATAGGGCCTTTGTTTGGAATTTGTCATTTTAATGTCAGGAACTTTTCAATATTAAGGAAAGTTTATGTTAATTATGGGCTAAAGAAATCGTATCACATGGGAGGGGACATTTTCGGCATATCCTTTTAAGCTTAATCAGGGAGCACATTAAAATAAATTGTGTAGTTTATGAAAAAAAAAAAAAAAAACCATCGGAGGAAGTATGGCACGAAAGTGGTTTTCTCGTTTCAAACAGGGCTATTTTGACAGGAATGATTTTCGGGAAGACAGACATTGATGATGATCAAATTTCTGTTCATTTCAAGGACAAAACTAAAGTTCTTTCAATAATTTATTATCATAATACACTGCTAATTTAAAATTGACTCAGCATATTGAGAATTAATCAATGACTTTTCCAGAACACGCTATGAAATATTTCATATAAAACAGTTTTTATCTCGAAATGAGCGAAATTGTAATAAACTTTCTTTGTTTGAAATATCTCAAACATTAACCCCTCAAATTAATGACATTACTTACGGTTTACTCTGTATTTTATTATGGGAATAGCGAAATCATATTGCGACTATTTCGTTCATATGACGTCATTCCATTTTCGGCCAATGAAGTGTACAGAAAATTTGAATTCCAACCATAGTCATACATCGCGATCGCGATAATTTCAGCAGCTTGATTTATCACTATCAATTTGTCGCATGGTAGTGCTTTTGTTTAGTCAGTGTCGCCAACCGTTTTCACTTAAATCGATGAGCATGAATCCATTGTACTAAATAAAGTGCGAAATCCTACTTCCACATCTATATCTTCACCTTCTAATTCCATGTCCATTGTATCTAAATAAAATGACACTCCTTCATAATAATTATTTATTTAATTAATGTATTAATCAGGTTATTTGTAATTATACTATAAATATTTAAATTGAATTATGATTTCAGCAGATAATGAAAAAGTATTTCTGTTATAATAACAAGAGAAAAGTGCAAAACATGTAATTAACATTTTTATACCTGTATTTCGTCCACACGTATTGAGTAACGGTTAGCGCGTCTGGCCGCGAAACCAGTTGGCCCGGGTTCGATTCCCGGTCGGGGCAAGTTACCTGGTTGAGGTTTTTTCCGGGGTTTTCCCTCAACCCTATATGAGCAAATGCTGGGTAACTTTCGGTGCTGGACCCCGGACTCATTTCACCGGCATTATCACCTTCATCTCATTCAGACGCTAAATAACCTAAGATGTTGATAAAGCGTCGTAAAATAACCTACTAAAAAAATTAAACTTTATTTCGCTTTCCTCAGTTGGCATTACTGAATAACATTCAATTTCTTTATTGCAGTAATCGTTATTCAACTATTTCGACTTCACAATGTCTGAATAGGTTAAGTATTTATATATATATATATATATATATATATAATTATTAGGGTGACCAGATTCACATGGATAAAAAAGGACACAAAGCTTCATAAAGGAGGACACTGTTCGAAAAAAGAGGACAGAAAATATGTACTTAAATTTAGGCTAAACCCTATATTATACTTCAATTTACATCAGAATCTATTTCATTACAAAATATTTACAGTACAGATTTAGGCTTGTATCATATTTAAAAGTATATTAATATTTATTTTATTACAAAATAATTATGATAAAATTTAATTCCAATCATTTTACAGTTAGCTAAATATGAAAGACAAGGGAACTATAATTATATATTAAAGAGGACAGAAAATATCTATTTAGAATTACATTCGCACCTCGATCTCTTGATTTACTAGCTACCTGTGAGCAACGACCGTAAGGAGGAGGAGCTAAGAGAGTTATGATCGTTGGCAAAGAGTATATTTCGTCGAGGCTGTTGCCACCTACAGGCACATTAGTTTTTGTATTGTATTCTATTTATTAACATTCCATTGTATTCATACATTGCTTACAGCTAGAATATGGAATAAGTCAAAAAACTTAATGCTATTATAAAGTCTTAATTTATAGTCACAGTCTAGATGAAATATATACAGACGAGATTTACAATATAGTCTACTAGTACAACACAAAACTTTTAGTATCAATTTCATGACGTGTTATTGAATGTCATGAATACACCTACAGAATAGAAGGCGTGAGAAATTAGGTACTTCTTTAATTTGGCCCTAAATAATTTTATGTTTTGAGTTTCATTTTTAATATCGATAGGGAGGCTGTTAAAAATTTTTACTATCATATAACGCACTCCTTTTTGATAGCACGATAGACTTGCCGATGGAGTATGAAAGTCATTTTTGACGTGTATGTATGCTATGAACTGTTGAATTAGTTACAAAGTTTTCACGATTACATACGAGGAAGATTATTAATGAAAATATATATTGACAAGCCATGGGCATTATTTGTAGTATTTTTTAAAATAGTCCTATACGATTCCCTAGATTTGGCACCTACTATTATTCTAATTATTCTTTTTTGTAATAGAAATATACTGTTACTATCTGTGGAATTTCCACAGAATATTATTCCAAAGCTCATTACCGAGTTTAAAAAGGCTTTAAATCAGATAATTTAAAAATATCAGGCATAGAAACAAGTTACGAAAAGGAGGACATTTCTTGATTTTTTTTAAATCCCCCCGGACCCCGGACAAAGGCCTAAAAAGGAGGACATGTCCGGACAAAAGGGGACGTCTGGTCACCCTAACAAATATTAACATTATGTGAGCGAATTTTAAGGATACATTATTTAGGCCTACATTTTTATTTTATTCACGAAATAGTCCTAATAAATATCACTCGAGGTGTGAGATTTCCCAATCGCTTAGTTCGTGGATTTATCCTTATGACATTACTATAGACAATTCCAGCATACATAAGTAAAACTGAAATGTGCTTATATTGGAATTACACGGTTTCCATTCACAAATAGCTTAGAAATAGTAAAACGTGATTGGTGTTATTACTAAGACGCATTTTGCAGTTTTAATTGACGGTTCGGAGACAGTCTCAAGATAAAACATTCATAAACATCATTGTAACATCTATCGTAGGATTTGAGTGGTAATGACTGGCAGATAAACGCAGGGAAAAAAGTGTTCGGTTATCCTGTTTGTCCACATAGGCTATCAGCGAATAAATACAATTTGAAACTAGAAAATGCAAACTCTAGCATTAATAAGTGTCGTGATTTATGTCGGTTCATACAGTAACATTGCAGTACATAGTCACTGTGATAAGAAAGTGCATGATTTTTATGCCATTGCATGGTCTTCAGACCTCGGATCAAGTAAGATAGATTGATAAACCACAGTTCGAGATGTTAACAGTTACAGAGTGACCTAACTGGAATTAGCGTTGGATCTCTACGAAAATAGAACACTGCATCACTGCCTACAAGCCTATTATCCCAGATATGCCTGAAATATTTTTTTGCAATTTTTGTGTAGTTTTCAAATCTCATTTAATGGAGTATATAACTGAAGTATGGTGTCAAAACATTCTAGTTGTAACTGGTTGAGCTAGAAACAGGTGTCATTTTTAAAGGACAGTAGGCATATAAGCATATATTGTAAGGAATAATTGTATACTATGCTTATATGAAAGGAAACAATGTAATTATTATTATTATTATTATTATTATTATTATTATTATTATTATTATTATTATTATTATTATTATTAACAAATCATTGTTATTTTATTACAGTTTCTTTATTATTACTACTCATATTATTCTGAAGATTGATGCATTATGGCTAAATTCGTTTTAACTCTGGAATGCTTTCGTCATTGAATAGTACCGTATTGCTATTGATACGTAAAAATAAGTAATAGGCGAAAAGAGTGTTGAAGTTTCGAGGAGGAGGTTATATTGGGAGAGACGTGACGATACATAAAATGAAGTAGTTGCTGTGGCAATGTCGAAAGACAGGTTTCAGTTCATTTTCTAAAATCTACATTGTTATGACAATGACAATTTAGAAAGAAAACAAGACCTCTTCCAAAAATACTAAATGAAAAACAATAGAAACTTACGTCCGTTCAATACCTCCCTCCAGAACGTCACCAGTCCTCCACTTGTAAACAGATCTTGCTATGCAAATCTGGATTTCAGGTATATCTCCCTATGAAGCATACTTGAATAATTTCAAAGGAAAAATTATTCCCGAGCCGGGTATCGATCCCGGGACCTTTTGTTTAGCGAACCAACGCTCTGCCGACTAGCTACCCAGAAACTACACCCGACACTGTCTCAACTTTTCCATTCATATCCTCACACCTCTGTGGGCTGACAAGACGCCAGAAACCCAATTTTGAGTGCACACGAACTCTGTGTGGCATTTGTAGGCTGCATTATAGTCTGTATTTGAGATAAAATTTCCCCCGTAGCATAATTTTCAAACGTAGATAGCATTTCATCCAGGGAAAATCCACTAAAATTGAAATAGCGAAACAATTTCAAAATATATGGGGATATGCCTATTGTCCTTTTAAAAGGACACATAAATTTTCGTCATTGTCATGTCGCAGTGAATAGATATTTCGAAAGCCTTGTAGTTTCACGTTATATTTATGTTTATTAGGAGTCATTTGATCTACAGCAATTTGTAAAATAATTCCGAACTGTAAAAATATTTAATATTCTTATCTGATTTGCGTCTCGGATGTCATAGCTGAAATAAACGAACAATTCTCACGTCTACATCTCAAACTCAACGATGATCAGAACTCTAATTACCAGTCTTACCACACCTAGCAAGCCTCTAATTAAGACCAGTAATAGTGACACCTGTGAAAAATCAAATGCGTTAACTGTAGGGAGAGTAATTTGAAACATTGACAACTGTCCTTTTAATAGGACAGTAGGCATATCTACTTGTACGAATTTGTGGCTTTTTATACTTTTTATTGCGTTATGGAGTTTCAATTTATTACATTCTGCAGTTTTAGTTAATTACTTTTTTTATTTTGCACGATCGTGTTTCTTGCTGTATTTACAGCTATTGTTGTTAGGCCTTGAAATTAGAATTCCGACACAGAAGCTTGTTACCAGCGAAACCATTCTTCATAACATAAAGTATAGGCCTGCTGAAATAGACCCATTACAGTGCACTTATTGTTACTTAGTTGCCATTACAGTGCAGTTTTGCGGAGGCTTTGGAATAATATTGCTGTAAATTTTCAGTGCAAAATATGTTGTATTTGCGATTTTAAAAATAAGGTCGTGCGAAAATATGTTACAATACACGTTTGTGAAGTGCAGTACAAAATCTCGGAAATTGAAAGACTCGCTCTGCCCATTTTTCAAACTTTTCCTCGATTTTGTAAAATACATTTCTCAACCTTGTATCGTAATATTACTTACAAATGGCTTTTAAGGAACCCGGAGGTTAATTGCCGCTCTCACATAAGCCCGCCATCGGTCCCTATCCTGTGCAAGATTAATCCATTCTCTTTTATTATATCTCACTTCCTTCAAATCCATTTTAATATTATCCTCCCATCTACGGCTCGGCCTCCCCAAAGGTTTTTTTTCCCTCCGGCTTCCCAATTAACACTCTATATATACATTTCTTGATTCGCCATACGTGCTACATGCCCTGCCCATCTCAAACGTCTGGATTTAATGTTTCTAATGATATCAGGTGAAGAGTACAATGCATGCAGTTTTGCGTTGTGTAACTTTCTCCATTCTCCTGTAACTTCATCCCTCTTAACCCCAAATATTTTCTTAAGAACCTTATTCTCAAACAGCCTTAATCTCTGTTCCTCTCTCAAAGTGAGAGTCCAAGTTTCACAGCCATACAGAACAACCAATAATATAACTGTTTTATAAATTCTAACTTTCAGATTTTTTGACAGCAGACTAGATGACAAAAGCTTCTCAACCGAATAATAACACGCATTTCCCATATTTATTCTGCGTTTAATTTGCTCCCGAGTGTCATTTATATTTGTTACTGTTGCTCCAAGATATTTGAATTTTTCCATCTCTTCGAAGGATAAATGTCCAATTTTTATATTTCCATTTCGTACAATATTCTGGTCACGAGACAAATCATATACTTCGTCTTTTCGGAGTTTACTTCAAAACCTATCGCTTTACTTGCTTCAAGTAAAATTTCCGTGTTTTCCCTAATCGTTTGTGGATTTTCTCCTAACATATTCACGTCATCCGCATAGACAGAAGCTGATGTAATCCGTTCAATTCCAAACCCTGTCTGTTATCCCGAACTTTCCTAATGGCATATTCTAGAGCGAAGTTAAAAAGTGAAGGTGATAGTGCATCTCCTTACTTTAACCCGCAGTGAATTGGAAACGCATCAGACAGAAGCTGGCCTATAGGACTCTGGTGTAAGTTTCATTGAGACACATTTTAATTAATCGGACTAGTTTCTTGGGAATATCAAATTCAATAAGAATGTTAAATAAAACTTCTCTCTTAATCGAGTCATGTGTCGTTTTGAAATCTATGAACACCTTTCTGATATACTTTGATACAAATAAAAACTATCTGATGTAATTCATTTTTAAACTTAGCAAGTAGGACGTAAGCATGAACTTAAGTGCCAGCAAAAACAAGTGTTTTAATATGTAAGTTTTACTTATTAAAACAATGAAGCTCATATTGCAAATTTTAGCTTTGCATTCTCTGAGTTTCTCATTAAGTTGTAAATGCATTGGGTTATATATATTTTTTTTATCTCCTTTAGTTGTTAGCTCTTTTTTTTTTTTTCATGGCAGACGAAAATTGTAAAATAAAAACTGAAATTACAGAAAATGATAATTATTGCGGAGCTAGCATCTTAGATGTACGGACCGATTATTTAGTCCTGACAGCTCTGCGACGCGAAAGAGGGGAAGTAATAGGAGTAGTGGGGAGAGCTCCGGAGTAGAGATAAGGGCGAGCGGTTAGTAAAGAAATGCAGTACAGGTTAAGTGTACTGGAAACGCACCGTTCTGCCGCATGCGTTACGTCCGATCGCTATGAATGCAAGCGATTAACTAACCCGAACACCCCTTGGCGTAACGTAATGGACTAGCGTGCCCCATGTGCACATTGTCGGCGACTGTCACGACTAAATAATCGTACTGTAAACATATTGAAAATTTACAATTTTATATATTATTGTATGTAGAGAAATCGGAATACCATTGACTCACAACTACAGAGATGCGATATATGAGCAAAACAGATGACCATTCACTTTTGGATCTTAAAAAAAAAACACTTGAACGTCTAGAAAGAATTACAGTATATATTCAGTAAATTTTGGAAGTTATTCAGGACGAGAGAATGAATTGCAGACAATACGTAGATAATATATGACAGGATACCCAGAAAATTTATATATTCTACAGGGACATCATTTTATTTTTACTTCAATTTTTATTGTACCTGAGTTTTTGAATGTACTTCACTCCCACCCCTTCTGCTAATGAAGTTCAACCGTCCTCCACACAGATCCAAGACCGCATATACAGTCATAGTAGCCTTACGGTCATAATAAACAGTACGTTCCAATAATATGTTCGCATTTTCCAGTGACGTAAGAGCTTTCAATATTGAATCATTTTCGCACAGGTACTGTCGTCCGTTTGCCTATGTCGCATCCCGGTTTCCTCCACCAGCTTTTATTCGCCAGCTAGTGGCTGGGCTGTCTTAGCTCTTTTCTGAGAACATTAATTTCTGTTAGGAATTTGACGTCTACGTAATATTATACAACTGTTTAAAATAACTTAAATAAAAGGACCTCGTTAAGTAATTAAATGTCAAGTGATTTTCTCCCTTTCTGCGGCATAACCACTTGGACGGACAATAAATAGTATGAGTAATTTTATCTTTTCGGATCGGACAGAAATGAAGATTGAATTTACAGTAGTAAGGTACTCTTTTATAGAGTAGGTACAGAATTATTTCAACATGAGTTACTAGTACGAAGGACGAAACTGGTAATTGGGATTAGGTACAATAGTCTATAGTGCGATAATATGCACATTAGAACTGAAGCCTGTATCGAAATGAATGGTCACCATTTTCAAAAATGTGTTTAAATATCCATATTATGATTATTTTCCAATTGAACTTCATTCTCTATATTGTACGCTAATGTGCTGTAGGCAGTATAATATACACTGCATAATGAATACGTCCACATGGAGAGGTGAGTTCGTGAGTAAAAACACCCATTGTTAATACAGTACTGTATTTTGATTAAACAAAAACTAATGAAAATGATCAAACTCAAAATCGCGATATTTCCTAGTTTACGTAAATGGATGAACTACTTTTCTTCCCTCCTATACCTAGTAAAGTGATTTGTTTGTATATTACGCCAGTATCATCGAACTCCAGTCGTGGAAGGGAGTAGCAAACGGCGTTGATCCAGAGGTGTAGGCAAGTTAATATTAAAAATGTTTGTAAAAATAAAATGATGTCCCTGTACAATATACAGTACAATACAAACCTGGGAGAGAAGTTTTAGGGACGACCAAGTAACTGATTCCTAACGTAGGAGGACATGAGACTTGATACGGGAAAAGATGATGTATAAAGTATATCGTTTAGCTATAATGTAAATATTACATATATGATATCTTCAGGGCCCCGGGCGATCTCAATGTTAGCCTTACTTTGCACCGCCTACGGTGGGGGTAGATTGAGAGCAAAGCGTAAACATATTCTGTTGAGGGTCGCCTGATCGATTTCTTCGATCTGCCCAACAGCCTTGGTACTTCACTGCCGTGTTTATTTTCGTTTCCATTATTCGTTGTGTATATTATTATGTCTCTTTTGTCCCAAGTGAAAGTGTGCGTGACTTATTTGTTGTAGGCCTGTATATCAGTTTGTATAGGCTGTGTTTTCCTCAAGCCGTTATATAGAGAACATAGTATTAACCGAACCAATAAAATGTCTGTTTTCCACTCCGAAGACCCCAGTCCAAATTCTGATAGGAGCAAATGCAGTCTGTGGCCAAAAGACATATACAGGGACATCATTTTATTTTTACTTCAATTTTTATTGTACCTGAGTTTTTGAATGTACTTCACTCCCACCCCTTCTACTAAGGAAGTTCCAACTCCACACAGAACCAAGACCGCAGATAGTAAGCAGTACTGAGTTACTGAGTATAGTACGTTCCAGAAATATGTTCGCTTTTTCCAGTGACGAAAGAGCTTTCAATATTGAATCATATTTTCGCACAGGTACTGTCCGTTTGCCTACGTCGCACCCCGATTTCCCCCACCTGCTTCTGCTCGCCCCTCTGTAATAGCTGGGCTGTCTTAGCTATTTTCTGAAAATATAATTTCTCTTAGGAATTGGAAGTTTACGTAATATTATACAGCTGTTTAATTTAACTTAAATAAAAGGGCCTCATTAAGTAATTAACTGTCACGTGATTTCCTCCCTTTCTACAATCCTGCGGCATAACCACTTGGACGGACAGTAGATAGCATGTCTGAGTAATTTTATATTTTCGGGTCGGGCAGAAGTGAAGATTGAATTTACAGTACGTAGAGTAGGTACAGAATTATTTCAACATGAGTTACTAGTACGAAGGACGAAACTGGCAATTGGAATTAGATGCAATAGTCTATAGTGCGATAATATGCACAAAAGAACTGAAGCCTGTATCGAAATGAACGGCCACCATTTTCAAAATTGTGTTTAAATATTCATATTATGATTATTTTTCAATTTAACTTCTTTCTCTATATTGTACGCTAATGTGCTGTAGACAGTATAATATACACTGCATAATGAATACGTTCGCATGGATAACTCACTTCGTGAGTAAAAACACTTATTCTTAATACAGTACTGTACTTTGATTAAAGAAAAACCTAATGAAAATTATCAAATTCAAAATCGCGATATTTCCTAGTTTACGTAAATGGATGAACTACTTTTCTTCCTTCCTATACATAGTAGAGTGATTTGTGTTTTACGCCAGTATCATCGAACTCCAGTCTTGGAGGGGGGAGCAAGCGGTGTTTCCGGTTCTCTAAAGGTATAGACAGGTTAATATTAAGAATGTTAGTAAAAATAAAATGATGTCCCTGTAGATGCACCACAGTCTAGTATATACAGTCACGAAGCTCAATACGTAGTAAATATGCATCCATAGATAGTTGCTAACCACTAGGATCGCTACTATCGCCTCATTACAGACAATGCGAAATAGTACCGGCACAGTCTTTTGTTCCTAGCACCCTCACAATTCAAGCTTCATGACTGTATATACTAGACCAGCGGTGGCGAAAATGTAATAGTGCGCCGAGCCACTGTGTAACCTGCAACGTGCATAGCACCTAAGGAGGGAGGCGGACACCCGAAGGGGAAGTGAAGCAACTGTCTGACTTATTAACGGATTTTCATTTTCCTTATATCAAGCACTTAAATATAATTTTATACGCTACAAGGCTACAAACTAATGTTTAGTACGTGTAACGAAGAAAGAAATGAACAAATGAACAATATCACAACCTAAAATTAACTGTCTTCAGAATGTCTCTACGAGAAAGTTTCAAAATCAGGAATTATGTCACTTACTGCCAGTCGTAGTTGATCACGAAGGTATTTGTCTGTCAGTCGTGATCTAAATTAGGTTTTTACTATTTTCATTGTTGAAAATAATTTTTCACGAACGTAAGTTATAGCGAACATGGCTTCAACTGAACAAGCGAAAGAACGAAGCTTCGGATATTTATTTTTTGGCAAAGATTTGAAAGTTCAACATTTGTCAAGTCCTTACATCTAGCTTTCATTTGACATCACATAGTAAATCAGTGAGTTCAAATTGAAGAGCTAACCGCATTATTCGTACATCTGCTGATAAGGGGTCGACGTACAGAGATGATAATGATGATGATGATGATGATGATGATGATGATGGCAACAATAACCCTTAACCTTTTAATGTTTCATCAGTAACATGTAGTATAATGCAGTTTTATGTTATACAACCGTTTTCCTCGTAAAACTTGTGAACAAATCATACATTTAATATTCTCATCATATTGACGGCAAAAAAATGCGTCCTCCCATCCTACTTGGAACTTTCGTACATGGTTTCGAGAGAGACATATGTTACTCGCAGGTCAGAGACAAATACAAATGGAACGGAGTTTGTCTCCAATGAGTGGAGGGTAGGGGTTGGCGGAGGTTAGAAGCAGCTATCACTGCGAGCCACAATGTCTCGCGAGTCACGTTCTCGCCACGGCTGCTCTAGACTGCGGATGCACTTTCTCTCTCTCCCTCTCTCTCTCTGATAGTTATTTTTTTTAATTATGAAAATTTGTGGAATACTGTAGCCTATATTATATGCCTGGGCAGCATGTGCATGATAAATTAATTACTCGTGTGCCAGTATTTGAATGTTGATGTAATTCTTGTTTTGAGCCTTTTTTTTAATAAACACATCTATTACATACAGTAAAATATCTTGACACGTCGGCTGAAAGTTGCACAGTTTGGCAACAGCGCATCCCCGGCTTACGTATGAATACACGAACTATAATAGTAAAATTATACTACCGAAAAGTAGGAGAACTCTTAGACTTTTGCCTGATAGCTTCAATGTTCTTCCATATAAATCAATTATGGAACAACTATATTGCATTTTTGTAAAATATATATATCACAACTAAATGTTATGAAAAAAAAACAATGTTGTATTAGCTAATTGTCAGAGTTCAAGATCTTGAGCGGAAATAAAGAAACGTTCGGTGTTAACATTGGCACACGGATACGAAACGGAGAGAAGAGCTCTGGCACTAAATTCACGGTGACAGCCAAGCAAACTAGTCAGAACTTTCATAATATTTATCTTTCCATTTCGCAGCATAAATGTCTTGGTTTGTTCTTTACGTTCATTCTACTCTTTTATGATTTCCAAAGAATGGAATAGACTTCAGTTTCCCACAAGGGTCATATCCACTGTTAATGATAAGGGAACACTATATTGGAATTATTAACTTTCATGTTTTTAAAGATAAATTCACAAGATGTTTATCACTGATGTATCTAGTTAATGATAATTACTGATACATGTATACAATTTCATCTCTTTTATGATGAAAAGCGCAGTTGCTTAGTTACTGGCCATTTGCTATTAAAATGTGACATTGCAAATATTTTGATATAGTTTAACCTAAGAATGATAGTTTGTCAGTGAATTAATAGACCTAAATGGAAGTGGAAATTACATTCATCAGTTCGAGAAGCAAATTAGCGATTTCTCGCATGCGACAACAGAGAATATATTTATGATTTAATGGCGTCTAACATCCGGTCGAAGAGTCATTAGTGTCAGAGAGAGATTAATTAGAAATATAAAATTAGGCATTGTCCCTAAAAAAAAGTGTCCTAATATTCTCTTATCGCGCTCTTTGCCCGTGGCCTAATTAGGTGATATCGTCTGTACTACATTCCATACGTTGGCAATACTTGACCTTGAACACGCTTTGGTTAAGAAAATTATTAGCCAGTAAGAATGACGATGGAAGTGACACGAAAGTCTTGTTTATCAGTCTATCGTGCTCTGGAATGAACAAGGCTCTGAAATCAGCTACAACGGTCGGTCCGGTTTTCTTTGCCACTACTGTACATGCCATTCTGTTGTACCTTAGGTTTTGCAAGAGACTCTTCTTCATCGTCGAGTTATTAGCGTCCTAATATGTCAGGGTTAACGTCATAGTCTAACGGGTGGGAATGAATGTTTGTTAATAAGGATAAATTGATGTCATAATAGCATAAAGAACGGGATTCAAAGACATAGGCCAGCTGTTCTTAAACTGTGTTGAGTTCTAGGACCCCTTTCATATGATGAGCATTTTGCCGGACCCCTTAACACATTAACTTTATACATACCTTTGCTTAAAATCAGGTGAGAAATTAATTTTATGTATATGAACAATTTATTTTTCACATTACAAATTATTATGAACTCAAGTTTAGTTTATAAGCTTTGTAAAAATTTGCTTTCTTACTTACTTACTTACTTAGGCCTACTGGCTTTTAAGGAACCCGCAGGTTCAATGCCGCCCTTACATAAGCCCGTCATTGGTCTCTATCCTAAGCAAGATTAATCCAGTCTCTATCATCATATCCCACCTCCCTCTAATCCATTTTAATATTATCTTCCCATCTACGTCTCGGCCTCCCCAAAGGTCTTCTTCCCTCCGGCCTCCCAACTAACACTGTGTATGCATTTCTGGATTCGCCCGTACGTGCTACATGTCCTGCCCATCTCAAATGTCTGGATTTAATGTTTCTAATTATGTCAGGTGAATACAATGCCTGCAGTTCTGTGTTGTGTAACTTTTTCCATTCTCCTGTAACTTCATCCCTCTTAGCCCCAAATATTTTCCTAAGCACCTTATTCTCATACACCCTTAACCTATGTTCTTTTCTCAAAGTGAGAGTCCAAGTTTCACAACCATAAAGAACAACCGGTAATATAATTGTTTTATAAATTCTAACTTTCAGATTTTTTGACAGCAGACTGAATGATAAAAGGTTCTCAACCGAATAACAGGCATTTCCCATATTTATTCTGCGTTTAATTTCCTCCCGAGTTACTGTTGCTCCAAGATATTTGAATTTTTTCACCTCTTCGAAGGATAAATCTCTAATTTTTATATTTCCATTTCGTACAATATTCTGGTCACGAGACATAATCATATACTTTGTCTTTTCGGGATTTACTTCCAAACCTATCTCTTTACTTGCTTCAAGTAAAATTCCCGTGTTTTTCCTAATCGTTTGTGTATTTTCTCCTAACATATTCACGTCATCCGCATAGACAAGAAGCTGATGTAACCCGTTCAATTCCAAACCCTCTCTGTTATCCTGGACTTTCCTAATGGCATACTCTAGAGCAGGGTTCGTCAGCACAGAGCACGCTGAGGCTAGCATCTTTTACCCGCGGAAAACGCATTGCATCATGGTGCACTCCGTAGCTGCTAGCGGGTATGCTCTATCTCTACTTGCTGCACGACGGTGCACACGGGACGGCATCGCGTACCCTTTGCACATTTCAGCGAGTGCTGACGACCACTGCTCTAGAGCAAAGTTAATAAAAATAATTTTAATTACAATTTTTAAATGAAAATTGAGATATATTTATTGTTGGATTGCGTAGTATTTTTGTTATATTTTTCATAATGAAATAAATAACATTTTAGTTTGAAAACTCACTTGCGGACCCGGGTCATTCCATAGTGACTCACGTAACATTTTTGAAGTAACTATGATCTTCGCAGGATACTTAATTAATTAATTAATTAATTAGTAGATAATGAAAAAGATATTACTGCCTTTTAACATAAGCATTCCTAAATATAAACAAAAATTCTTAATGAAAAGGAATAATTAATAATGTAAAAACAAGAATATATGGTGTGACACACGAACATTTTCTTGCCACTTGATTTATTACCAAAATGGAAAATGTTCATATTATTGTGTCAAATGATATAAATTCATTCAGTTCGGATCATAACGAAAAAAATGACATATAACAGGTAGAGATTCGTGAGATTTTTCTCATTCCGATTTATAGCTCACGGCCCCTTGGTGTCCGCGGACCATAGTTTAAGAATTACTGGCGTAGACGATTTGCAGAGGGTATATAGCATATACCGTACACACACGAAATACAATGCAGCATGCGTTGTCATGACTACATCGTAAATATTTTATACTAGCCGTACCCGTACTCTCCGCTGCACCCGTTAGAAATAAATATAAAGTAATTACATAATTAAAATAGGACATTTGATCCAGGGAACATTCGTGTTTTATAGAAGGATAAATCGTTTATTATGTTACTTAATTGAAATTGCATCCAAATAATTAAAATGCGATCATTTTGGTCCAGAGATCACTCATTTGGTGCAATGACAATTCCTTTAACATGTTTCTTAATTTTTATAACATGCAACCATAGTTTAATGAAGATTGACATCATTTAGATTTAATGTGTATATTTTATTTTACTTGTTATAGGTTTCCATTGAATTATGGTAATAACTTAATTATAACCCTTGTTTTCTACGTATTCAGTAAATGGCGCTTGGCCCACTATGGTTGTGAACCCTTCAAATAACTTAAATTATATTATATTATATTATATTATATTATATTATATTATATTATTATATTATATTATATTATATTATATCAGAAGTTACTGTAATAACATTATAGCATTATGTCCATCTAGAGAAACTACACTTTCCAGTGGTGAAATAATAATTAATTATACAAATCGGTTAATTTAGCTTCCGATATTACTTCATACAAACACAGAAACATTCTCTGTAGGCTATCTTTCATAGCTTTCGATTGTTGCTGTCCAAGGCCCCTTATAGACGAAGTCATTTGTTATTTAATTCATTACACGGCCTTAGATGGCAGTTATTTTAATTTTAAAACTCATTTATCTCATTAAATATCAGTCCTATCAAAATATTTTAAGGAATAAAACTTATCGCAAATTATTTTTAAAGAAACGTTTGCTATGTAACATTTTTCACAAAAATCAATAATAAGCGAGATATTTCCATTTATTTAATTCAGGCCCCCTCATAACCTCCCTTTTAAATAATGTATTTTGAATGCCATATAGCCTAAAATGTAAGATACAACGAACTTAATTTATATTCCAATTTTCATCATAATCCGTTCAGCCATTATCGCGTGAAAGGGTAACAAACATACAGACAGACAGACAGACAAACATACAAACAAAAATTTCAAAAAAGCAATTTTCGGTTTCAGGGTGGTTAATTATATATGTTAGGACCAATTATTTTTGGAAAATCGAAAATTACCAGAAAAATTTCGGCTGCAAATTTATTATTAGTCTAGATGTCCTCAACCATCTGGGAAGACTTGAAATTGCGTACACAATTTTTTTAATCATTACGGATACGAAACTCCGTCCGCATACCACAATGTTAAGCTCGAGAAGAGTTGCAGAGATAATGATATTTTCTTTTCACAATTAAAAATAAAAAAGAACCTTTTACTTCAGTGAATCCACTCCAATTGTCAAACTTAAACGCAATATTATTACATACATAAGAGAAAACAAACGATTTGCTATGCTAAAACCTTTTTTTCTGTATTAAGACAGTATCGAGTTTTTAAGGTAGTGAGGAAGTAAGTAAAATTGAAATTAGATCTTACTTCTAAAAACCAAATACAGGTTGTTAAAAAAACTATCCAATATTTTAGGAGGTGATAGTGTGCATCAAAACAAGAAAAAAATGTCTAATAAACATGGGTTCTACAACACATACTTTCTGAGATCTCAACACTTGTTCCAAGGGGGTGCTCAATGTGACTTCCATTTATGGCAATGGATTTTTCTGCCCTACAATACAGTACGCTACCAGATAATCATAGCGTAGTTGACACCCCTGGAATGGAATACTGATACGTCGCAAGGAATAATGAAAATAAAAAAAATTGTGTGAATGTGAGCAGGGTTCAGCAGAGATGGTGTTGTGAATTTTCGAAATCAGCATGTGTGGGCTGATGAAAATTCCCATACACTTGAAGAAACAAGGCATCAGCACCGATTCTCAATCAACTTATGGGCAGGCGTTCTTGGTGATAGATTAAGGGTCATACGTGCTACCACAGAGATTAACTGGGGATCGTTATCAGGTCTTTATTATTAACGTATTGCCTACCTTGCTGGAGAATGTGCCATGTCAGCAAAGACTACAGATGTGGTTCATGCATGATGGCACACCAGCACATTTTTTCCGCAATGAGCGTGAACACCTGACGCTGACATTTCAGGACCGCTGGATTGATTGGGGAGGCCCCACACCTTGGCCTGCTCGTTCCTCAAATCTAAATCCCATAGACTTCTGGTTATCAAGAACAGGCAAATTTCAAAGAGTGCGTGGTTCCTTACGCCGAAGGGCAGAGGAATGCATTGCCATGAATGGACGTCACATTGAGCATCTCCTATGAACAAGTGTTCAGATCTCAGAAAGTATGTGTTATAGGACCCATGTTTATTAGACATTTTTTTCTTGTTTTGATGCATACTAACACCTCCTAAAATATAGGATACTTTTTTAACAGCCTGTACTGTATATACCCACACTTGGTGTAGTTTCCATTCCTCCCAACTTGAACTGTCTCAAACATACCTGTATAGTCCATTTTATTTCATGGAGTGCAGTTTCATAAAAAGGACTTTGCCGACAGACCTACTGCCCCTACTAAATAAAATTTGTTTTTATCATCTGTCTGTGTGTATCCAGGTCTCGTGCATCCATTTGTCTATCCATCAGTGTATCACAACATGTCATTTGGGAGAATTACAACCTATTAAATTGATTCATGGAATTATGTAAATGTTGTACAGTTGGCCTTTTTTGAACTTTGAAGTCTTGTTTCTCCTGATTATTGGAATGAATGATCTTGTATGACTTCCAAGGAAAATTCCCACCATATCAAACTGTTTATCTTCAGCCGAATCATACAATGTCAGCTAATTTTATGTATCTGGTTTCAAGACAGTCTTACATTTCACTTGCTCAATAAATAAAGTATTACCAACATTGGAAATACAAGGCACGTGGTTCTTCATCCGTAATCCTGAACAAATTCCTTTAAGATTGTTTTGGAATAGATCATCATCATAATCATCATGGAGGTCCACCGTATGTTAATGTGGAAACTACCATTGATTTATAAAATTTCAATTATGTTTCTCTCTTTGACTTAGATCAGACATATTCTTACAGTATCGCACATGTTGAAAATTTGACAATTTTTCATCTGAAGCTAGGTTTTCAAGAATGAAATATTGTAGCATAAGTATTTGAAGGTGCTGCCCTGCTCGATTATTATTTTTGAATCAATAACTGTTTTCATTCTTTCGTGAAAGAATCTATGGAATGCCATCGTTTTAGTTTTAAATTGCAATCCTTTGTAATTAACCATAGTTTATCTACTGCAGTCTGTTAATTGATTTTTTGTTTGATATAATTTAGCCATCTGCAAATAACTAGCAGTTCAGTTTAATATCTCCTATTGTAAAAGTTGCATTTAAAATATTCTGCTATTGTTAATGGCTTCCTTCAAATAAACACTTAAAAACACGGGTGATAGAGCACACCCTAGAAAAGCGTGATACGATAGTAAATCTTATACTAAATTTATATCACAGTTGTCTCCGTCGTCATTTTGATGCTAGAAATGTGGCTTAAAAATTGAGTACATCTTTTAACAAAACTTTAAATTTTAACGTAGTTAAAAGAAGAGTTTTAATTGAAATGCCCTCATTGCAAACTTACCTGGAAGGAACATACTCGAGCATCGTGTGTTAAATTGCCAAAATCTCATTTACATACTTATTAAAAATATTATTCTTTACAGTGCCTTATTAAAAGCCTCTCATGTTTTTTATTGTCGGATTTGAATTATGGAATTTTACTGTGGAGGATATAGTATCACTGCACAAGATTTGTTTCTTCTCGAGAAAAAAAAAACTGTGCGTGTTTATAAGGTTTGTGGCTCATGAAAATATTGTAAGCTCTTATTCAATGAATCCTGAATTCTGTTTCTTCATTGAATTTTTTTGCTAACATAATATTCGTATATCAACATTTATATGAATATATTTTTGGTATTACGGCACATTCACATAAGACTAAGAATAACCATAACCTAACTGTTCTTATAATGTAGGTTAGCAAAGATTGTAATAGGCATTTTATTGTGGGTGTGACACTTTAATAGAATTTCCCATAACGTAATAAAACTTAAGAATATTAGAGTTCTTAAAACAAAATTAAAAAACATGTTTATTAACAAAAACTTGTGTACAGAATGTAAATTTAGTTCATGTGTATGTGAATAGTTCTAATTTTGATTAAGCCTATTCTAATTTTGCATTATTTAATGCTTTTTAAATAAACTAAACTAGACCTCTATAAGTTGAGGTATGTAATACAGACGTGGACAGATTATTAGACTAAAACGTTTTTCTTCAAAACATAATATAATTCGTCATATCAACTATCAGTATAGGCTAATTCATAGAATCTCTATTGTTGTAAATATGATTGTTTACATCTTCTGGTATATGTTTCCAATGGTTAAGTATATTTTGTCTGGCTGTATTGGTACTACTGGTGTTTTAATTATATACTGCTGAAGATATTCAACAGACTGTTCTCTCATGGCCTGCAAGAAGACCGGACATGAACGAAATTGAAAATCTGTGATCTATACTGAAGAAGAAAGTGAATAAAAAGAGGCTTACAACAAAACATGGACTCATTTAAGCACTGTCTGATATCTGGCTAAATGATGCTGATATTCAAAGAAAGTGTCAAACTTTGGTTTCCAGCATCCCTGACAAAATCAACGTGTTAATAAAGAATAAGGGAATGTTCATAAAATATTAGTAACCAGACTCAATTTTTTGTTCATTATTTCTGCTGATAAGTACAGCTTTGTTGCACATTTAATTAATTTAGTCTAATAATTTGTCCAAGTCTGTATTACCGTTTCAGTGGGAATTGTGATTTCCGTTGTATTAACGTCGTAATATAATGTTAGTAGCACTTGAATTCAATGTCAGCATTCTTCGTCCGTGTCCGGTCTCTTTGAAACAATTTGCATAGTCAACATACTTTCATGTATTGTGTGTAATATTCATAAAAACTTAAGACCAAAAGGTACTTGCCTTGTAATCCGTTTCAAATGCTGAGTATGCTTCAGAGAGCCTGGTTTGTTATCAGTTGTGACGTGAACTGTGAAAAACTATTAGTACTTCAATTTCCATATGGAATATCCAGCTTTACCGAAGTGTGCTGCTTTGTTGTTATTAATGTATACAAGTTGACAATTCAAATCGATCTTTAAAATCTTGTGTTCTTCTTGGTTTATATTTTGGCGATGCTGGTATGTGATAGGCCTAATGTATATTTATATGAACCATAACATAGTAGATTTATATAATTGGCAACTTATTTCACGAAATACCCACCGAAAAGATATCGTATTTCACGAAACACCGACGGAAATAGTAGCATTTTTAACACCGAAATCACCCAGGTTATTTCACCAAAAAATAGGTCCTTATTTAATAAGACAACAGCCGGCATTCATAAATTGAAACAAACAGAACATCTGCCAAGGGTATATCTAGAATTTTTTTCAAAAGATGTGAAATGTGCATGTCGACATTTCCAGCACTTACAACGTATATCATTAAATTTACATCTGTAATGCAACGTAGTGTAAAGATTGGTAATATTGTGATACGGGTGATAGTTCTTTTTGAGAATTTATTACAATTTTACTGAGCGAGAGAAGGACCGGTTTTATGCAGAAACTTGTCCATGAACATTCCTTTAATACGTTGATGCAGAAAACCCATCTTCCTCTCGCTCAGTAAAATTGTAGTAAATTCTCAAAAAGAACTATCACAATGTTACTCATATCACAATATTACCAATCTTTACCCTGTATGTTGTGAAATTTTGTTACCGAAAACTGACGCGCTGAATCACCAGTAAGTGAGCTGTTACTGGCCGACGATAGTTCTCGAACGACGCCGTACTAAGGGAAACCTGTTTCCAGGCGTACAGAGAATGTAAACAGTCGCGCTAGGTCACATGTTCTTTACTTCCCCGTGTGATTGGTCTATAGGGGAAGGGAACACGCTGGGGTGTGTTTACATTCTCCAACTATCCCTTGTCGCGACTGTACATGCTTTACTAGACTTCAATACATACTCTTCTTGTACTATCATTTTACAAGACAAGTAGGATTTGGATTGTCTTCGTGTACTGTCATTTTACAGTACAAGTAGTATTTCGATTGTCTTGTACTGTCATTTTACAGGACAAGTAGCATTTCGATTGTCTTCTTGTACTATCATTTTACAGGACAAGTAGCATTTCGAATTTCTTCTTGTACTGTCATTTTACAGGGCAAGTAGCATTTCAATCGTCTTCTTGTACTGTCATTTTACAGAACAAGTAGTATTTCGATTGTCTTGTACTGTCAATTTACAGGACAAGTAGTATTTCGATTGTCTTCTTGTACTATCATTTTACAGGATAAGTAGCATTTCGATTGTCTTGTACTGTCATTTTACAGGACAAGTAGCATTTCGATTGTCTTCTTGTACTATCATTTTACAGGACAAGTAGGATTTGGATTGTCTTCGTGTACTGTCATTTTACAGTACAAGTAGTATTTCGATTGTCTTGTATTGTCATTTTACAGGGCAAGTAGCATTTCAATCGTCTTCTTGTACTGTCATTTTACAGAACAAGTAGTACTTCGATTGTCTTGTACTGTCAATTTACAGGACAAGTAGTATTTCGATTGTCTTCTTGTACTGTCATTTTACAGGATAAGTAGCATTTCGATTGTCTTGTACTGTCATTTTACAGGACAAGTAGCATTTCGATTGTCTTCTTGTACTATAATTTTACAGGACAAGTAGCATTTCGAATGTCTTCTTGTACTGTCATTTTACAGGGCAAGTAGCATTTCAGTCGTCTTCTTGTACTGTCATTTTACAGAACAAGTAGTATTTCGATTGTCTTGTATTGTCATTTTACAGGACAAGTAGCATTTCGATTGTCTTCTTGTACTGTCATTTTACAAGACAAGTAGCATTTCGGTTGTCTTCTTGTACTGTCATTTTACAGGACAAATAGCATTTCGGTTGTCTTCTTGTACTGTCATTTTACAGGACAAATATCATTTCGGTTGTCTTCTTGTACTGTCATTTTACAGTACAAATAGCATTTCGGTTGTCTTCTTGTACTGTCATTTTACAAGACAAATAGCATTTCGGTTGTCTTCTTGTACTGTCATTTTACAAGACGAATATCATTTCGGTTGTCTTCTTGTACTGTCATTTTACAAGACAAGTAGCATTTCGGTTGTCTTCTTGTACTGTCATTTTACAGTACAAATAGCATTTCGGTTGTCTTCTTGTACTGTCATTTTACAAGACAAATAGCATTTCGGTTGTCTTCTTGTACTGTCAGTTTACAAGACGAATATCATTTCGGTTGTCTTCTTGTACTGTCATTTTACAAGACAAGTAGCATTTCGGTTGTCTTCTTGTACTGTCATTTTACAGGACAAATAGTATTTTGGTTGTCTTCTTGTACTGTCATTTTACAGGACAAATATCATTTCGGTTGTCTTCTTGTACTGTCATTTTACAGGACAAATAGCATTTCGGTTCTCTTCTTGTATTGTCATTTTACAGAACAAGTAGTATTTCGATTGTCTTCTTGTACGGTAATTTTTCGTAACAGTTAAGTTATTTGAATTGTGTTGTAGGATAGTAAGGGCCGATTGTATAAACCATTTAATCTTAGATCAGAGGTTAAATTGATCCTTGTTTCAGCTGAACTTGGAATTTTGTGTTGTATAAAGTCTAAACTGAGATTAATTTGTCTCAAACTAAAGTCAACTTTGACTGAAGAAATTTCTCCGATTAAGTTAGATGATCCAAGTTCAGTTATTTCTTTTCTGTTTGAAATATGCGAGTGACAGATTGAGCAAATAAAATATCCATTATTATTAATATTAATAGATATGATAGGTATATATATATATATATATATATATATATATATATATATATAGATATATATATATATATATATTTCTTTCAATTTCTTGTCTTAATACACAATCTTATATTTTATAAGGCTCTATCGTGTTCAGCAGTATCAAATAACATAACCTATAATTATATTATGTCTATAACAACTATTAATTATTAATGGATATGATAGGTACATTCATAAATTTTCAATTTACTGTATTACTAAACGAAAATTGTCGTTTTATAAAGCTTTATTATGTTTAGCAGTATCAAACACCATAACATGATAACAACTCGGAGAACAGTCAACCTTCTTCTTATTGTCCGCCATTATTTACATTGCACAAAAAACCAGTGTCTACAACAGAGTGTACGGAAAGTCGCCAAAAAGTAGTTGTAAAGTCGCTAGATTTCTCATTATCAACAAAGAAAGATTAAATTTTGTCACTATGGGGTGCTCAAAAGATCACTAAATCCCTATTTAAGCAATATAAAAGTTAAAAGAAATTGTTGTTGAAAAAGAGTTAAAGTCACTAGATTGGCAACACTGAACAAACCTGTATAACATGGTCCGCGCATCACGTATTTCACCTGTTTATGCGATGTTGCCAAATCCTTTTCACGTGAACTTAGATTGCATTTGAACCCAGGTAATTTGATCGCAGAAAAGTTTTATACAATAGAAGAAGTGTCTGAACTCGGTTCACTTTTCGATCTTCGATCAAAGCTGATCTTTAGTCAGGGAGTTTTATACAATTGGGCCTAAGAGTGCAATCTCATTTTGGTTATTGTTATCTCGCACTGTCATTTTTCTTAATCTATTCTACGCTATTCGCCACCATTAAATTCTGTTGTCCAAATCATGCTAGCAGCCGATACTATCTACCACACACGTGTGCATGCCGGCAGGTTGATTCAACAACCGCATGGATCATCAGTAGTCTGCCTGCCTGTTTTGTAGTGTTATGAATCACTTGGTTAAGACATGGTGTTCACAGTTGAATAAAGTGTAATTATCAGTGAAGTCAGTGAAGGTCGTCTGCATACTGATAGCGGTATGGTTTTACTTGAGGAAAAATTATTTTTAAATTATGTTATATCTGTTGAAGTAGTAAAGGAATGTAGAGATTTGAGTTTTTAAAATATTAATAGAGGAATGTATGTCGTAGTTCCGTAGGTTACATTGCATAATGTTACGTAATATTGGGTTATTTTACGACGCTGTTTCAACATCTAGGTTATTTAGCGTCTGAATGAAATGAAGGTGATAATGCCGGTGAAATGAGTCCGGGGTCCAGCACCGAAAGTTACCCAGCATTTGCTCGTATTGGGTTGAGGGAAAACCCCGGAAAAAACCTCAATCAGGCAATTTGCCCCCACCGGGATTCGAACCCGGGCCACCTGGTTTTGCAGCCAGACGCGCTGACCGTTATTCCACAGGTGTGGACGTTACGTAATATATCTATTATCTGGAATTAAACAAGTGGTTACTTCACTCTACGAAATATTTATTGGAATAAGCAATCAAGCACACTGGTTTAGAAGTAGCTGAGCTGGCAATTGATTTTCATGTTGTAATATTTGTTAAATTTTGAAGACCACGACTCTCATTTTTATATGGAAGTATTGAATTAGATAATATTTTTACAATAATTCCTACCTATTAAAATATAATAGGTCTCGAAACTTCGAACATTATGTTTTATTTTAATATATAAAAGTGAATGTATACATGTAGGCCTATGTATATATGCTTTGATCGATATGTGCCGAAGTTTGCACATTTAACCTTCATAACCAGGAGAAAAACATAGGCAATATTAAAATTGTGCAAATGAATGGTAATTTAATTAAAAAGACTATTACACTTTTACTACGTCACACTACTTTCGACCAATAAAACGGTACGAAAGGACGTCTTCCAACCAATCATGGCTGCTTATCGCACAATTTTATCGCGTCCCTAGCATTTGCTTAATTTTATCGCGTCCCTAGCATTTGTTTCTTTGTTTGCCAACATTTCACACTGCGCTGGTCTGGACGTCAAAAAAAAAAAAAAAAAAAAAAAAAAAATATATATATATATATATATAAAATTACAAACCACTCCAGTCGATGCACAGCAGTTTCAGATATGACTCGCATTGGCATTCAAGAACAAGAATTAATAAAAATCACTGATCATACCTATGCATCTTCTGAAATCCTTTTTACAAATAAATGAAGAGCACCGTTCGGAAATCCTGAATAAGTTGAATACACCATGTAGCCTACATCAACGAGTTCCACTTCTATAACGCACACTTCCAATATAACATCAATTGAACCACCAACTACATTCAAATTTGAAAATTGTAAATTCAATTATTATTCCTTTTAAAATTATTCATGTTTATTTTTTATGTCATCGTCGTTAATTAAAACTTTTCTAACACTTGTGTATATTATTTAGGTTATGTTATAGCTTCTGCTATATGATATTATGGATAGGCACGTATCAGAGATTGTTTAATATTAAGATTTATTGAAAATCATCTGTCAAGTGACGTTGATTACTGGGATTCGGTAATTGAAGTGCAATGCAACTGTTTTAATAAAAATGAAACTGAATCAACAAAGCCTTCTTGACTAGTAACACTGCTATCGTGATATAGATCGATAACTTCTCGACGAGAAGGCATTGCTAGTAATCATAACTCACTACTGCCATCTAGCATGCATCTAGCGTAATATTAGTAATGTTGAGATGGTACAATAATACATTTGAAGGCAGTTATATTTTCGTAAGTCAATTAATATTTTATTGTATTGGAGTACTTCGTTACTTCTAATCTTTATATACTTTCTTCTAATCGTGTAATAGTCAATTAAATCCCACTCGAGTTTTGATTTTCTCTAGATAAATCAAAACCTCTAGTGAGATTACTGTTGATAAAAAATATAAATAAATATGATAGAAATGTTAACCCTTTCGTTCACCGCGTCTATTTTTTGGTCAGTTGTTGCTGTGTTCACTGATATCACCACAGTGAACAAGAGGTTATTACATGGAATACTAAGTTCTATATGACATTGAAACAGGCGTCTACAATAATTGTAGACGCGGTGAACGAAAGGGTTGAATAATATTAAAATGCAAAATCATCTACAGCCAATTGTTCTTTATTGTTGTCTTTTTTGTATTCAATTAAGAATGATAAAAATAATAGACTACTTTGAGAAGTCTTAGTTACCAGTATATCGTGCTCTGGAGTGAACAAGGCTCTGAAATCAGCTACAAGCGTCGGTCCGGTTTTTTTGCCACTACTGTACATTAACCGGTTTTCAAGAGAAAGGTGCATGAACTTAACAACTTTTTGTTTGTTTTTTTTTTCTTTATTCATTTGAATACATTTTTTTAAACTCAATTATAGCAGTTAATATAGCAAACTAACCACCAATGTAATCCTAAAAGCATGTAGAGTAACATGTGAATATTTGAAAATACACCTTTTATACTTTCGGAGAAATAAGCATTTAAAATCAGCATTGCGCTCAATGAAAACACCTAAACTATCTTCCCCTTAAGGCTGGTTCACAATAAACCGGGAACGAGAACCAGAATGAAAACGAGAAGCAGAGGACGTGAATATGAAAATTTTTGATTCACAATAAACCGAGAACGTAGACGACTATGCATATCGATATGCATGTCAATAACGATATGTAAAGTCGATATTACGCATTCTGATGTTATTTTGTATAATTGACCAATGGCGTTCTCTCATGAGTACAAGGCAGCCAACATAAAAACAGGTTAACCAACTTCGAAATTTCAACTGAAACATTTCATTAGGTACGGTATTATAAATATGCCCATGCATCTTTATTATCACAGCCTATTTTAAGTTTACCATAACGTAAAATAATTAGAGAAGAAACATTTGTATTAGAACAAAAATGAACACAACAGTAGTTATTGAATTGAAGCATGAATATGTAGTGTGTAATACAACCAATACAGTAATAAAATATGATTCACTTACGATCGGTGTTCAAAGACGCAGCTATTGAAAGCCACGTATTCTCCTTCATTTTCTCATCTTTATACGAGGCGCGCCGCTTATCGTAAACGTTAGGATTTTCCTCAACACTCAATATTAGAATGTCATCAAATAAAACTTGCTCCATGATGCACAGCACAGAACAAAATAATGCATAGGTTATGTCACGGTCTTCTTGCTACAAAATATATGACGACAAAATAGCTTTTAGATGGCAATAGAATGAATATAGTGGGCTGTGATCGGAAACTTGAACGCCAAAGTTGAAACTTGGCCAACTCTCCGTTCCCGATCCTGGGCTCCGGCAAGCTTTTCGTTAATTGTGAATGCTCACATTTAAATGTACACATTTTAACAATTTTACCGTTTTCGTTATCGTTCCGATTCTCATTTCCGGTTTATTGTGAACCAGCCTTTAAAGGGGAGTTTTCTCACATTATATCATGTTTGCTGTGTCATCTACAAGAGAATCTGTTTTTAAGTGAATGTGTCGGATTTTGTGGAGGGATTATCGTTATGCGTTTAAATAATTCAACTATCGTCGTTTCAATAGGCGTTGTAATTTTTCGCGAACGAATTAACGACAATAATTGCGTTTCTTTGTATCCCTTCCCTTACATCGTGAGACGCACAACTCAAGATCTGTATAGTAGATTGACACAAGAGCCTTCCGTCTATTTGATGGCGCTCATATTAATAATTCGAAATGATGTTTACGACCGCGACGAGCCATCAAAACTTAGCGGACACAAAGGCAGAGCGGAGGGAACGAAGGCTGCAAAACGAAGTCGCACACAAAGCGACAGACTTCAATAGCCACTATAAAGCGGAGCAATAATAATGAACTCTGTAACCTGGAGACAGACATTGAGCAAGAGCGCAACCAGTTTCCGGTGGACTTATTTCACCTGCGTAGTTGTTTGCCATGTGTTGGCAGGCAGCTTACCACGCGAATGTTATGCGACCGCGTTTACATTTGCCAACGTCTTCCCTAATTTCTGTTTAACAGCAGTTTTTCTAACATTTGAAGCGGCTACTCAAAAAAGTGCCAAACTGTAGTTTTTTTGTTCTGAAATTACTTTTTTCCATTTTATTGTAATCTAGAAGATGCATCTGGTCTGTAGAAAAAGGGCCAAGTTATTCCGGCAGAAAACACGTAATGAATATCTCGGTTGGTAGAAGAAGGGCCTAATTATTGTTTTTGGAACAATACCGCATTCCTGCAACATTTTTAAATGACGAGTTGGGCTCTTCCTTAAATAACCGTTTCATTTATATCCGGAATGAGTTTTTCTGAAATGTGCCTTAAGTTAATAGGCCTAATGTCAGTATTTCTAAATACAGTAGAGCATCGATTATCCGAAACAATTGGAATAATTCCTATAACCGCACTCTTCGTTTTATTTGCATTTATCTTCATCCCATAATTCTCACAGCTGCCATTTAGCTCCAGTAGTATATCCTTTAGTATCATTTCCTCTTATTTCATATTTTTTTGTCAAATGTGACTGCTAAAATATAGTAAGATATGCATTTATTTGATTAATAAATACCGTGTCATCGTGTTTAAATAAGCTAGAAATGTCTTTAACGGTATGGCATAGATGCGCCTCGCGGTCAATTGGGAGGCCTCGACATGGCATAGTTGCGCCCCGAAGAAATCAATTAGCAGAATGGACATGGCATAGTTGCGCCCCGAAAAAATCAGGTAGCAGAATGGACATGGCATAGTTGCGCCCCGAAGAAATCAGGTAGCAGAATGGACCGGTATGGTATAGTTGCGCCCCGCGGTCCATTGGGAGGCCTAGGCATGGCATAATTGCGCCCCGAATAAATCAGGTAGTAGAATGGACATGGCATAGTTGCGCCCCGAAGAAATCAGGTAGCAGAATGGACATGGCATAGTTGCGCCCCGAAGAAATCAGGTAGCAGAATGGACCGGTATGGTATAGTTGCTCCCCGCGGTCAATTGGGAGGCCTAGGCATGACATAATTGCGCCCCGAATATAGGCATGGCATAATTGCGCCCCGAATAAATCAGGTAGCAGATGGGACATGGCATAGTTGCGCCCCCAAGAAATCAGGTAGCAGATGGGACATGGCATAGTTGCGCCCCGAAGAAATCAGGTAGCAGGATGGACATAGCATAGTTGCGCCCCGAAGAAATCAGGTAGCAGAATGGACCGGTATGGTATAGTTGCGTCCCGCGGTCAATTCGGAGGCCTAGGCATGGCATAATTGCGCCCCGAATAAATCAGGTAGCAGATGGGACATGGCATAGTTGCGCCCCGAAGAAATCAGGTAGCAGGATGGACATGGCATAGTTGCGCCCCAAAGAAATCAGGTAGCAGAATGGACCGGTATGGTATAGTTGCGTCCCGCGGTCAATTGGGAGGCCTAGGCATGGCATAATTGCGCCCCGAATAAATCAGGTAGCAGATGGGACATGGCATAGTTGCGCTCCGAAGAAATCAGGTAGCAGAATGGACCGGTATGGTATAGTTGCGTCCCGCGGTCAATTGGGAGGCCTAGGCATGGCATAATTGCGCCCCGAATAAATCAGGTAGCAGATGGGACATGGCATAGTTGCGCCCCGAAGAAATCAGGTAGCAGGATGGACATGGCATAGTTGCGCCCCGAAGAAATCAGGTAGCAGAATGGACCGGTATGGTATAGTTGCGCCCCGTGGTCAATTGGGAGGCCTAGGCATGGCATAATTGCGCCCCGAATAAATCAGGTAGCAGATGTGACATGGCATAGTTGCGCCCCGAAGAAATCAGGTAGCAGGATGGACATGGCATAGTTGCGCCCCGATGAGCATAGTACACACGAAAGTGATTGTCATAAAATAAATAAATTACTTAAAAATATTACAGTGATAGCTGCATTGAAATCAGGTAGGCCTAGCGTATGATCAATTTTGCTATTTAAAATAATACTTTTTTATTGATCACACAATAAATGAACTGCATTTTTTGTTTCTACATCGATATCTTAACCCTACGGTACAGGGTTTCGAAAATTGAAACTTAGAACCATTATCAATTATTAACTCTTCACCCTTTTCACTAAACTTAACATTCATTTTAAATTAACCTCACTATACGCCAAAGACGGTGTGAAAATCACTAATAAAATGTCAAGACTGCTAAGGCCCCATAATCCAACAGCTCACTCATTTGAATATGTCAGTTAATGAAGTACTGCCAACTTCATGGTGTTCATTTCAACGGTAGGCTATCGATAATCACTGCATAAACAGTAGAAAAACAGTTAATAAAGTACTGCCAACTTCATGGTGTTCATTTTAACGGTATCGATAATGAATATAAATCGAATAAGAAATCAATAAGGTTGGTTGATTACGATGCTCGAGTTTCCGTAGTGTCTTTTTCTCTACCTATTTCATCGGGGCGCAACTATGCCATGACCTTTTCTCTACCTGAAGGGAACGGGGCGCAACTATGTCATGCCTTTTTCTCTGACTGATGGGAACGGGGCGCAACTATGCCATGCCTTTTTCTCTACCTGAAGGGAACGGGGCGCAACTATGCCATGCCTTTTTCTGTACCTGATGGGATCGGGGCGCAACTATGCCATGCCTTTTTCTCTACCTGAAGGGAACGGGGCGCAACTATGCCATGCCTTTTCCTCTACCTGATGGGATCGGGGCGCAACTATGCCCACAAAACAGGGACCCTTTTTTATATGCTGCATTTTATCTGACCGTGTGGCGCAGCTATGCCCTGCATACTATGGACATGGCATAGTTGCGCCCCGATGGGCACAGTACACACGAAAGTGACTGTCATAAAATAAATTACTTAAAAATATTATAGTGCTAGCTGCATTGAAATCAGGTACCATAATGGAAAGGGTACAGTACACACGAAAATGATTGTCATAAGATCAAAAAATTACTTAAGAATATTATAGTTGTAGCTGCATTGAAATCCGGTAACATAATGGAAAGGGCATAGTACACACGGTGTTCATGGTGTTCATTTTAACGTTAGGCTATAATCACTGCATAAATAGTAGAAAAGCAGTTCATAAAATACTGCCAACTTCATGGTGTTCATTTTAATGGTAGGCTGTCGATGCATAAACAGTAGAAAAACAGTTAATAAATTACTGCCAACTTCATGGTGTTTATTTTAACGATATCTGTAATGAATATTGAATCGAATAAGGAATCAATAAGGTTGGTTGATTACGAGACTCGAGTTCTCCTAATGTCTTTTTCTCTACCTATTTAATCGGGGCGCAACTATGCCATGCTCCTTTTCTCTACCTGATGGGATCGGGGCGCAACTATGCCCACAAAACAAGACCCTTTTTTATAGGCTGCATTTTATCTGACCGTGGGGCGCAACCATGCCCTGCCCGTCTTTAATTTAACAATTTGTAAAAAGGAACCAAGATAAAAATATGACGTCATACAAATCCGAGTCCCACCGATGGCTGTTTTCTTCATTTTTAGTAAGTTTTCATGTATTGTGTTACTATGTTGCTATAATATTCTCTGAACTGTGCGTTGTGCAGTTTATCTGGGCTGTTGACTTAGAGGTCTCCCATGTGACTCGCACTATAATCGCGATCCGATGTGAAACATGCGACTCAGACTTGAGACAGGCAGAATTGACTGTGTTCCCAGGTACTTCCTGCAGGACTCGTGACGTAATGCGAGTCACACCTGTTGTTGAGCAGCGGAGAGCCATCACTTGCAAATTGTAGCCGGTAACCAGTTTATTGCGTAGAGGTCATGCACCCCAAGAGCTAGCCTTCTTGTTATCGTTCCCTCGCGAATATTTCCAGTCAAGACGGGTTTTCTTCCATTGATTCACTCTGCTATAGCTTTGCTTTTTGTACATTCCCTTGCAAATTGTCATAAACCTTCTTCCGCAGCGTGTCTCTTGCACAGTTTTAATTGTGTATTTTTATAACTGGACTTGTAGGCAGATTGCTGGATTTTTGGGAACTTTATTTCTTTCACTGCTTATCGTTCGAGAGAAAATGTTGAATGCACAAGGGATCTGGTAGTAATTTGGGGTGGAAACCTCAATTTTTTGTGTTGTGTTTCAAAATAAAGCACAAAACTTGCATTTGAAAATAGTATATCGTCGTTATTCCTGCAATAACTCGTATGTGACATATTTATCGATTTTCATATTCTTGCTCTATTAAATAACTTAAATAGTGATACAGCAAATAATAAAATCTCCTATATGTAATTATTATATTTCTTTCTTTCGAAAATTTAAGAATTCACAGTCTCCTATGTACAGGGACATCATTTTATTTTTACTTCAATTTTTATTGTACCTGTGTTTTTTAATGTGCTTCACTCCCACCCCCCTCTACTGGTAAACTTCCAATCGTCCTCCACACAGAACCAAGGCCGCGTATACAGTCAAAGTCGCCTTACGGTGATAGTAAACAGTACTGAGTTAGTGAGTATAGTACGTTCAGAAATATGTTCGCGTTTTCCAGTGATGATGAATCGTATTTTCGCATAGGTACTGTCGTCCGTTTGCCTACGTCGCATCCCGGTTTCCCCCACCCGCTTTTGTTCGCCCCTCTGTAAAGGCTAGGAGCCTGGACTGTCTTAGCTCTTTTCTGAAAACATTAATTTCTGTTAGGAATTGGACATCTGCGTAATATTACATAACTGTTTAAAATAACTTGAATAAAAGGGCCTCGTTAAGTAATTAACTGTTACGTGATTCTCCCCTTTTTACGATCTTGCGACAAAAGCACTTGGACGGACAGTAGATAACATAATCTTTTTGGATTGAGCAGAAGTGAAGATTGAATTTACAGTACGTAAGGTACTCTTTTATAGAGTAGGTACAGAATTATTTCAACATGAGTTACTAGTACGAAGGACGAAACTGCTAATTGGAATTAGGTACAATAGTGTATAGTGCAATAATATGCACAAAAGAACTGAAGCCTGTATCGAAATGAACGGCCACCATTTTCAAAAATGTGTTTAAATACCCATATTATGATTATTTTTCAGTTTAACTTCATTTCGGAATATATATGGTAAGACTTTACTGTGTTAAATTTCAACGTACCTCGTTTACATGTTTCGACGTATTTATGGGTCATCTTCAGAACTGGTCGTTGTTGGTCTTGGCGCCACTTGTTCTGTTTCCTGTGAGGGTGTGTTTCTGTGGTATAGTGTAGAGTCAAAGAGTGTTGAGTTGAAGTTGAGTTGTGTGTTGAGAATTTCGTTGGGGTGTGTTTTTGTGTGTCTATATATTTCATATTGTTCTAGTGTATTTAGTTTCTGGCTTTTTGGTTGGATGTGTAGCATTTACATGTCTGTGTTGATGTCTCTGTGGGTGTCGTTAGCATTTGTGATGTGTTCTGCATATGTGGAGATGTTTTGTAATTTTGTTATGGCCGTGTTGTGTTCTTTGTAGCGTGTTTGAAACGATCTGCCTGTCTGTCCTATGTAGAAGTTGTTGCAGGTGTTACATTTGAGTTTGTATACGCCTGTGTGGCTGTATTTGTTTGTTTGTTTGTTTGTTTGTTTGTTTGTTTGTGTTGTTTGTGTGTTGAAATTTTCTTTAGAGTTTCTCAGAAATTTGAGATAATACTTCTTTCAACTCATGAAATCAAAAGTTATCTATTTTACACACGATTGATACATCCATTGAAACATAATAATGATGCAATCATTTGCGATATGAAACAAAAGAAATAGTAATATGCGTTACAAGAGCGGTATGTTGATGTTTTCATTTTCGCGGAAAAGATTGAAATAGCGAAACGTAGTTGAGCTTTTTTTAATTTCCGAGAACATGAAAACAAACATACCGATAGTGTATCGTACATTATTTTGTGCGAAGATCGTTTATTACATACCTGAAAGAGGAATTTCTAATTAGTTGCAATGAAATCTCCATCTTGGTTTCTGTTCAATGACGGCAACTTTTAAAAACTAAAATATCTATATTCAACATTGTTGCTATAAAATGTTTTCTGTGTGTACTATATTTCAGCAGGCCGTGATATACGTCTGTATTTTTTCCCCCCAGTCTATAAATGCGAACTTAAAACAAACGGTAAGGTTATGTAATGATTTATTTTTCATTTTAATATTTTAACAATATTATTTATATAACATATTGCAGTAATAACATCGGCATCTGGAATCTTGTTGATTTTTTTCACGGCTTCCTTAATGTTACTTGCATTACAAATGCAGTAACTTTTGTGATGGTGTAGAGTTTACTTAATTTTTGCAAATATTTAAAAACAATAATTAACAGTGCAATTTAGGTGAAATTGCAGTGATAAGTTTCCAATTTATAATTATTACTATGTTAAACGTCTCTAAAAATAATATGTTAAAAGCCTAAAGTAGTAAAATGAATATGGCGCTTAAGCGGTAAGAAGAGGGAAATTGTTATGTGTGTTACGTTGGGAATACTGAATGTGGTATTTCACACTTACCGCGTATTGGTTTTGTGCGGAAAGCAAGCAAATACGCACGATCTCGCACAAACTCATTTTCGTATTTGCGGTGGTAATAGTAATCGTAGTCGTGATGATGGTGTATGAGTTCAAGTGCAAAGAAGTGTGCAACATTGGTTTTAATTTTCGAAGTGTGTCGATGGGCTAACGGGTCACCAGGCTGTTTGCTTTCCTCTGGTTGCATGCTTTTCAAGGGCGAGGGGTTGGATCACGCTAGCCTAATTAAAACCATAAAACTTGCATGTTCATTGCTAATTACTACAAAGATAATCATAGTAATGATTTTCAGCATAAGTTTCATCACTTATCACTGGGGCCCATATTTTTTTTGGATTTTATAATCATTTTAGTCTTTTTAAAGAGATTGTTTAGCCCTTTTTAGGATGTTATTTCTTCAAGCCATACTGTATTTTTATTAAACTGGCAAATATTTACTTTTCTATGTGATTACCGATAACTTACTGTTTACTGAAATTAGAGCAAAAAATGGCTTCAGCTATCCGTGGCCTCATCTACACAAAGCTAAAAATAATTGTCACATAATATATGTCGGCTCTTATGGTATCCAGTGTATTCTCATAGAGAGGGGCTTTTACTTTAAGCATATTGCAGTATGCCAAAGGAAAATGGAGAGGAAGATAGTTGGCGTTTCACTTAAAGGCAAGCTCTCCAACACGGCACTGCAGAAAATTACAGCTTCTGAGAACTTCACAGAAAAAGCCCTCATAACGAAGTGGAAGTGGGGTGGTCATTAGCAAGGCAGCAACAAGGCAGATGGCCGCGAGAAACCACCATGTGGGACCCGTACATAGGAAGGAGAACACAAGGCAGGCCAAGAAGAAGATGGGCAAATACATTCAAGCAGCAGCTGGGAGGGAACTGGTCAACCATCGCCCGCAACAGGAACGAGTGGAGACAAATAGTGAATAAACTCATATAGAAAAAAAAAAAATTGACAAACTCTAGTGTATCTCACGTAGTGAATGTGAATGTAAATATTGTTCACGTGAAATAGCTCATCATGTGAACCACACCAACCGAGCTTCCCCTCCTGTAGGAGGCCTTAGCCCTTCATTGGACACAGTGGCTTCATTCATTCATTCATATTGCAGTAACAAAATCTTTAACTAGTTCTGAAAACTTCCTCTTTTTACTAAACTTCAACCGCACTGCTCTCATTAAGGCTGGTCCACACTAAACCTGGAACGGAAACGAGAACGAGAACGGAAATATTGTTAAAATGTACTGTACATGACCAAATGTACATCTAGTTATTCATCTTTTACAGTATCCACCTCGCGACAATGGAATTGCCTGTCACAAAGTATTAGGGAGTGCAAGACAATAAACACATTTAAAAACAGCTTAAAAGATAACCTTCTTAGCATTTCACTTCAATCATACTGACTTAAACTATCACTGTCTACATTGTTATTTCTTTCTTTAGACATCCTGTTAGTGCTATATTTTCAAAATTTTCTCATAATAATATCTTTCTATTTAACGTTATTTGAAATATACTAACATTCTATGTATTTTATCTTAATTCTGCTACATAGTTTGTATTTCAGTGTTTAATTAATAGTTCATAGTATTTTGTTGTTTAATTCGTAAATAACTCTTGTATACATGTAACTCTTATCTAAATCAAATTGTTGAATTCTTTGTAAGTTCATACATAATATGTATGTATACTTTTTACTGGTTGAGTGGAAGAGAAGGCCTTAGGGCCTTAACTCTGCCAGCTAAAGTAAATCATTGTTGTTATTGTTATTATTATTATTATTATTATTATTATTATTATTATTATTATTAATATTTAAATGTGAGCATTCACAATTAATTACTATTGTGAATGTCTTACATTTAAATACGTTTATTTTAACATTATTTCCATTCTCGTTTTAGTGGTCGTTTCCCGGCTGTTATTGAAGTGATATAAATCTCAGCTTTCTTGCCGGTAGTGGAACTCTGGTCTGACGGATTTATATAACTGGAAACGTTACCACTTTGATCCACATCGTAGGCGAATAAAAATAAAGTTTCATAAATTTTGTAGTATTTACTGGAGCCGAGAGGAAGTGCTTACGTGTTAAATTGGCAGCCACTTGAAACAAAAAAAAAGACAAAAAAAAACAGTGCGTTGTTTATATTGATAATAGCGTGCGCAGTTATAGATAATAGAATATCAGACAAACAAAAGCAATAAAGATATAATTCTGTTTGCTCATTAAAAGCGATAGTCTAATTGACTATTTGCACGCAAATGCCGTAATTAATTATTTGCAATATCAGTGTAACATTTATATGTCGCTGGTTTGTCAGTGATTGCGACTAGTTTTGAAGCTGTGGACGACTTCGTGTGTGTTGGGAATGCGGAATAAATTGGGTGGACTTCGAGGCGTTTGGTTCAGGCTTGGACGTGATTCAAGGGCGTCTCACTTCTAGCCGGAGTGACGAAGAAAAGTTGGTAGCCATGTCATTTGAGAGCTCTGCACAACTAAACCTCTCTTGCATTCTTTTTGTGTGCAGCTTATGGGCTATAAAATACATCTATAAAGTCGTAGGAAAAGTACTGGGTTCTCAGTCTGTGGAACGTGTATCAGTGGGCATGGTTGAACCGTTACGATTGTTATTGGTTGAGTGGACGTGGGATATCATTGTTATTGAGTTCATGGTAATTCCGTCAGGACTTTCCCGATAGTCTTGTTGCCTATCCTTTTTTTTTTCTGTTCAGCGCTTACAAATGTTTTGAATTTTTTTTAGTCTGCCCTGATCTCTCATCCTTTATTTTTCAGTTATGTGATACAGCTGGTGGCACTTGGTGAAAAACGAACTCAATTAAGTATTAAGGATAATAAAAAACTCCCGAATTCCAATAAACCAAATTTTACATCAGGGAGAAAAAAAACTTATATATCTTACTAACTTTAAATATTATACATTTATCTATTAATATTGTGTAAAATTACATTCTTTATCAATTAAATGCTTTAAAACCGCTACAATTTGAAATAAACACTGCTGGAGTTAGTGGTTTTCTGACTTCCACAATGTATGAATTAAGAAAATTGATTATATATGAGCCATGCGAAGAAAAAAAAAGATAAGTATATCATAATTCCCTTATGAAACATTGAAATATACGAAAAAATGGAAGTTTATTATTAAGATTAACATTGCTACATTTTTTTTTTTTTCAAATATACGAGACAGAAAATCACAAATTACCATTCAGCACATGAAAATACACGAATAAAACCACAAACAATATTAAAATGTTAACACAGTCTGATTCATGTTACAGATTCTGTTTTTTCTCTCACTCTCATGTTCTTCCTGGGCATCTGGATAATTACTGTCCGCAAACAGAGTTTGGTAATACATCCTACTTTCCTCAGAAATAAACTGCATTAAATTTTGCAATCCTTTTGCTTTCTTCTTTCAATGGCAATGCTGAATTGTACTTTAGTTGACTGGGGAATGATGCATCAGTATTGGGTTTCTGGAAGTTAAACCGACTCTATATTGTGCCTTTCATAGTCTTACTTACATGGATTTCATATATTTGTATGTGAGATACTGAATACCGTATCACGTTACTCAGCTGGTTGAGCAGTTTTAAAACAGCCCCCAGAATGCAGATGAATGTCGATATTAGTGTATTCTTGCCTTCCACGCATTCAGGACAAACTGAAAAATACCATTCAGCCCATAACTCAATTTTGTCAAAAAAATTGGCGTTTGTGGGTTTTTGATCTCCCTGTCTTAATTACTGAAGTTGCGCAGGAGAGAGACAAAAATCACTGAAAAATAGGAGGAAGAGATGTTTACTGTCAGAACAATGAAATAATGTACGGAAGATAAACATTGTTTCTTATACCTCTGCCAAACTATTTTAATTTTTTTAATTAGCTATAAAATACCTATAAAATTACCTCACTATAACAAAGCAGTGTAAAATGGCAACTAGAGAGCTAATTTTTTATTTTCTCTTTGATATTCATATTCAGAACATCAAAATTAATAAGAATTGGTTATTTATATTCAATTTACATTTTCATTATTGAACAATGTAATCGGACTCATGTTGGTATGACATTTTATGCTCAAAATGGTCTATAGAACTGATTCCTAAAGCGCGGGTCATTAATCGTGATTAATAATAATAATAATAATAATAATAATAATAATATATTTATTTGTTTAATCTGGCAGAACTAAGGCCAGTAGGTCTTCTCTTCCGCCCAGCCAGACTTCACCTGTATAACAAATTTACTAAAACTTCTAAGTTTTACATGACAATCGTTGTAAATCTAGTATTTATGGTGAAGAATGTAAGATTTGTAACTTGGCCTTAAATCTGTGATTCCGAGGCAAAAAAGTAATATTTTGGTTTTTTTGGTGAAAATGAGATTTTTCGATATGTGCTGCATCCAAATGATACCTTTATTGTGACAAATGATGCCATGCATATATCTATTACTCTGGAATGGGACCAACCAACAGCCAATCATCTTGCAGATCAAAGAGAGGAAATGACGTTGAAATGGGCATAGGCTAAGGAAGTCAGACGGAGCTGTTGAGATGGAGTTGGACTGGAACCCTCTGTGTGCTAGAAAACGCGGCCCTCGCCTCCCCCACCAAAATTGAAAAGCTGCAAAGATGAAGACCTGGAGTGAAGTGAAGAGGTTGACCAGAAACCGCACCTCTCGTCACAGCCCTATGTTCCAGAGGGAACGATGGGAGTTGAATGAATGAATATTTCTGTTATTTTTGTCTGAAATCTGTTGTTATGAAACATGATTACTATGATTTTATGCAGTCGTTCAAACTTTAATTGCTCACTCCTAAATTCTGCAAGAAATGACGCATCACATTTGCCTTGAACTACAGAAATGTAAAGGTGTATAACTTTTGTATGCTATATAGTACCAAATGTCATTATCACCGCATCTTTGAACCATACTCTGAAAATAAAAATTTCGTAGATGTGTGGCACATACTCCACTAGGAAATGCTTTTATGCAGCATGTAATACAAACAGACATACTGATTTCCTTCACTTATCTTTTGTTTCCGAAGGGAAAGAAGACCAGATGTTTTTCCATATTTTTGATGGCCCTCTTATCAGACAGTCTCCTTGCATGTAGCCTGCTATCTCTATGGTTCTATTTTAAACTGCTCGTTCTGTGTGATTATTCAACCCTCTTCGAAGAACTTCTATCCATTTGGTGACATCCTTCCTAGCCTTCCAATTCTCTTCTTATGTTCTCATTCCTTACTCTGTCTGTTCTGCTTTCCTAGTATTGTTTTAAATGCCTAACGGTGTATTAAATAATCATATTATTTGGTTTAAGTTTGTGTGGCTTGAGATTGACCTACAGGTGCTAAAAAAATCTGTTCTCTAATTTGTATATAAAAAAAAAACGAAAAGAAGACGATTTTGAGTCCACGGTTTCATTTCATGTGGACGAAATACATAACCAATAAATTAAACGAAAAAAAAAAAAATACAATACGTTAGGCAAGGAAAACATTTCATAGCAGCATACAAATTTTGTAGAGGTTCTTCCCCAGACGCATCATCTCCCTATCTGGTGATATTGCATAGACTTCACGTTCACCCGATATACTAGACTGTGATATCACATAAAACAGTTCTGTTGTTGAGAGAAACTATATTAACAAAATGAAGGAACATTCGTAACATTACCTCACAGTCTAGTATATACAGTCACTAATATACGTAGTAAATATGCAAACATTAGGTAGTTGCTCACCACTAGGATCGCTAGTATCGCCTCATTACAGACAATGCGAAATAGTACCGGCACAATCTATTGTTTCTAGCACCCTCAAAATTCAAGCTTCGTGACTGTATATAGTAGACGGTGAATACCTGTAAGGTCATCCATTTCTCGTTATTCGGTGTCAATGCAAGGCGCAATTAATCGATACGAACATATGAAGACTCTTTCAGCTTTGGATTCCGAATTTCTTTCATAATTTATTTCCTACGATTTATAATGCTAAGATGCCATAACGGTCTTATCCAGCTCGTGGATATTCTTATTACGACACTCGTGAAAATTGTGAACATTCACTCGTACCATAATCATTATACTTGTTGCATAAATAAGTATTATTGCTGTGAAAAAGGTACAACAAGAACTTTACGTAACATATTTTGTAGGGCATCGCTTGTTTATTTCCTAAAATTAGTACTTACTGGCTTTTAAGAAACCCGGAGGTTCATTGCCGCCCTCACATAAGCCCGCCATTGGTCCCTATCCTGAGCAAGATTAATCCAGTCTCTACCATCATATCCCACCTCCCTCAGATCCATTTTAATATTATCTTCCCACCTACGTCTCGGCCTCCCCGAAGGTCTTTTTCCCTCCGGCCTCCCAACTAACACTCTATATGCATTTCTGGATTCGCCCATACGTGCTACATGCCCTGCCCATCTCAAACGTCTGGATTTAATGTTCGTAATAAAATTATGTCAGGTGAAGAATACAATGCGTGCAGCTCTGCGTTGTGCAACTTTCTCCATTCTCCTGTAACTTCATCCCTCTTAGCCCCAAATATTTTCCTAAGAACCTTATTCTCAAACATCCTTAATAACTGTTTTATAAATTCTAACTTTCAGATTTTTTGACAGAAGACTAGATCACAAAAGCTTTTCAACCTAATAATAACAGGCATTTCCCATATTTCTTCTGCGTTTAATTAGTGTCATCTGTAAAGTCCCATTCACAATGAAAATTAAACGTAACGTGAACATAAAAGCTAGATGTTATGTAATATAATGGAACCGTTTACAACGGAACACGTAAACATAAACATAAACGTTCAATTAAACTGTTATACGAAACGTAAGAAATCAGCCAACCAGAGCGCACTGCTGTTGTTCACAGTTGCACAATGGCGTCGATTAGTTGCTATTTATCAGACATCCCTGTCTGTATGGCAAGAAAATCAAGTCATACAAAAATGTAGCATTAAAAGATAACGTATGGGAATCAATTTCACGTGAATTGAACTGTGAAGATAAATAAAAACACGTTTTACATTAATGTTACTCAGTGATGGAAGTAAGACGGTATGTGCCGGTATGGAATACCGCCACTGGTTTCTATAGCCAGAAAACATACCGTCACTGAAGAAATGTGCTCGTAAAAATTTGTTTGTACATTTCTTCACAGCAAAGAGTACTATCTGCTAACTTCGTAAATCTAAACTACAGCCTTCTGGAACTGTATTCAGTGTGTATATATAGACACGCTTATTTGATAAGTCAACCCCTGGAATGCTTACAACGATATTATTTCAAGTATAGAAAGCTGTGATCTGTAGCATGTAGTGGCTATTGTTGCCAATTAGTGACTATGTCATTTTTGTTGTTTCACTTTATATTAATAATTAAGTAAGGCACTTTGAAGCTTTAACATTATTTTAAATGATGTCTCAATGGACGTTGCAAAATAATGTAGTAAGTTGAAGTTATTTTATTAAGAAATTTAATATGTTGTTGTTTTCTAATGCCAGGCGTTTGACAACAAAGTCATTTGACCTCTTGCACTCTAATATTTTTCAAACATATTATCACATTCTACTATATACAGTCACGAAGCTTGAGTTTTGAGGTTGCTAGAAACAATAGACTGTGACGGTACTATTTTACATTGCCTGTAATGAGGCGATATTAGTGATCCTAGTGGTGAGCAACTACCTAATGTTTGCATATTTACTACGTATTGAGCTTCGCGACTGTATATACTAGATTGTGATATTATCATGGCCAACCACTGAAGCACAGATTTTGAGGTGTTCCGAATCCATTTCTTGGTTTGAGTTGCACAATGGGCAGTTAGGGGACTGATATATTCCAATTCTATGCAGGTGTTTGGCCAAACAATCATGGCCTGTTGCCAATCTAAATGCAGCCACAGACGATTTTCATGGTAAATCGGGAATTAACTGTGGATTTTGATGCAGAGAGTTCCATTTTTTCCCATGGGATTGTGTTATCAAATTTTGTTTGTTGAAGTCTAAGTATGTAGATTTAATAAATCTCTTCACAGAGTAATACGTAGATTTAGTAACAGGTCTGTAAGTAGCAGTGCTGCCCTTCTTTGCTAAAGCATCCGCATTCTCGTTTCCCAGGATTCCACAATGGGATGGTATCCATTGGAATACAATTCTTTTATTGAGTGATATTAATTGAGAGAGCACTTTAGTTATTTCTGCTGTTTGAGATGAAGACACAGTCTAGTATATACAGTCACGAAGCTCAATACGTAGTAAATATGCAAACATTAGATAGTTGCTCACCACTAGGATCGCTAATATCGCCTCATTACAGGCAATGCAAAATAGAACCGTCACAGTCTATTGTTTCTAGCATCCTCAAAACTCAAGCTTCGTGACTGTATATAGTAGACTGTGATGAAGGTGTGTGTTTAGAAACTATTGATAGAATAGCTGCTTTGGAGTCTGACAATATAACTGCATTCTTAAATTTATTGATGTGGCATAGAAGATTCCTGAGACTTTCACTTATTGCAATGAAATTTGATATGTTGTGTAAGCTTCAAAGATTCGCGTTACTGACTGGACGAAACAATTTATTGTATACGTCATTTATGTCTATGTTGTAAGAGAGAGGATATATGGCTTTTTTAAATCGAGGTATGCGAGGGGAAAATCTTGGGATAGCATAGTCTCTGGTTTTTTCTCACTTCCCTCACTGATGTTAATTAACGAGTTATATTAATGCACGCACATGACCTATTTCGTTTTGCAACGTTTTAGTTATTTACTTTTATTGTTGGATCTATCATGAATGTCGTGAAACCAGAAAATACTTTAAATTGTAATGTTTATTTTATAAGGAAATTCTGCGTTTTATTACAGTTAATGTTTATCAGTCAAGAATGAAACTGTAACGAGAACGATACAAGTAGTCATTTTGAATCACCTGTCATCCTTATACTTGCCCTGTTTTCTGATTGGTTAATAGGCCTACTTACGTTTGCGTATTTCATTGTGAATGTCAACATTCCAGTAATTTTACGCTTTTAAGTTTTGTGTTCTTACATTTGCGCTTAATTTTCATTGTGAAGGGCTTTAACTTTTAATTATTTTTTTTTTTTATTGGGTTATTTTACGACGCTGTGTCAACATCTAGGTTATTTAGCTCCTGAATGAAATGAAGGTTATAATGCCGGTGAAATGAGTCCGGAGTCAAGTACCGAAAGTTACCCAGCATTTGCTCGTATTGGGTTGAGGGAAAACCCCGGAAAAAATCTCAACCAGGTACAGTGGAACTCCAGAAATAGACACTCAGTCTCTTATACTTCACGATACAATGTAAGTCAACGCATCCTGTCCCGTGCTGCACAGGGCTAACCAGTTGAACCAGCGCAGTAGTGTGCAGATACTCGTACACGTTGGCAGCAAGGCAGGGAACAAAAAATGTGTGCTTATGTTGAAGCAGAAGTTACAAATATTGGAACGGTTTAAAAAAGGTGAATCAGTCAGAGCCATCGCTAAAAAATTTGACATTTCGATCAGTGGGCTGAAACAATATTAATGTAAATACAAGGCATTCTGTAGTGATTATAAGAAGCATTGTTATTAACAGTTGATTGTAGGATGAAAACACAGCTTATTTTGTGTAATTTCCTAAATTTAATCAATAAGGATAATTTATGTTCTCTTTTGAAGGGTATACACCATTTTAAAATAATTTAATACACAAACACAACTCTTACATGAAATGCTGTGTAAGTTTTTGTAGCTTTACTCTCTTCAGCTCTAATTAACAATAACAAAAATGCAGGTTACACGGCAACGATAGAAAAGAAAAGACGCGAAAACAAATGAATGTGGTGTATAAACAATTGAATGCTCTTTCAGATTTAAGTATAAAAATATAGGGGTGCCATTTGAAATTTCAAAGTGGAAGTGGTTGGGAGTGGGAGGTGAAATCTAAAATGCAATAAAGCTTGTATTAAGATTTCCCCCTTGATATCTAAATTGACGTGTGTGTTTTTTTTTTGTTTAAATTGAATTCAATTTAATTAACTAGTTATTTAGAATGAAAAGTTTTGAAATGAAAGCCCTGTATGTAGATACATTTAAAGACATTTTCCTCCAGAAGTTTGTTTTATGTTTCAGATGTATCACGTATATATTATACTTAATCATGGATTGGTTTTGTTATATATTTTGCATATACTACTATATATTATTTAAAATTATGTACGTTAATTATTTGTGTTTCGGTCCACACGCCATAAAAAAACATTGTACAGCCCTTATATTTACCAATGTCCGCAGTACTCCTCAGAAAGACAGCGTTCGTACCTCGTCTCGCACACGGGCCATTGCTGTGTCTATTTGTGGAGTTCCACTGTAACTTGCCCCGACCGGGATTCGAACCCGGGCCACCTGGTTTCGCGGCCAGACGCGCTGACCATTACCCCACAGGTGTGGACTTAATTATTTTTTAAATCCGTAATTACGTTCCTTTTGTTTTCTAGAAGATGCTGGTTTGTCCAACGATTAATCGGCTGGTTGATTAACTGTTCGGTTAGTTTGGTCGATTCACCGATAGATGCATTTTTTCATGTGGTTGACAGTTTTAATGCGCTGTGTTGCATCCACATGTTCATTTATTTCGTTCCTCAAATTCCCACTGATTTTAAGTATTTTCTACACGTAGTGCACTCTGATTAATGTCTTTATTTTCCAGAATGGGTCATAAATATTCAGGCTGCATATGTATGTTCTAGGATTGCCAGTAAATTGTACTTGATTCTGCGTTTCAGTACATCACCGAATAGCACAAATCCCTTTGAAAATTTAGTGCTTTGAGTTTGGATATACTTTGAGGCGTCTCTCAGTTTATTTCTGCATGCAAGCAGCTCCACTTGCATATTCCGTCCCTTTTCAAATAATACGCTCCACTCCCATTTTCAGCCCTTCACTTGCACATTCGGCGAGGGTAAGAGATGGGCAGAATTATTATTGTGAATCCTGCAAGAGGGGGCACGAATTTTATGGATTGTTTGAAGAGGAGATGTGTGGAGGGAAGTTCACCATTTGATCGCAGTTCTGAACTTAGCTTGATGCACCCGCCTGAGGCTTCATCTCTAGTTTCTGCATCGTAGGGTGGATTGTACAAACGAGTATAACAATTCTGTTAAATAATTCATACATAAACCCGTTTTTACTTTTGTCTGTCGGTAAAACTTTTAGAGAAGTGTGTGCGATATACCGATTCGCGAAGACTTTGGGGGATAGTGTTGTTACATTTCAACTTCAGTGACGTCTGTTGTTGGGTCAAGTTGTTGCGTATTGGCTACGAATCCAGCGACCTGGGTTCTGTTTCCGCCAGTGAATCGCTGATGTGTTTAGGCCTATCTCTATTTTACAAGGACGGTTTGTTCTTCATTGTTTTAAAGGTGGCCTGGCGCGAAACTGACCAAAATATCCGAGAAGTCTTGATACCTTCGAACATCTATACTGAAATGCAAACCTTCTGTATATGGCAAGAACCAATAGGAGATCTCTGTGACGTAGTAATATCGCTGTACCGTTGCCGTTTGAACACTGTGCTAAAACCAACGTCTTGAAAATAATTGTGCAGAGAGAACGTTTTAGCTAACAAGCAAACGTTCTGATGGGGACAGATAAAAAAGTTAAATTTTTTTCTTCCACCATGTTAATAATGTCAAAAGAAGTGCTTATACAAATTTTGGCCACTCGACCGTAATTACTAAGGCCGTAAACAAATAAGTTCGCCAAGGGCCGCTAACAGAAAGAAAACACAATTTCATTGGACACATTTATTGGAACGGACACAGCAATTATTGAGCTATTTTCCAACACATTTTCCATCGCAATTGAGACATTTTTCTTATCATGGGATCGACATAGAGAGGTGCAGACCCAGTCAAACGCTGGTTACGATCTGAGGCGGCTGACTTCTACGATACAAAAATTGATCCTTTGGTATGACAAATGTCTCAATTGCAGGGGGGGGATATGTTGACAAATAGCGTAACAATTGCTGTTCCTGTTCCAATAAATATTTCTGTGCAATTGTGCTTTTTTCTATAAACGGCCCCAGGGAAAATCACTTTCTTGACGGCCTCGTAATTGCGGTCGAGTGGCCAAAATTTGTATAAGCACTTCTTTGGCATTATTAACATGGTGGAAGAAAAAAAATGAACTTTTTTATATGCCCCCATCAGAACGTTTGCTTGTAAGATATTGTTTGTATGTCCGAGCGCCAATTTGCTGCCTTGATATATTAGCTAGCTTTCTTGATTAGGCAACGCTCAACTCATTCCCGGGAGCCATGAAGCCGTTAAAGGACATACGCCGAACGTCTACCTCAAAATCTCCTCCCCTTCTTCTTCTTCTTCTTCTTCTTCTTCTTCTTCTTCTTCTTCTGTCACTAAGATAGGATACATGCATGTACTGACTCTAAGGATAGTCTCCTATCTAGATATGACGGTTAGCTGAACGCGATCTTCAGCTTTAAATTGAAGTATTTGTTTTGTAAGCCCTGTTGTGTCCATCGGTTCAGTATGTTGTAGCCAGTTAGATTTTAGATACCGGTAACTTAGTTTATCCTTTAAGACATAATTATGTATTTAGACCTTTGCGAATATGATCGTAAGGTGGATCCTGAGATTCGTCTTAAAAATCGCATTTTCGCTGTTTCAAATCTTCTCTTTCCAGATACATAGGATTAACCGTAAGTAATGGCATTAATTTCAGAGGGGTTTGAAATATTTAAAACAAGAACGAGTAATACAATTTTCTCCGTTTTTGCTTCCCTTTCGAGATAAAAATTGTTTTCGTAGCGTGTTTTGGGAAAGCCATTGATTTAATGTTCAATATGCTCAGTAAATTTAAGAGATGATGATAAATAATTGAATGAATTTTAGTTTTGTCTTTTAAATGTGCAGAAATTAGTTCCGAACAAATGTAACATTTTTAAATTCCTTTTTAAAACGAAAAGTTACATTTGTTCAGATGAAATTTCAGCACATTTAAAGGACGAAAGTCCATACCTGTGGAGTAACGGTTAGCGCGTCTGACCGCGGAACCAGATGACCCGGGTTCGAATCCCGGTAGGGGCAAGTTACCTGGTTGAGGTTTTTTCCCTCAACCTAATACGTGCAGATGCTAGGTAACTTTCGGTATTGGACACCGGACTCTTGACTCTTGACCCCCCCCCCCCCCCTGTTTGTTTGTTGATGTGCATCCATTTTAAACATGTCATAGCAGATGTGTGACAATGGTTGATACTTTACGTTCCAGCTTATTTAGTGATCCGGAACATCAGTATGGGACCATCATTGTCGCGGCACAAAATGATGCGGCGCCATGTCCTGTGTGGAATTTTCCGCAGCAAAGGCGGTGTGATTTCCCTTTGGAGAATAATTAAGCAGCATATCTCGAAACATCGATACCAGACAATTGAAGATTTGAAGGAAGCTGTTATTTATTATTTTTATTTATTTATTTAATCGGACAGAATTAAGGCCATAAGGCCTTCTCTTCAATCCTACCAGATAGCACATATAAATACAAAAAATAAATACAGACGCTGATGTATGTATGTATTTATTCACACTGCAATGGGTATATACCCGGTGGCAGTGGTAACTAATTACACTCAATAATGACAATAATAAACTTATTAATTAAAAATACAATTAATAATAATACTAATAATTAATAATAATAATAATAACTACAACAGGGAATATACTAAATTAAATGAAACGATCACTTAAAATAACATTTGAAATATTCTAATTTGTATCTTAAAACTAAGATCGAACTAAAACCCACGACTATATGTTCATATCTGCACAAGTACCTTTCAACATTAGGCTACACTCATTTCGCTGTCAACTCACTCACTGCACTGGAACTACGACACATTTCACTGATTCTATCCTGATTTCACTAACACTTCAAAAACATTTCACTGTTCAAATTCTTTGCACTGCCACTATAAACTATAAAGATTCACTGACAGGAACACGTTTCACTTACATAACACACTTCACTGACACGACATACTTCTTCACTGGAACACACTTCACTGACACAATATAATTCTTCACTGATGCAACACTTCAATAACAACATATCATTTACACCCTTTAAATACTGTGTATAATTACCGTCTATTAGTAAGGTCTTTAAGCCTATTTTTAAATGCATTTTTGGTTGCTGGTAAAACCTTTAGTAAGTCTGCAGGTAAAGCATTCCAGTCCCTGATAGTACGATTGAGAAAAGAAAACTTTCCAGTGTCCGTCCTCTGCCTTCTTTTCCTCAATTTATATGAGTGGTCGTTCCTTGAAGAATAATTTGGCGGCTGCAACCTATTTTTTATTTCTCTCCAGGCAGGCTCACCTCTGTATGTTTTGAACAGTGCGCATAATCGTGATGAAAATAATACAAATTAAATTAAAGCCCTATAGAGGGTCAACAGGGTGAAAAGAACATTATAGAGCTCTCATCGAGCTAACACACACACACACACACACACACATACAAAAAGAAAAAAACAGAGATAACAATGAGGCAATAGGGAAATCACACCGCCTTTACTGATGTTTTGGATCACTAAACAAGCTGGACCGTAAAGTATCAACCATTGTCACACATCTGCTATGACCAAAGCTCGGAACTTGGGGACTTGTGTCTTTGCACATGGCTAAGCGACCGGACTTCAATGTCAACAAACTCCCGCTTCCAGCACGGCGGTACTGCCAGGTCTGCTAGAAAAGTGGTTTCTGGCTGAACAACATATTGATAGCATTATGATAGGTTGAAACACCTAATTTTATAGCAGAAATTATATATAATAAAAATAAACATGAGCAGTATGTCAAATTTACTGTTCTGCTCTGTACATTTTCATTGCAGTGTATGACTACTTGCATTCGAAGATTTTCAAGCTCATAACTTCTTCGCCTGTTAGTTAAACGTGATTTGAAACGAAAAAAAAAAAAAACTTATTTCCGCGTCACATGAAGTGACGAGAACAAACTTAAAATGCTGAATGTTTTCACTGTTACTATTTCTGTTAGATTTTCAGCAGTTGCTAGCTGATCTCGTATCTGAGACAAGTAGCTAAGTATATCCAATTTTTTCTGGAAAATAGTTTTCAATTTGTGTGTCACTACTAAACCAGGGCCTCTATGACTTGATCCACGACTAAGGACAAATCTTCCACCAATTTAAGGAATTGCAATGTCTTTCAATGAATGCCCGTTTCCAGCCTCTAGTTTGTGTGTAGCACAACTTACAAAATATAATCTCTCCATTCGAAGAAAATAGTGTATCTTCTTCGAATTCCTCCACGAAATTTTGTACCTAAAATTTAAAAAAATGTATTTTCAAACTTACAGCCTATAATACTCATTTGAATAACACATATTTTCTAATTTCTCAAATAGACCGTTTACCTGTAATTCTCTGAATGTCATTGGCTTCGACATGACACAGTTTCGTCATGCGTCTTGTCGTTCGACATGACCACTTTCTTCGTACATACGACTGTCCGTGAGCACTTGCAATGTGAGCTTTGTGTACGTTATACCTGTAACGTAGGCCTACCCTTGCGCACGACACACAAGTCCCCAAGTTCCGAGCTTTGGCTATGACATGTCCAAAATGGATGCTCATCAACATACAAATAAGGAAGGGGGTGACAAGATTTTCGGACTTTACTGGAGTTCGCGACCTAAATGTACCGGTAACAAATTACGTGCATTGCCCTTTTATTTACCATTGCACGCCTTGATACAAAATTTCGGGGTTTCAAACATTCGCTTGACGTTAAGTTCCTGCCACAGAAACGAAAACAAAACCCATTCAGCGTATTCCGAACCTCACCGGTCCGGTGGGATCAATGACGTCACGTTGCAACGAAAATAAGGAACAAAACTGCTGGAAGAATCGATGCTGTCATGGCGACCGTGTAAGTGGTTATCTGTGCTACGCTAGCAAAATTTTGCGAAATTTTCGTACTGCCATCTCGTTCAAAGAAAAGAGATATAAACAACTTATTTCTTGAACCGGTAGTAATAACTGGTCCGTTGACATGTTCGCTCATAAGCCATTAACATATTGTTTTTACGTTGTGCTCATTACAAACAATACAGCAGAACACACCGCCATGACACAACAGTGCACGATGTCATTCGTCTGCTAATTCCCGCCGTATACAAGAACCAATCAGATTCACTGATGGAGACTGCCACCACCTCTGCAAGTTGATGGCACCGGTGCGACACCGATGGAGCATCAATGACGTCATCGGTGGAATTCGGAACACCGTGATGCCATCGGATTGCTCACCGGTGAGATTCGGAATACGCTCATTGCTTTCCGAATACGGAAGTGGGTTTTTATGCCAAATATTTATTACAATGTTAAAAATTGAAATATACCGTCTATACTTATCTAGTATTATAGGATTAATTATAACATAAACGTTTTCGGCACTAATGTGCCATTTTCAAATGTATGAAAATTTATCCTAATTACATGTTCAAATACGTGCACATGAACTGTGTGAATGAAACATATAATGTGTACCCTGGTGATTTCATGTCACATACTGGGTGTTCATTCCAAAGTGTGTCATCACGTCACTGTTGTGAGTTAGCGATTTGAAGCGAGTTTCAGCTTTTATGTCAGAGAAGTTGCCTATTAATCAAGGGGTTCCATCTGAACTTGAGAACGTGTACGGTATAACTTGAATGTCATAGCAACAGATGGCGTTCTGTACTGTCTGTGTGCTACCATAACCTCTTTCGAACTGTGTTTTGCGCGGCCAAGTCGTACGCAGGGTATTTGTTATTATCGGTTGCGTACGGCAACATTCCACAATACAAATCAAATGCTCCGTGTACATGTTGACCGTCGAAATTAATGTCAACAAATACGTAAGAAATCGTCTTAACCCTCTCTTCATAACCCGACAGTAAGAAAAACACCCACCTCAGTACATGTTTCCAAACAGTTCACATTCCTGCCACTACCGGCGTTACCATACATATCAGTAAGTACTCTTCAGAATGAACGCCGTACTTGCTATGCAACTTCTCTGACACATAGGTAATACACCTCTGCGGAAGTGTAGGAAGGTTGAATTCTCTAGGCTCATCGACTAGCCATTCGACGGCATACTGCGAGCCATGACACACTTTGAACTGAACACCCAGTATAAAACAATCTGTTTGTAGATAATTAATGATTAAAAATTAAAACACACACTTATTACTAAACATTTTAAAATTTGTTTTCCTGCTGCAATTATCCATCAATTTGTGGAACACTGGAGTTGTCTTGGCGTATTGTGTGGTCAAATGCAGTTATTCGTTTACTTGAAATGTTGTGACCTTACACTAAGATATTCACTATTAAAATATTAAATTCTTTATGTTGATTCGTTATTATTGCACCAAGGTTCCTTGTTGTTTGTTCACTTTTCACATATTGGAGCACTTTACCATAATCGAATGTGGTGCGTAATATAAGTTATATTGATACCTGGTTATTGTTTTCTGTTGGTTGCTGTAGTTGGATTATTACCAAGCTTCGAGACTTCGGACCCAATAGAGCAGTTCAGTGGGAAATCCGCATAACAGCGTACTGAGTATAATGGTAAAGCGTACAGTGAGTGGGGTACTGTAGAATGAATTCCAACAAATACGCAAAGGAAAACGCTCTGAATTTGAAGGTTCTGACGAATAATTTGGTTTTCATACAAACTGTGTCTGAAACTATTACACGGTTACAAAAGTCAGAGCAAGAGATGCCAGAAGCCCTCAAATTAATTTAGAAAATGATGCAGAGAATTAATGAGACATCAAGTACACCGGTTACTGAACGTGTAAAACAGAAGTGGAAATCAATTTTATGTAAAAATAACGGATATAGAAGAACATTGTGCAACATAAACAGCAAATTAGTGGACAAAGGACTGTCTCTTAGAGACTGCAATGATGTTAGGTTTTTTCGTTTTGCTCCTATCACGTCATGCGACGTAGAGCGCAGCTTTCTACAGTACAAACTTTGGCAGATAACCGAAAAAGATTTACGTTTGAGACACTGAGAATGTGTCTTGTAGTGCATTGCAATTCGGTACTGTAACTGCACTTCCTAAAGACGACCAATAGGGTAAATGAAGAAATTAAAATTGCTACTTGCTTATTTCCACCATTAACACTGTGTATAATTAAACACAAATGCTTATAAATGACAGGAGAATAAATGCTTTTCACATTCTTTTGACATTATCATTTGTAATGTATATTTACTTTCAGAATGTCCATATGTGTGTGTTTCCCCATACTACCGTCCTCTACTCTAAATAGCAACGTTGTTACCTCAACACATCTCTATCTACCTGCAGCGAGTCAACAACCTATAGTGCATGCACAGTAAACTTATTGTATCGGGTCCAAAGTCTCGAAGCCTGATTATTACATATTCATGGTTGTCACCGTCCGATTATCAGTCAAGCCTTTACACTGCGAACATTTTATGATGACTGATAATCGGACGGTGACAACCATGAATATGTAATCCAACTACAGCAACCAACAGAAAACAATAACCAGGTATCAATGTAACTTATATTACGCACCACATTCGATTACGGTAAAGTGCTCCAATATGTGAAAAGTGAACAAACAACAAGGAGCCTTGGTGCAATAATAACGAATCAACGTAAAGAAGTTAATATTTCAATAGTGAATATCTTAGTGTAAGGTCACAACATTTCAAGAAAACGAATAATTGCATTTGACCACACAATACGTCAAGACAACTCCAGTGTTCCTCAAATTGATGGATAATTGCAGCAGGAAAACAAATTTTAAAATGTTTATTAATAAGTGTGTGTTTTAATTTTTAATTTTTAATCATTAATTATCTACAAACAGATTGTTTTATATGTGACATGAAATCACCAGGGTACACATTATATGTTTCATTCACACAATTCATGTGCACCTATTTGAACATGTAATTAGGCAAATTTTCATACATTTGAAAATGGCACATTAGTGCCGAAAACGTTTATGTTATAATTAATCATATAATGCTAGATAAGTATAGACGGTATATTTCAATTTTTAACATTGTATTACAACTTGCATATCGGATAAATCATACAACATGAAATTACAAATATTTATTACCAAAGCTACAGAAATGTTAAAATAAATTATTTGCCATAGCAGGCTTGGACAAAAACTTGTGTAAATACATTTTGTTCTCAAATTTCCAACGAGTTTGATAGTATTCTGTCAGTCGTGATGGAGCCTGGTTCATCAAGTCCACTTGTAAGACGTAATAGATTTAAGAGGCCGGGTCCGGGAGGCAAGAAGCATTTTCTCGTCTGTGGAGAGCGATAAGACGTAACCCATCGAACTTTGGAGACATGGATAATAATAATGACGTTACGATTTATCGCGAGGCTTTGCCCTGCCAATGCGCCTTGTTGCCAACTTGTTCGAGGAGCTGTTGGCAGTGCCCCAGTTAGGACAAAATTTCCGGGATACCCGGATGTACTCGTATTGCATCGGATTCTTAGGTTCGCACCTATTCAGTTCCTGTAGTGGTAGTTTTCATATACAGCATAACTTTTGAAGTTGCATTTAACAAAATAAGGAATTTGGCATTCCCAAGAAACTTGTTCGATTAATTAAAATGTGTCTCAGTGAAACGTACAGCAGAGTCCGTATAGGCCAACATCTATCAAATGTGTTTCCAATTCACTGCGGGATAAAGCAAGGAGATGCACTATCACCTTTACTTTTTAACTTCGCTCTAGAATATGCCATTAGGAAAGTTCAGGATAACAGACAGGGTTTGGAATTGAACGGGTTACATCAGCTTCTTCTCTATGCGGATGACGTGAATATGTTAGGAGAAAATTCACAAACGATTAGGGAAAACACGGGAATTTTACTTGAAGCAATAAAGCGATGTTGGTCAGCATGCTGGCTTCCAGATCAGGAGGTCCCGGGTTCGATTCCCGGCTTCGGCTCTTGGTGAATTTTTTTTTGAAAAAGAGGAATTCCCTGGGTGTCTAGAGTCTGGAAATTTGTATGCATGTGAGTGTGACGGGTTAATATTAATTAACCAATCATCACAAATATAAAAATATATCAGGACTGTCGCTGGGCAGTAACCTGAACACACATTTCAGCGTCACATTGTTGACAGGTAACTCCATCTGTTAGCACAACCATAAAGCATCTAATAGATGCTAAAGAGTTACCAACAACGAAAAAAAAAAAAAAAGTAAAGCGGTACGTTTGTAAGTAAATCCCGAAAAGACAAAGCATATGATTATGTTTCATATCCAGAATATTGTACGAACTGGAAACATAAAAATTGGAGATTTATCCGTCGAAGATGTGGAAAAATTCAAATATTTTGGAGCAACAGTAAGAAATATCAATGACACTCGTGAAGGAATTAAACGTAGAACAAATATGGGAAATGCCTGTTATTATTCGGTTGAGACGCTTTTGTCATCTAGTCTGCTGTCAAAAATTCTGAAAGTTGGAATTTATAAAACAGTTATATTGCCAATTGCTCTGTATGGTCGTGAACCTTGGACTCTCACTTTGAGAGAGGAACAGATATTAAGGGTGTTTGAGAATAAGGTTCTTAGGAAAAATTTGGGGCTAAGCGGGATGAAAGTACAGGAGAATGGAGAAAGTTACACAACGCAGAGCTGCACGCTTTGTATTCTTCACCTAACATAATTAGGAACATTAAATCCACACGTTTGAGATGGACAGGGCATGTAGCACGTATGAGCGAATCCAGAAATGCATATGGAGTGTTAGTTGGGAGACCGGAGGGAAAAAGACCTTTGGGGAGGCCGAGACGTAGATGGGAGGATAATATTAAAATGGATTTGAGGGATGTGGGATATGATGATAGAGAGTGGATTAATCTTGCACAGGATAGGGACCGATGGCGGGCTTATGTGAGGGCGGCACTGAACCTGCGGGTTCCTCAAAAGCCATTTGTAAGTAAGTATGCCGAATAGGCGCCACAAGTATATAGCGAAGTCTAAGGAATTTATCTGAAGTGCAGACTCCTCCAATGCCATGCCAAGTAGAACTCCCCAGCCATCGCACCTCATAAACACATCTTATTGCAAATTACGAACTGGGAAGTGAGTCAGAGGCCGCGGTGTATTCCCGCCTGTCGCGTGGTGCAGCCTCGGTATGGAGTTACGCTTTTTGGACCAGTTCCATCCCTGACCGTCGTTACTGGGAGGATGTCGTAACGCCTGTCATGTTTATGGGGTGATGAAGAATTGGCCATTTAACTGAAAGATGGGACACAAAAATAGATGATGCTCATCTGGTGATACTAAAGGAAGTGACGGCAGGTCCGGGATTATGTGGAAGAAAAGTTTCAACTCTTTGATGCGGGTCGGTATACGTACGGTTATACCTCTATGACGCTCCTTTAAGCTAGTCTCTGATGGAGCATTCCTGGAAACGTACTCAACTAGCGCTGGAGAAGGTTCCCGATAAGTGACGAGCATCACCACCACTTCGGAAGGAAGCCATTATAATACAGAATGATTTGCAGAGTTCTTCCAACATTTACGAAAAGTGGCTTTGAGGTCATTTTTGAGTAGAAAATTTGATAGAAACATGAATATATCGATCGTCCAGTTCAAAAGTGCGAGAACTAAAAAAATTGCCATTTTTTTAGTTATTTATACTACTGAAAGCCCCTTTCGGAGCTCTTTCCGATTCAATATTGAGATAAGTCATATTTACAACCAAAAAAGAAAAAAAAAAAAGCCAAATAAACAGCTTTAAAAATAATTGTAACTATGGACTTTACTAATTCATTTTTAGTACATTTAGAAATGTATTGATAATGAACTGGAAGATTGTGAGAAACTCGTCCTGAATACTGACTCATTTCTAATTGTCGTGGTTATGAACCAGAACTCTGTTCCTTTTTAAGTGATTTATTTGAAACTTTCAACTGAAGATATCTCAAAACCGGTTTTTTTGAGTTGTCATACTTTTGAACTAGACGATCGATATTCCTCAGTCTCGATGCTATATTACATTTCGGATATTAAGAAAACTTTGTTCGTTTTTCATGCGCAATGAAATGGAAAAAAGTATGACAAGAAACGTTAAATGCCATCGAGCTAGGCCGAGATCGAACCCGCAACCTCGAGCACAGAAAGTTGGCGCTATACCAACTGCGCTACAGAGGCCGACTCTGAAAAGGATATTGTCACAAGATTCTTATTATAATCATAATCATCACATATAATTAAAAACGAGCAATTCGTCTATATTTGAACATTTTATCTTGAAAACGCCCTAAGGATTTTGGTTAAATGGGGGTGAATGTAGCATTTTTGGGTCCGATAAAGCAATTTACCTGTTTAGACTTTGAGAAAACTTGTTTAGGATGCAAATCTAGTCTTTCAGGTAAAGCTCCCTGTAAAGCAGATTTGAATAATTTCAAGGGAAAAATTGTTCCGGGGCCGGGTATCGATCCCGGGACCTCTGGTTGAACGTACCAGCGCTCTGCCAACTGAGCTACCCGGGAACTCCACCCAACACCGTCTCAACTTTTCCCTCTATATCCACACAACTCGCGTGGGCTGACGAAACGCCAGAGACCCACATCGAGTGCGAATGCACCATAGACTTTTTGTGTGCACTCGATGTGGGTCTCTGGCGTTTCGTCAGTCCACGCGAGTTGTGTGGATATAAAAGGAAAAGTTGAGACGGTGTCGGGTGGAGTTCCCGGATAGCTCAGTTGGCAGAGCGCTGGTACGTTCAACCAGAGGTCCCGGGATCGATACCCGGCCCTGAACAATTTTTCCCTTGAAATTATTCAAACTTGTTTACGATGTTAAGAAACCAGATTTGTGATCTAGTCAACAAATAAAATGGAACTAGAATGCACATTTAAAAGTAAATTACGAAACGGTAATACATGAACGAGGCTATGTTTAAACCGCCGACTTTCTCCACACCGACAATGAAGAAAGAAAGTAATGGCAGTTAACATTATATTACTTTGTTGTTCTAAGAAAATTTTTTTTTTCAATTAACTGTTTACATATAATTTATTTAGCATTATTTCAATATATATTTATGTATGGTATTTTATGTTGAGTTGGAACTTATAAATCCAACCTTTATCCGTTAATTTTACTGCGGAAAAAAGTGTTAAAAATTTGTTTAAAAAAAAAAAACAAAGATTACTCAACTGAATTGTTTAAACATTTCAGAGTTTTCGATATTAAACAAATTTATTATTTTATTTTATTACAATATTTTCACAAAAATCTGAATAACTTTGCAAGCTATACACATAAATATAGAACTAAAAATATGAACTCTCTGCGGTTTTTTAATCAAAATGTATTATCAATGAAGCTTTTTATCATGGCATGTGTCAAGGACCCAGATTATTAAAAAAAGTTTATTCTAATATTATTTTAATCACGAATCCTCTCCAAATTAATAAAAAAATATATAAAAAAATGTCACTGGATTTATAGTTCGGGTTTAAACATATTAAACACTTTTTAATCTGTATTCACTCTCAATTTTAATTTTATTTTTGTCTGTATTGGAATCCCCTCCTAAGCGCGAGTCTTACTCATTCAGGAGTGGGCTAGTTTATCTTACATTGTATTAACTTGTATTCATTTCAAACTTACTAGCAATAAAATAAATAAATTTGTGAATAATGTGTAGCCTATTTTGTTTCGGCGCTTCTCAACTTCTTTTTTCCCATGCGTTCTTTCACCATTCATCACACTGGCATGTAAACCTCACTAATAATGCTTATAGAATTGAAAGTGTTTATTTTATATATTAATGCTTATACTTTTACCTCATTTATTTGTATTTTATAGTCTACATTCCCTCCTAAAATCTTCAAAATTCCCTCCTGCTTGGGAACCATTGGTTTAGAGTTTATGAGTATGCCACGATATTTTAAATCACAACTTTAGTGTGCAACATGTTGAAAAAGGTTGAAAAATGTTGGTCTAAGGAAATAACACTGCAATATATATATATATATATATATATATTCTTTCGGCTGCGCTTTGCCGAGAGATGGTCGGTCTTCGAGGTACTAGCTACTGATCGTGCTTGTGAAGAAATTATATATTTGTACTGTTTATTTTGCTGTAATTTGTCGTCGAATCGGTATCCTTTTAAATTTGGAATTCTTTGAACGTGTTCGCAGACATTGGCGCATTGCTTGTCTCTGTAGACATTTTGATTTAATTTACAAGTTTTATGGCTGTGGGAAACAATAAAAAACAAGCAAGGACTTTTAAGTGAAGGCAAATCACCCGCTAGTGGAACTGGTTGGTAGTTTTTGGGAAAGGAAACCGGTTTGCGTATTTGTTTCTTTTTGCAAATTACTGTTCGGCCGCTCGCCATTGGCTGGCTGCCGGTTTACTGACCTAGTCCAGGGTGGGGCCGCGACAACCATCCATGCTCCCAATATTGGAGATGTAGGTTGAAGCAGGAGCTTCCTGGTTCCGACTGTTGTCCAACGCCTAGTATTGGTAACATTGAGTCCAGGATATTTCTGTATTGTTAAGTGGGAGCATTTGTAGCTACAGCTACAACGGACTTAAGTTCAATTTCCTAGAAGTAGAAGTAATTTTATTTATTCTGGCGAAGTTAAAGCCTTCTCTTCCACTTAGGGCAGGCCATAGTTGCGCCCCACGGTCAGATAAAATGCAGCATATAAAAAAGGGTCCCTGTTTTGTGGGCATAGTTGCGCCCCGATCCCATCAGGTAGAGTAAAGGGCATGGCATAGTTGCGCCCCGATGAAATAGGTGGAGAAAAAGACACTACGGAAACTCGAGCCTCGTAATCAACCAACCTCATTGATTTCTTATGCGATTTAATATTCATTATCGATACCGTTAAAATGAACACCATGAAGTTGGCAGTACTTTATTAACTGTTTTTCTACTGTTTATGCAGTGATTATCAATAGCCTACCGTTAAAATGGACACCATGAAGTTGGCAGTACTTTATTAACTGACATATTCAAATGAGTGAGCCGTTGGAATATGGGGCCTTAGCAGTCTTGACATTTTATTAGTGATTTTCACACCGTCTGTGGCGTATAGTGAGGTTAATTTAAGGGGTTAGGTACAGCTTACAGCAGTAGATTGTTTGGAAATATTCAACATTTTTTTTCCTCCATTACTGTATCTTGTACAATAATGAAAATTGGTATGTGTAAAAAAACTATCATTCTGCTATATGAAAAATTATTTTTACGATTTAAAAAAGTATATATATATGTATATATATATATATATATATATATTTTTTTTTTTCCAAAATTCAAAGTTCACTGTGCAGTGATGAAGCGTTTCCCTCATAACTCATAAAGTTGTTAACTTCTTCACATTCTCTCTCTTTTATTTTATTGCTGAAACTCATGTTTACAATATCATGCTCTTTCAACTACATTCTTTAATAAACAATATTTTTTTTTATTTTGTGTTGGATATTTGACCATTTTTTAAAATGGATTTATTTTTTATCAGACAATCTATCAAAGGTAGAGAAGTGATTTTACATCATATTGTAGATATGACATGCATAAATATACACAAAAAATGTCATCACAAAATGTTGGATACGATTTGAGTTATGAGGGAAACGCTTCATCACTGCACAGTGAACTTTAAATTTCGATAAAAAATATAAATAATTTTTTTTAATCGTAAAAATATGTTTATCATATAGCAGAAGGACAGTGTTTTACACATGCTAATTTCCAATATTGTACAAGATAGAATAATGGAGGGAAAAAAAATGTTGAATATTTCAAAAATTTTACTCCTTTAAGCTGTACCTAACCCCTCAAAATGAATAATAAGTTCAGTGAAAAGGGTGAAGAGTTAATAAATTCACAGTGGTTCTAAGTTTCAATTTTCGAAACCCTGTACCGTAGGGTTAAGATCTCGATGTAGAAACAAAAAATGCAGTTCATTTATTGTGTGTGATCAATAAAGAAATGTTATTTTAAATAGCAAAATTGATTATACGCTAGACCTACCTGATTTCAATTCAGCTATCACTGTAATATTTTTAAGTAATTTATTTATTTTATGACAAACACTTTCGTGTGTACCATACCCATCGGGGCGCAACTATGCCATAGCCATTCTGCTACCTGATTTCTTCGGGGCGCAATTATGCCATGCCTAGGCCTCCCAATTGACCGCGGGGCTCAACTATGCCATACCGTCCACTTAGCCAGAAACAAAAGACGCTGATACAATTTTACAGACTAATATTTAAAGAACACTAATAAAAATTTATATAGTTATACAAGCACAAGTCGAGTAAAATAATGCGAACATACTCAATAATAATTACAAAATAATATAAGGCTAGAAGTTACACTCAATGAATATGCAAGTGGTAAGTGAACCAATATTACAAATTACAAGAATAACAAATTCAAATGTAAATTATAACTATACAACACTAAGGACAATTACATATCTATACATATACAGTAGAACTTGGTTATAGCGACCTCGTTTTGTGCGACACCTCGCCTATAACGTCAAATATTCTGTGGTCCCAACTAGACTAATTCCCCATAAGACATAAGCTTTCCTACCTTGCTTAATACGACAAACGCATATGCGTCTATCTCGCATATAACGTCATTTTCAACCTCAGTTTGGAATAAGATATTCTAAGAACCAAAGTATTTCAAGAAATATTTTCTTGAAATCTGACCCTGACAAATTCTTTACAGTCTCCTTCTGTCATAGACCTCTGGAATGCAGGCGGATTCCCAGCCCATTGTAACCTGCCCGAATTCATGCGGTATTAGATCAGTTTCGACAGGAAGTTTTCACTAAGTGAACGCGTTTTAACGCAGTATGGCCACTAAAAGAAGTGAGTGACGCTTTAGAAGTCATTAGAATTATGAACATGTTCTATGAAGCTAGAGAAGGGAGCAGTGAAATTGCAACTGAAATTATGAACATAGAACATAATTTAGCCCTAGAAAGTGTGTATTGGGCAAGTAGAAGACAACAGAGTAAAATGACATTACTTCACTTCTAAGTAAAGTAGTTTGGTGGTGAGTACTGAACAAACTGTTTTAAGGTATGTATTAACGTTTGAAATGGCGTTTTTATGACTAAAATTTTCTTTGTAATAATGTTAGCTCCAAAATCCTAGTACAGAGCATTGTACACATAAACAGCAATAACTCAGTGAAAGAAATTTCAAAATTGAGTAATTTTTAGAAAATATATATGGCATTTTGAAGAAATAGAATAATTTTTAATTAATCATTTTTTTTAAGGAATCAAAAAGTGAAATTGAAGTTTCTGATATAAGTTATGGTTATGTTAGTTTACTTTCATATGTTGTCTGATAAATATCTTAAAAAGGTTTGTTAAAAAATGTAGATTTTCCTCCAAAACGTTAATACATACCTTAATACAGAATACTGTATTTATAATTGTAGGCCTACGTGTATTTTATGTTCATTGTAGGCTTAAAAGTCAATACATAAACCTAAAATAAGTCTAATTAAGTTTGTTATTTTTCATTTTCCACCTCACTAGGCTGATAGTGTGAATCTCGGTTACTACGACACTCGTTTATAACAACATAATTTTTAAGGTCCCTTGGATGTCGTTATAACCAAGTTCTACTGTACACACAAAGGAGAATTAAACATGAATACTGGTCACATGTTTAAACAATTCACTTTTAAATTGCAATATCGTTCGACAGTTCCTGAGGGAGCTGGGTAGGGAGTTCCAGAAACGAATTGCTGATACTGTGAAAGAGAAAGAATAGTGAGCTGTTTTATGGCAAGGCATAGATAATAAAGGGTTATTTTTAGAACGAGTACCTAAGCTGTGATAAGAGGACAAGAAATTAAAACGCACCGAGAGATAGTTAGGCGAAGAAGTAGTGATGATGCGATATAGGAAAATTAGTGAATGGATATATCTTCGGTCCTGTAATCTTACCATTGGAGCGTTTCAAGGGAAGGTGTAATGTGGTCGTATTGGCGGACGTTGCAAATGAAACGTATGCAGGCATTATGAACGCGCTGCAATCTTTGGGCTAAGTTAGAATTTAAATCTGTTAGTAGAATGTCCTACAGGAAAGCGGAGATTTAAGGCCGAATTCATAGTCAACACTTATCGAGGAAATACTTAAGCAGTTGGTTATAAACATTTCCAATTCATAAATTGCAGTGTGTGTGCTTACATACATTAAAGAGTGTCTATGAACTGAAAAATGTTGCGTCAAAGATGATACAAATTAATTATGTAATATTATTTGTACCAATGATTTCTCGATCGAAAAGCTGCTAATTCAGCGATCGATCGGCGCCCATCTACGTCATAATTACCAGAACAATGCAGCGTTGGTGATTCAGCAAACCGGGAACTGTTAATATAATAGTAATATGCGTTACAAGAGCGGTATGTTAAAGTTTTCATGTTCGAGGAAAAGTTTGAAAAAGTGAAACGTAGTTGAGCTTTTTTAATTTCCGAGAATTAAAAGAAAACATACCGCTCGTGTATCGTACATTATTTTGTGCTAAGATCGTTTATTACATACCTGAAAGAGGAATTTGTAATTAGTTGCAATGAAATCTCCATCTTGGTTTCTGTTCAATGACGGCAAATTTGCAACACAAAAATATATATCTTCAACATTGTTGCTTGACAATGTTTTCTGTGTTTACTATACTCCAGCAGGCTGTGATATACGTCTGTCTTTTTTTTTCCCCAGTCTATGATGAGTCTGGATTCTTGTTGATTTTTTCACGGCTTCCTTAATGTTACTTGCATCACGAATGCAGTAACTTTAGTGGAGTTGTAGAAATTACTTAATTTTTGCAAATATTTAAAAACAATAATTAACAGTGCAATTTAGGTGAAATTGCAGTGGCAAGTTTCCAATTTATAATTATTACTTTATTGAACGTCTCTAAAAATAATATGTTAAAAGCCTAAAGGAGTAAAATCAGTATGTCACTTAAGCGGTAAGAAGAGGGAAATTGTTGTGTTTGTTAGGTTGGGAATACTAAATGTGGAATTTTAGACTTTCCGCGGATTGGTTTTGTGCGGAAACCAAGCAAATACGCACGATCTCGCACAAAATATTATTAACTATAGGTAGCTAAAAACGTAACTTACTCGCTCGAATTAAAAAAAGAGAGCGCTATATTTGACTGTCTTCTTGTTCGAAACATTTTTGACATCTGCCTACGAAATGACGCGTCTCTATCTGCAAGTCTCTTTGAGAGATGAAGGCGATGCTTTCCCGGATGCTTTTTTTTTTTTTTTTTTTTTTTTTTTTTTTTTTTTTTTTTTTTTTCAAGGATTATTTTTATTCATTCTATCTTCTACAGTTCCCCTCAGATAAAAGTCATTGAGGGTTTTGTCGAGGGATCTAGGGTGCCACATACTGCCACTGGTAATTCTTTCCGGGATAACATCTTACTATGCAAGAATATGAAATGTGCAAACAGTCATTTCTTTATAGCTGAGTCAATACTAGAGCACTTGAAACGTTCCCTGCTACGCATAGAAAAGTCATAACAGGCGTCGCCAGCGAGAGAAAAGGAAAACATAAAGACTGTTAGAGCTCGTGTTTTCTGTGCAGAGAAGTTAAATTTATATGTGCTAGCCTCCTTCGAACCTGGTTCTTCGACTTTGTAGTCAGATACGTTACTAGTTGATCCTCATACGTAGACTTCTCGTTCTTTTCCCGTCACGTCATGGATGGACCGTGACATTCCCGTCCCGATATCAAAGGTATGTCAGCCTTCATCTGGTCACGGGACGTCGCAAGTCGCATATTCTTTGAGATCTTGACTTGTTAGACGTGTAAAGGGGCATTCTTGTACATATTCATACCATTTTAAATTAATAGTGTTAATATCCTATATTATTGGTGTCGCCTTTACATTTTGTCATACAGTGAAACCTGTATTAAGCGGCCATCTGAAGTTACCTTGTAAAATGGCCGTTTTATCAGGTGGCCGCTTGATTAAGGTTGCGGTTTTTTATGAAACAGCATGAAAATACTGAATTTCATTGACTTTTTAGTACTGTGCGCGTACAACAATCGTGCATATTAATGTCAGCCTCTTCCATTCTTGCAACTAGCCTTTTCAAAACTCAATTTCTTCGCCCTCGCACACTTGAATCATTCGTAAACGAAATCATTCACATTACTAAACACAGATTCTCTCTTCTTTTTTGGCCACCATGCATATTTTCCTCCCATTCTTTTAATATTTCATCTTAATTATATCGTGTATTTGTGTCCTTTCACATTTGAATATTTCTGCAGTTTTTCTCGCAGATGTTCCCTTCTCGCTTTCTTCAATCATTTTTCGTCTCACCTCTAAACTTAATACCACTCTAGATTTATTGTTAGACATAATTTCTCTCTCAAACTAACGTCACAGTTCCTCTGAATCAACTGAATGAAAAGAAGAAAAATTCGTAAAAGCTGGTCCAAATAGAAAAAGATGGAAAGAGGAGAAAAAAAAATAAATTCGAATGGTTAACTACTGACCTAAAACATACTGTGACATTTTCGATAGAAAACGTCCGTGTTTCAATCCTTTAAAAACGAGTAAGAATTTATAGCTGTGCAGGGTCGGAGTGAAAAGTGACAAAAGAGTCATAAAACAGTAACCAACTAACCCCAAGATATGGAGGTTGTACTGTTGTACACTTAGCTATTGTACTCGTGATATTGCTCTGTGTCCTCTAACCATCGAAAAAATAGGTCAGACAGTATCTGTGAAAACATTTTTGTTGGACAGTGACTGTTATAGTCAGGTTCCAATCCAAACAGACCCCGGCCGCTGGCCGAAGCATGAGGTGGCCGCTAAATAAAGAGACAATTTGTATTGATCTTATGGCAAATCCAATTGGTTCCAGAGAAAATTGGCCTTCTGGTCAGGTGGCCGTTTAAATGAAGTGACCGCAAAGGCAGGTTTCACTGTATTTTGTTTCTTCTAACTTTCAGCGCCACTCCAATTGTTGAAATCATGAATATTACCTATGTCGATGCCAACTTTCATCTTGTGCTCCTCTGGGCCGTGTTTCACTACATAATAAACTATGATTTTCATTTTACATTATCATTTTCTTATAGCTAAGTCATTACCAGAACATGTGAAACATTCCCTGCTACGCATAGAAAATTCATAATATGCGGCGCCAGAGAAGGAAAAGTAAAATATAAAAACTGGTAGAGCTAGTGCTTTCTGTGCAGAGACGTTAAATCCTTCGAACCTGGTTCTTCGACTTTATAGTCAGATACGTTACTATTTGATCCTTATACGTAGATTTCTCATTCTTTTCTCGCCACGTCAGGGATGGGCCGTAACATTCCCGTCTCGAGATTAAAGGTATGTGTTCCTTCATCTGGTCACGAGACGTCGTATATTCCTTGAGATCTTGACTTGTTAGCCGTGTAAGGGTCATTCTTGTAGGCTACATATTCATACCATTTCCTCTTTTGCATCTAGTATACTCAATTTTATTTCAAGGAGTGCAGTTCGGTGGCTCCTTTGAACACCCACTTACAGATTTATGACTTCCTACACAAACACCTCTGACAATTCCATCCTGTCCCCTCGTCCTAACATTACACAGTTGCCACAATCCTGGTAACCCTCGAAATGAGACAGTGAGACTGACAGGATTCTTGGAATTCGGAAAAGATGCGGCAACTCTGCCTCCACGTGGATTTGACGGGAACCTGTCAATTCTTCTGAACAAGGGTTGTGATTGGTTACTGACAGGAGAATACAAGATTTCCGTCACCGTAAGGAAGACATTTATTTATGACAACCAATTAGTAGGGGCAGTAGAAGGTCTGTAGGCAAAGTCCTTTCTATGAAACTGCGCTCCATGAAATAAAATACAGTATACCTATTTCATTAAATTTAATTACGTTTCTTGGTAAATTGTTCTGTGAATCTGTTAGAAGTGTTAAATCATATGCAAAAATTATGCAGTGTGTAGTGAGGGTCACATAAGAACAGTTCCTAAACAGCAAATATTGCCGTCTTGTCAGTGTCGCCAACTGTTACCAGATGTCACACGATCTTACGTACTAAATGACTTATTTACTTACCGCACTTTTTGTTGGAAGGTTATTCTAAATAATTCAATAACTTGTAACATATTTTCGTAGGCAAACTATACCAGAAACGGATCAACATGTCAAGTATTTTGTCTGGCAATACGAAATTCATTGGTTTGACTAAACAATTGACTCACGAGACCTAACCTGAAAATGTATTTTGTTTGACCGCATGAAATTATTAGTATTAACTCCGAAAATTTACCTGACTACAGTCTTGAATTATAACCACAATGCAACACATAAAATAACTATTATATATTAATATTAACATTAATTAATTATTAGTATGTTCAGATTTCACTAGCTTCTAGTAACCGGCTTAGAAATCTAGTACAATTTTAATTTAACGGAACTCCAGTACTGACAAATATTGTCGATATTTGTCTCAGCTGCCAACATACCAGTTACAAAATCACTACCATTTGTAGTATTTGTCAGTGTCGAAATTCGAAACGGAGTTGGCAAAAGAAAATTCAACCTGCAAACTAGAAAATCACCACAATCCACTATCATATGTAATAATTGGGAAAATGGTTATGAAGTATGAGTATGAAGTAAGGTGACCCGGACTATGGACTAATACTGTATTTTCCTATTCTATTACATTAGTCCCCTTTGGGCATGGCCAATTTCTATTATTCAGAGTCTTTAACCGTTTTAAGTCTATTACTTATATTGGTGAAGATATATTTTCTGTACATACCATGATGACACAGGAGCTCATGGAGGCGGAGCACCATGGTTTCTTGACCTCGGAATTAGAATGAGATGGTGTGGTCGGCACTACGCTCCAACCATGTTTTTATCTTTCTATATGCCTTTCATAAAACTGTCGCATATAATGCTCCTCTCCCTTTCAGCCTTCACATTTGCAGTATTTTAGCTATGTTCTAATTGCTGCGCACGTTGAATTTAACTGCAGAGGTCATTCGGAAGTGATACTATGATGAGAGATGACCTAGGAATTCGGAGTCACTTTTGACTTTCTGATATTAATTCACCGTTACAGAATTTTCCTGGAAGTCTTTAGGAATTGCGTTATGCGAGCTTCACAATGTAATTCATATTTGAAATGGAAGGCAGGAGCATAGAGGACGCTAAATGTTTTGCATTCTTTCCATGTCGGATGCGAAGAGAAAGTATTGTGAAACGAAATAAAACATGTAGTGCTAGGTTTTTTGTACCAAAATGCAAGCTTTTTGTAATCGTCACAACGATAGAGTAGATTTTGATGTTATACACGTACAGAGTTACCTGTCTGAGCATTTACCATTATGAATAAATTCGTTCTAGAATTATGCACATGAAATGTATTTTGATGTACTAACACTAATGGGGATATTATTTGAGAGAAGGAGCAAAAAATGTTAGTTTAGTGAAAATGGACTTTCTGTCCGTATGTCCGTCTATCTAATCTATCTGATCAATTCTCCATCTAATTTAATCTATTCTAATCTAATTTATATAATCTTCTCATTTAATTTATATAATCTTCTCATTTAATTTATGTAATCTGTTCTCATCTAATTTATGTAATTCATTCTTATCTAATTTATGTATGTAATCCATTCTCATCGAATTTATCTATCTAATTTGTATAATGTATTCTCATTTAATTTATATAGGCTGATCTATTCTGATCTAATTTATATAATCTATTCTGATCTAATTTATATAATCTATTCTCATCTAATTTACATAATCTGTTCTCATCTAATTTATGTAATCTCTTCTCATCTAATTTATATAATCTATTCTCATATAATCTATTTTCATCTAATTTATATAAACTGTTCTCATCTAATTTATATATTCTGTTCTCATTTAATTTATATAATCTGTTCTCATCTAATTTATTTAATCTATTCTCATATAATTTGTATAATCTGTTCTCATCTAATTTATATAATCTATTCTCATATAATTTATATAATCTGTTCTCAACTAATTTATATAATCTCTTCTCATCTAATTTATGTGGTCTGTTCTCATCCAATTTATGTGGTCTGTTGTCATTCAATTTATGTGATCTGTTCTCATCTAATTTATGTAATCTGTTCTCATCTAATTTATGTAATCTGTTCTCATCTAATTTATATAATCTGTTCTCAACTAATTAATATAATCTGTTCTCATCTAATTTATGTGGTCTGTTCTCATCCAATTTATGTGGTCTGTTCTCATTCAATTTATCTGATCTGTTCTCATCTAATTTATGTAATCTGTTCTCATCTAATTTATATAATCTGTTCTCATATAATTTATATAATCTATTCTCATCTAATGTGTATAATCTGTTCTCATCTAGTTTATATAATCTGTTCTCATCTACGTAGTTTGTATAATCTGTTCTCATCTAATTTGTATAATCTGTTCTGATCTAATTTATATAATCTATTTTCTTCTAATTTTTATATTCTGTTCTCATCTAGTTTATATAATCTGTTCTCATTGAATCTATTCTCATCTAATTTATATAATCTGTTCTCATCTAATTTATATAATTTATTCTCATCTAATTTATATAATCTCTTCTCATCTAATTTATATAATCTATTCTCATCTAATTTGTATAACCTGTTCTCATATAATTTATATAATCTGTTCTCAACTAATTTATATAATCTCTTCTCACCCAATTTATGTGGTTTGTTCTCATCCAATTTATGTGGTCTGTTCTCATTCAATTTATGTGATCTGTTCTCTCTAATGTATATAAAGTGTTCTCATCTAATTTGTGTAATCTCTTCTCATCTAATTTATGTAACCTCTTCCCATCTAATTTATATAATCTATTCTCATATAATTTGTATAATCTGTTCTCATCTAATTTATATATCTGTTCTCATCTAATTTATATAATCTGTTCTCAATTAATTAATATAATCTGTTCTCAACTAATTTATGTGGTCTGTTCTCATCCAATTTATGTGGTCTGTTTTATTCAATTTATGTTATCTGTTCTCATCTAATTTATGTAATCTGTTCTCATCTAATTTATGTAATCTGTTCTCATCTAATTTATATAATCTGTTCTCATATAATTTATATAATCTTTTCTCATATAATTTATATAATCTATTCTCATCTAATGTATATAATCTGTTCTCATCTAGTTTATATAATCTGTTCTCATCTAGTTTGTATAACCTGTTCTCAATCTAATTTGTATAATCTGTTCTCATCTAATTTATATAATCTATTTTCATCTAATTTATATAATCTGTTCTCATATAATTTATATAATCTGTTCTCATCTAATTTATATAACTCTTCTCATCTAATTTATATAATCTGTTCTCATCTAATTTATATTATCTGTTCTCATCTAATTTATATAATCTATTCTCATCTAATTTATATAATTTGTTTTCACCTAATGTATATAATCCGTTCTCATCTAATTTATGTATTCTGTTCTCATCTAATATATTTAATTTATTCTTATTTAATTTATATCATCTCTTCTCATCTTATTTGTCTATCTAATCTATTCTCATCTAATTTATCTATCTAATCTGTACTCATCTAATTTACGTAACCTATTCTTATCTGATTTATCTATCTAATCTATTATTATCTAATTTATGTAATTTATTATACAGTTTATCCTACCTATTCTTATCTATTCTGTGCAGGGCATGCAGCACGTATGGGCGAATCCAGCAGAAATGCATATAGTGTTAGTTGAGAGACCGGAGGGAAAAAGACCTTCGGGGACACCGAGACGTAGATGGGAAGATATATATATATATATATATATATATATATATATGTGGGAGGTGGGATATGATAGTAGAGACTGGGTCAATGTTGCTCAGTATAGGGACCGATGACGGGCTTATGTGAGGGCGGCAATGATCTCCGGATTCCTTAAAAGCCATTTGTAACTAAGTATTCTTATCTGTTTTGTACGTATGTGTCTATTTGCTCATCCATCCAAAACAATTTCGATTCCACAGGTGATGATTGTAAGAGATGTTGATTCGCTTCTTTAATAATTTTATTAGTGTAATTTAAGAACGACAGGAAATATCACTTTTGAAACTTTAATCTGAGATATTCTTTTATAGAAAGGCCACCTTTGTACAGGCTGTGTTATGAAATTTGATATTGGTTTTGTTCAGATATAATAATGAACCCTTTATATATTTACGTCGAATACTTGGTTTATTCTTGCTTGCGAATGGAGTGAATTGGGCTCTTGTGTAAGGGAATGTAAATGCATTGATCCCACATCGCGTGCGGGGAAATGCAGCGTTCCTCTGGACATGGGCTGGAAAGATAATTCACTTTCCTTCCCCTTGAACGACCCCTATCCCAGCATCCGTTGTGAAAAATGAGGCAGCCACATTCAGCAACAATTGAGCGAGAGAAAGAGAGAGAGTGGGAGATGTATGGACATCAAAAGTGTGTCCCCAGACCAACTGGTTTACTGTCTTTTATTGGAAGAGCTCATTGTGTTTGCTGATGTTGCTGAGAGTTTTGGCTTTGTCTGTACTGTCTGGAGAAACCCTTATCCATCCTACCCTTACTATTTCATCCCCGTTGCGCGGTCTGGGAGCTGTCTGCTGATGTAAGGGTGCTTGTCTGGCTGGTATCTTTTCATAGCGGTCTGCGGGGTGGGGAAGGACACACAAGGGCGACTGGGTTCTTTCTCTTGGACCACTTGGTGGAGCTGCAGATACTCATGTTCTTTGTTTACTGTCTGAGAAGGCCGCTGCGATTGAAATCGCTAAGTACTCCACGTAATGATTGTTAAACTTTTCTCTTCAAGGATTACATGTCTCGTAGTCTTTCTAGATTTTTCGATTACAGAATAAGGGTCTGTCAGCCATATTGGCCGTACATGTAGGGTGCTTCGGATTCAATACGTTGGAATTGATTTTCGGTACCCTATGTTTAGGCCCGTAACACACTTGAAGAGTTTTCGTTAGCGAGAAATGTGTTGCGAGAAAGAGGCGAAGAGCCTTCCTCCACACACTTGGCGAGTTCTCGCTATCACAGATCACACCTCGCTGTGATAATCTATGCACTGCCTTCATGCAGAAAGCATTTTTCTAACTATTATAGTAATCACTCGTTGGGGGAAATATTACAGGTTATGTATTTACGTATATTGCCCTACTTAAATATATAACCTGTAAGTATATTGTCGTACTTTACAAATTACGTACGAACGCTATGTTGAATCTGAGTATTCAGATGATGAGGAAATGGAGTTAAATGAACATATTTTGTTAATGAAAAGAAAAAGTAGGACTAAAATTAGAGCCAGAAATGTCTGAAAATCACATTGTATCTTACGGAAATAAGGGCGAGTTTTGGACACTGGTTTCGATTTGAATGATACGTTTAGACGTTATTTCAGGTTGAATGGATCTCAGTTTTTTTTTGCCATTCATGATATGATAGAGGATTCTTTGCTATTTACTGATTAAAGTTATGTAAACTGTTAACACATATAGATAAATTATTTCAAATGTTTAATTAATACTATTAAATCTCATCAAAATAAAATATAGCCCTATTTATTTTCAGATAATCTGATATTTGTCTCCAGATTTCTTCTTTAAGTTTCGTGTTTTTATAGTTTTCATCCCGTGTATAATATAAATAGGTCTACGGATGACATCGTACAAGTTCGATAAGTTTCTGACTGCAATTATCAGCCATCTTTCCTCATTTTCAAATAAAAACAATACAATTCATCGCCACCTCTGATATCTTTTTCTACATTCAATCGTCATAAAGAGTAGAAATATCAAACATCTTTGATAAATGTGTCAAGAAAATTCGCTGAGCTACCGATTCCAGCGAGAAACTCGCGCGAGATTTTTGCCTCGAACGAGAATCTCTTCCAGTGTGTGGACGTCCATTTGAATCCATGTTATCAATCTTTGAATTTTCTCGCAACACATTTCTCGCTAGCGAAAACTCTTCAAGTGTGTTACGGGCCTTAGGGTGTTATAGAAGAAATTGGAAGAAATCCTGAGGTAATTTTGCCATTAATTAAACAGTCAAAAAGATAAGACGTTTTCAAAATAACAGAAATATCTATGTTGTTGATCCACATGTTACGAACATTGATACAGATACAGATCTTCAAGTAAACTTAAATCACAGTCTAGTATATACAGTCACGAAGCTTGAGTTGTGAGGGTGCTAAGAACAATTGACTGTGGTGGTACTATTTCGCGTTGTCTGTAGTGAGGCGATATTAGCGATCCTAGTGGTTAGCAACTATGTATGGATGCATATTTACTACGTATTGAGCTTCGTGACTGTATATACTAGACTGTGCTTAAATGGTGGTAAGAAATGTTAAAAGTAATTTACCTTGTTGAGTATTCCCATGCAGTGAAACATCTCTTCACGGATATTGTGAAATTCCCCTGCAGAATTACATATCTACGTTCTTGTGGAAATGTACCTTCTCAATAGCGGAAATTTTCTATAATGGACAACTACATAGTGGCAACACTTTAATTAAGATCGAAAAACTTATTTATTCACAATTGATATAATTACATTTCTTAAAAGTTATCTCTTAGAGTATCACGAACCCGTCGCCACACCTCTGGAAGACGACGGATGCCATCCATACCGTCACTTTGCTCTAAAGGCTGGTTCACAATAAACCGGGAACGGAAACGAGAACAGAAATACATTTATTTTAACAATATTTCCGTTCTCGTTCTCGTTTCCGTTTCCGGTTTGTTGTGAACCAGCCTTAATTTATAATTAGGGACTTTAGGTTTTTACGTAGTCCATTTTGGTTTATTGGAATAGGTGAAATAGGTTTTTTGCCCAAACTGTGAATAGGGTCGCAAAAATTGCCTCATTGTTAAAAATGTATGCTTACAGTCAGTTTTAAATAACATGACTTTTCTTTCAGTGGTAAAGTTGGAATCATTTCGAATCCACTGTCGTAATAAATGTGATTTCACTTGTTCTGACATAGCTTAACAAAACACAAAATATAAACATTCAGTGTTAACACCAGAAGCGCTAGAATAAGACAGACTGCACAGAGACGTCAGAAAAGTTTGCAGCTTGTACCCGCACAAGCAGGATCACAGTCTTCTATCTGGAACATGCCCGAAAACTTCACGAATTTCAATAATACGATTTTTTCGCTGTTCAATCGCCTAAGAGAAAGTCAGTCACTTCATACCCTTTACTGGCATATCATATCTGCGATCAGTGGGAATTCCAAGATACATACAGTCCCAATCAGTGTCCTTGAGAGGGTAAAGCTTCAGAAGGACGGTCCGCTATAAAAAAAACGGAATTCCCTGTTAACCATTTTATGCAAAACAAAACAGTGAAGGGGTACAGATCGCAGATTGGGGCGCTTTCTCCAGTGGAGAAAAAAAAAATTATAAGCTGTATGGAAATTTCTAAATATATTTATATGATACACAGTAAATATAGAAAAATACATATTAATTTTGATTTAAGCTTTTTTTAATTCTTAGGGTCCACTTTAGGTTTTTTTAGGTTCAACAGAAGTTACATACGAGGGAGAGTCGAAAAGTAACCTTAATAACTTTTATTAATTGAATTGGTACAATAAAACTACATACACTAAGGCTGTGTCTCAAAGCTCAAGACCATACTACACACTAGTGACTATCAACTAGGTGATTTGTAAACTACACACTAGATAGACAGCTTTGGACATGTATGCTTGAAACATGGCCTTCTTGATAGATTATTTTTTCTAAAAACCATGACATCACGGCGCAGCACTAAATTAAGAAGGCAGTGTCGTAATGCAGTTTCATTACGAGTTATGTGGAAAAGATAAGGACTTAATATATTACAATAATGTTTAAAACATTGTACAGAAGATACTAACATTGTTAGTATTCAAACTTAACGTGTCATTGTACATTACATTTACATCATTTCACTTCCAAAGCATTTTCAGATTTCATAACCCCATTTGCTGATGAGGTATCCATGTTTGTTTAGTGATCAAGTCATCAATCAAGCAAGCATTTTCGTTTACTAGCTACTACGGACTTGATTGCTATGCACTATGTAGCTTTGGCTCATGACTTCTGATGTCAGCAATCTAGTTCACTTCAGCTGAAAATGTAGCTTTGAGACACAGCCTTAATCTGTTTTCAACATAGTCCCAACTACGTTCAATGCAAGTGTTCCTGTTATAGCTACAATGTTGAAAAGTGATGAATTGTTTGTAGTCTTATTGTACATATTCAATTAATAAAACAATTATTAAGGTTACTTCTCCTCCGTATATGACTCTTATGACCACGATTCGGAAAATTATCTAAGAAATCATGAGCTTAGAAGTAAAGGAAAAAAATTGGTAAAAACCTGTAAATCCGGTTCCTACTCATAATTGATTGCACTGCAGCTGTTATTATGACCTGGCTGTTTTTAAGGCGTAACCCCTCAGTGATTCTTTCATCATAGGGAAAAGTTCGTAGTCTTAGGGAATAAGGAGGATGAGCAAGAATTACCCAGTTCCACCTGTTAAGGGGTTAGGTATAGCTTACAGCAGTAAAAGGTTTGGTAATATTCAACATTTTTCCCTCCATTATTGTATCTAGTACAATAATGAAAATTAGTATGTGTAAAACACTGTCTTTCTGCTATATTAAAAATAATTTTGCGATTAAAAAAATTATTTATATATTTTTTTACAAATTAGAAATGGTGGCAGTTCACTATGCAGTGATGAAGCGTTTCCCTCATAATTCATAATCTTGTTAACCTTTTCATGTTCTCTCTCTTTTATTTTATTACTAAAACTCATGTTTACAATATCATACTCTTTCAACTACATTCCTTAATAAATAATATACAGTATATTTCTTTTATTTTGTGTTAGAAGAAAGTACTGATACTTGACTATTTTTTAAATGAATGTATTTTTTATCAGATAATCTATCAAAGGTAGAGAAGTGATCTTGCATCATATTGTAGATATAACATACATAAATACATACAACAAATTTCATCAGAATATTGAATAGTTTTTGAGTTATGTAGGAAATGCTTCATCACTGCACAATGAAAAGAATTTTGAAAAAAAATAAAATGTAAATAATTTTTTTTTAAATCGTAAAAATATTTTTTTTTTCATATAGCAGAAGTACAATGTTTTATACATACAAATTTTCATTGTTATACAAGATACAGTAATGGAGGAAAAAAATGTTGAATATTTCGAAAATTTTACTGCTGCTAAGCTGTACCTAACCCCTTAAGTAAATGAGCAACTTGTGCAGCCATGTGACAGCAATCAACATTGCGAAGCGCCATGAGATAGGTATTCAAAAGATTTTGTAGTGGTCGTAAATGGTGTTGGTATCCACGTGGATTCCAACTTCAGTGATTAATACTCCATAATCATAAATAACAATAAACTTACCCTTGAATGGCTCCTACTCTTCTCTACACTTTTTTTTGGTCTTATAGAGTATAAATGGCGTTTTTACCTTATAACCAGAGTCCTGCGTATGGTTACTGAAGCCTCCAAGCAATCCGCAACATTGTAGGTACAAGAGATGAACAACGATCGAGAAAGCAAGACTAACAGCGCCCGCAAAGCCGAAAACCCGCACGACAGTGTTGTATACGTCGCGTCGTTGACGTAAAGACTGCTTGTGAGTGTTTCAAGACATCGAGATTGATCACTCCCGAAGTCCCGCACGTCAAGCAGCCTTGAATCGCCACAGTTGTTTATACCTGACTGAACTTTTATCTACTTTGGCAACTGTTATATATGTATAAACAATCAAGTAGCCTATTTGAAACTTCATCTCTACCTTTCAGTATATAATAATCCGTTCCCCAATCTTTATTTAATTACCAGGCCCTTATTAAAAGGCTAGGAATTTTATTTTCATATGTTTGAGATCAAGTGTGCAATCTCAAGTAAAAAGATATTTTATGTTTCTTAGAATCGCAAATTTATTTGAGAATTTGTTTCTATTTATATAACCATAGGTAATATCATATAATAGAACCAGAAATTTTGATAACGGAATTGGGTCTACATTGCCCTTATATAGTGCATACATTTTATCTTTTGCACATTCGTGTGTGGGCAGCTTCCGTTCTACCTCCGCTAGCGTGGAAAGATAAAATGTATGCTGTATGCACTATATTTTGCCCATATAGTATTGAACTTAAAAATAATTATATAATATGAGCGTACTGTAAATCGAACGTAAATTGTGTTTCATGAGTTTAGTAAGTAATATAACTTAGGACCGTACCGTATTCATAGATATTCTTAGCGCGGGCTTCCGGTGGATGATCAGCGAACTAAATTTTTTCGTATTCATAAACAAGTATTTGCGATATGATATGAATCTCATACAAGTAACCAATCGATAGCCGGGGCTAGTTTAGCACGCTCGCAGCGTGGGCTAGCAAAATGTCTATGATAATTTAAAGTTCAGTTAACGATTTACACATTTCCATTCATCAAGTTTCTGGTTGACAGAGGTTCGGTTAACTGAGTATTATTATTATTATTATTATTATTATTATTATTATTATTATTGTTATTGTCTTCTACTCTTCTTCTGCCCGAAAAGTGTTAGGCCACGAGGCCTGTTACGGTCTGACATAAAATTTTCACGCCATCTCTTAGCAGGACGACCCACAGATCTTTGGCCATGTGGTACATAATTATAAATTGCCTTTGGGAGTCTACTATTACTCATTCTTTCCAAATGATGTTTCCAATTAGACTGATATTGAACAATGTAATCTAAAGCTGGTTGAGTTTTTAGTTCCTGTAAAATTTCACAATTATTATTATTATTATTATTATTATTATTATTATTATTATTATTATTATTATTATTACTGTCTTCTACTCTTCTTCTGCCCGAAAAGTGTTAGGCCACGAGGCCTGTTACGGTCTCACATAAAATTTTCACGCCATCTCTTAGCAGGACGACCCACAGATCTTTGGCCATGTGATATATAATCATAAATTGCCTTTGGGAGTCTACTATTACTCATTCTTTCCAAATAATGTTTCCAATTAGACTGATATTGAACAATGTAATCTAAAGCTGGTTGAGTTTTTAGTTCCTGTAAAATTTCACAATTATTATCATATTATTATTATTATTATTATTATTATTATTATTATTATTATTATTATTATTATTGTTGTTGTTATTGTCTTCTACTCTTCTTCTGCCTGGAAAGTGTTAGGGCACAAGGCCTGTTACGGTCTCACATAAAATTTTCACGCCATCTCTTAGCAGGACGACCCACAGATCTTTGGCCATGTGGTACATAATTACTGGGTGTTCAGTTCAAAATGTGTCTTGGCTCGCTGTATGCCTTCATGTGGCTAGCTGATGAGCCTAGAGAATTCAATCTTCCTACACTTCCGCAGCTCAGGTGTATAATCTAAGAGGCAGAGAAGTTGGCTAGCAAGTACGGCGTTCATTCTGAAGAGTACGTGCCGATACGTACGGTAACGCCAGTAGTCGCAGGAATGTGAACTGTTTGGAAATACGTACTGTCGGGATATGGGGAGAGGGTTAAGACGATTACTTACGTATTTGTTTACATTAACTTCGACGGTCAACATGGACACGGAGCATTTGATTTGTGTTGTGGAATGTTACCGTACGCAACCGATGATAACAAATAACCTGCGTACGACTTGCCGGCGCAAAACACAGTTCGAAAGAGGTTATGGTAGCACACAGACTGTACAGACCGCCATCTGTTGCTACGACGTTCAAGTTATACCGTACACGTTCTCAAGTTCAGATTGAAGAACGCCTTAAATAATAGGCAACTTCTCTAACATTTAAGCTGAAACTCGCTTCAAATCGGTGACCCAACAACAGTGACGTCATGACACACTTTGAAATGAACACCCAGTATAAATTGCCTTTGGGAGTCTACTATTACTCATTCTTTCCAAATGATGTTTCCAATTAGACTGATATTGAACAATGTAATCTAAAGCTGGTTGAGTTTTTAGTTCCTGTAAAATTTCACAATTATTATCATATTATTATTATTATTATTGTTATTATTGTTGTTGTTATTGTCTTCTACTCTTCTTCTGCCTGGAAAGTGTTAGGGCACAAGGCCTGTTACGGTCTCACATAAAATTTTCACGCCATCTCTTAGCAGGACGACCCACAGATCTTTGGCCATGTGGTACATAATTATAAATTGCCTTTGGGAGTCTACTATTACTCATTCTTTCCAAATGATGTTTCCAATTAGACTGATATTGAACAATGTAATCTAAAGCTGGTTGAGTTTTTAGTTCCTGTAAAATTTCACAATTATTATCATATTATTATTATTATTATTATTATTATTATTATTATTATTATTATTATTATTATTATTATTTTCTATAGACTTGCTTCTCAACAAAGTAAGAGAACTTTCATATCTTTCTTAACTTTGGAATAACCTTGATAGGCTACATTATTCTTGTAGCAGGACCCTCGTACTTTTCTCGACGTTGAACATGATCACGTCATAGAATTGTTAATGTCGGCAGTTCTCAATGTACCGTCTCATGTTATAAGAGCCTGTGTCGGTGCACTCAAGGGGTAGAGCAATAGACCATCGTTAATACTCCAGTTGAATTCACAGGAACCAAACAGTACCCATTCAGCAGTTCGATAGCAGCCCTGCACGAGTGCGTACCGGAGGGTTAAATTTGAAAGATGGCGTGTCTGTGACTGAAGTGGTTAATTGTTGGGTGCCTTGCACTGAATACTGTGTTCGACAAAAGCAAGCTGGGAGAAAGAGAGACTGAGCGCTCCAACGCATTCGGTGTGCGTGCATCCGAGAATCCGAGTGGACTTCGGCCAGCATTCCGATGTTTTGCTTCGATGTGAGAGCATCTCGGTACTGCTGCTGGGAAGAAAAGGAAGGCAGGCATATTACTGTTTTTTGGTCCTATTTTAAAACTAGTTTTCTGGCAGTGAAAGGACAGCAGCAGTTTAAGCAAGATGGCTGCCCGCCTAACATAACTCAAGTTCTTTGTTGTTGAACCAACTCGAGCCTGCTTGTCTTGTTTGCTGGCTGGTTGGCTGGACCCAACACTTTCTTATCTAATGGCTCGTACTAGCCAACCAGCAGCGTGATGAGCGCGGGATCGTTGCGACCGTTATTGCAGCTCTCTGTTTTATTTTAAGACTTCGGAAATGTTGCATATACAGTGGCTCCCATTAATATTCGGTTTGACTAGCATGTAAGATTAAAATAAATACACTAATTATTTTCAAAAAAGTTAATGAAAATGAAAATGTGCATTATAATAAAAAAAAAGTATACTCTCTGTTAAATTACATAGATTTACAACAAAATGAAAAAAAAAAATCTTCTCTGTTATATAAATAAACAGTCTTACTAATAAACCGTGTATAGTATTTGTACGACACTTATGCAGAGTTGAGACAGAAAACTTTACTAATAAACCATGCATAAGCGATGGATGTATAAACAGGCTGTAACTATACAATGGGAATTGCTTTGTAGTAGTTATATACACGAAACCTCTTGTTTAAGCGTCGTATATAGAGAAAAAAATGGCCGCCCCTCAAACAGCTGTTCGTATCGTCTGTCATTTTATGATGATGGTTGCCTTGTAACCATAGAAGAACAAACCAAAGAGCACAGAATACTTAGGCCCGATTGTATAAACCATTTAATCTTAGATCAGAGGTTAAATTGATCCTTGTTTCAGCTGAACTTGGAGTTTTGTGTTGTATAAAGTCTAATCTGAGATTAATTTGTCTCAAACTAAAGTCAACTTTGACTGAAGAAATTTCTCCGATTAAGTTAGATAATCCAAGTTCAGTTATTTCTTTTCTGTTTGAAATATACGAGTGACAGATTGTGCGAATAAAATATCCATTATTATTAATATCAGTAGATATGATAGGTACATTTATATCTATTTCTTTCAATTTCTTGTCTTAATACACAAACAATCTTCTATTTTATAAGGCTCTTTCGTGTTCAGCAGTATCAAATAACATAACCTATAATTATATTATATTTATAACAACCATTAATTATTAATGGATATGATAGGTACATTCATACATTTTCAATTTACTGTATTACTAAACGAAAATTGTCGTTTTATAAAGCTTTATTATGTTTAGCAGTATCAAACACCATAACATGATAACAACTCGGAGAACAGTCAACCTTCTTCTTATTGTCCGCCATTATTTACATTGCACAAAAAACTAGTGTCTCCAACAGAGTATACGGAAAGTCGCCAAAAAGTAGTTGTAAAGTCGCTAGATTTCTCATTATCAACAAAGAAAGATTAAATTTTGTCACTATTGGGGTGCTAAAAAGGTCACTAAATCTCTATTTAAGCAATATAAAAGTTAAAAGAAATTGTTGTTGAAAAAGAGTTAAAGTCACTAGATTGGGAACATTGAACAAACCTGTATAACATGGTCCGCGCATGACGTATTTCACCTGTTTATGCGATGTTGCCAGATCCTTTTCACGTGAACTTAGATTGCATTTGAACCAAGGTAATTTGATCGCAGAAAAGTTTTATACAATAGAATAAGTGTCTGAACTCGGTTCACTTTTGCGATCAAAGTTGATCTTTAGTCAGGGAGTTCTATACAATTGGGCCTTAGAATAATATTGCTATAGCTTGTACTCTTTGACCAAAATATAGTGTGGCAATCGATTGGAGCCAGTTGTACTATCGATACTTAACACGGCACACTAGACCGCTCTACGGGATGCAATAGAGAACCACAGATATTCTATTACCTTTCGTAACGAAGTAATGACGAAACTATGACGTAGCTGTGTAACAGTTGTACTGTTATACACGACGTATGTAGTGATTATTAGTAAGGAATTTACACACGATGTATAAACGAGCTACTCATTGTATAAGTATAAGACAGTTAAACGTCTGTATATAGAGTTTTTATTAGTAAGACGGAAAAAGTATAATAGTACATTATGCAACGAGCCTATAATGGTAGTAATTAAGACGCAAGTGTGATTGTTTATGAAACAAGTGCAAGCGAGTTTCATAATTTTCATACGAGCGTCTTAATTACCATTATAGGCAAGTTTCATACGACTTTTTATGCTCGACCATATTTCTAACTTGAAATTATTTAAAATTAGATCTTCTTATGGTTATGTGCGAACTGACCTGAATTGTGAGATGTGCGCAAACGCGAAAGTATTGATTTTTTCCGAGGCCGAATGTAATTGACCTTGGCAGAGAATAAGATGAAGATTACTCTGATATAACCTGGAAATTGATTTAGAATTGAAAAACGAGATGACAAATTGAATTTATTTGAATATTATTTACAATTAACGCTGTTATTATAGTAACAGAACATAACCTTCTGCGACAGTATTGGATTTCCAGCCTCCGTGACTTTTCGCTAATTGTCTTTCGATTGCATATCCGAGAATAATCGATATAACGGTACAAAGCTGACTTGTCATTGGCTGAACACCTGAACTTTAATGAGTAGGTGTACTTCAATGACATGCATTAAAGGACTGCTATCACGTGTATAATTACTACATTTCGGCATGGTCGAGCATAAACGTTATTACATTATTTCTAATGGGCCCCATTAATATTCGGTTTGTTCAATTCAGTATTTTGTTGAATACCCCTTTTGCCTCAAAACAGTCCTCAAGCGCCTTGGCATGCTCCTGGATAACTTCGTAGTAAATTGGGGACTAATTTTCCTCCATTCTTCCGTTAATCTCCGTTTCAGTTCTGTCTTGAAAGTGATAGGAGTTTGTCTACCCAAATTCTCAATCGGCTTTAAATCTGGTGATTGCGCCGGGGTTTCGGATTACCTTGGGACAGTTACATAGAAGCCATAAACGCACTTTTTCAGCTATGTGTTTAGGATCATTGTCCTGATAGTACTTGAAACTATCTATAATTCCTAGACTCTCTGCACTTCGTTTTAAATTATTTCCCTCCAAATACACATGCTGATCCATTCTTTTTTCTATAAAAATAAGTTCACCAACCACATCTGCAGCCAAACAACCCCATACCGTGACGTTGCCCCCACCATGTTTCACTGTTGGCAACAGGTTATTTATTTATTTTTTTTTTTAGTTCTTTATTTTTCTTACGCCATACGTACTGTTGTCCATCCGACCCGAAGACGTTAAATTAGCTTTCATCAGCAAATATCACATCGTCCCCCAGTTTTCCTCTTTATGGACAAGTTCCCTTGCGAACTGAAGCCTTCTCCTTTTATTTATCTAATTTATGTAAGTTTTTCTCCTACATTCTCTCCCATTAAACCCCTTTTTCCTCAAAACGCCTCGAATTGTTTCGGCACCTACCTGCTTGCCAAACTCCTCACGAACACATGCTGCAAGTTTCGTTGCACTTAGTCGAGGATTTTCTTTTACTTTCTTCAGGATGGAGCGTTCTTCACGTTAAGTTAATTTTTTCGGCTGCCCTTTTTGTGGTATGGACTCGATTCTGCCTTCCTTTTTGTATCTTCTTACTAGATCCCCAACTGTAGTCTTATTCACACGTAATATTTTGGCTATTTATTTGTATTTTATCCCCTTTTCGTCGTGATAGATCACAAGTTGTCGCTGGTCAAAAGTTGTGTTTTTTCCTTTGCGACCAATTTTACGACCTGTACTCCAACCTCGCCTGAACTGTGCACAACGTGTAGACAGAATGATTGCACGTTCGCTACTGAACCCTACAATACTGTCAGCAGAAAACGTGCATTAGATTGGAAGCAAATGAATCAAAACCAAAGATTAAAGAGGGTGAACTTTGATGTTACTTACCGATTATGTGTTAGTACATCGTAAACATTAAACTTTCGATGTAAGTTTTTTAACGTTATATAAAAAGTGTTTAAACGTTCTATCTGCAACGAAATGTAGGTTCATTTGAACAAAGAACAAAACATCAATAGCATAATACTGTAAAATCAATCACGAACCGAATATTAAAGGGAGCCACTGTACGTAATGGTACTATTACTTTACTAAGGTCGAATTTCAGACAGGCAAATTACTTTCTCGTATTGCTAAACCGGCGGTATCGGGATCATTTCAAAATGTTAACAAATTCAAAATTAACAGTAAGGTGTCCACACCTGTGGAGTAACGGTTAGCGCCAGGTGGCCCGGGTTCAATTCCCGGTCGGGGTAAGTTACCAGGTTGAGGTTTTTTCGGGTTTTCCCTCAACCCAATATGAGCAAATGCTGGGTAACTTTCGGTGCTGGATCCCGGACTCATTTCACCGGCATTATCACCTTGATCTCATTCAGACACTAAATAACCTAAGATGTTAATAAGCGATGTTAACGGAGGGAGTTTTTCAAGTTTAATGTTGCATAATCCTTACAAGATCAGGGAGTTACCTAAATTTTAATTTGACTATAATTATGTGTGTGTGTTCCGCCTTTGCTTATCATACAATTAAATGAATAAATTAATTAGTCATATTTTTCATTAACGTTTTCGGTACGTAAATTGTACCATCTTCAGATGTATGTATATGATGCTAATTGTTAACCAAGCCTATGGGTACATGTATCGTTGACTTAAATGCTCAGTGTTTTTGTGCATACTGTGCTATGTCGGTGAAGTGTTGCCATGATTACATAAATGATTGCCTTAACTCTTATATACTATTTGCTGGCACAGCACATTATCAAAATTAAATTAGAATGTTTCAGTCAATATTTAAAACACTATTTAAAAAACACTGTTTAAAACTGTTTAAAAAGCACATAGTTTGTACATCACTTTAAATGTATGAAGTATGTGATCACTTATTGTGTGGTGTTTGCCGATGTGAAGTTAAATGAGGCAGTTGTGGTGATCCTGTTATTTAGCGTTGAGCTGTACGCAGTATCGTTAACATGGCTATGTTTGCTAAAAGTGATGTTGAGACACTTCTATAATAGTTGATGGCATTACTGTGATTTGTACCCATAGATGTAATGTTATAACAGAATGAAGGTTGTCAAGTCCATGGATTTAGTATCGCCTGGCGTGTCTGTAACAATATGATTAAGTATTAGTCTATGAATTTGAAATTGGGAATATTTGTAATTGAAATTTTGGAAATTCCTTTAACTGGTATTGGTTATGGTTAACTGCTAGGGGTAATGCCTATTATATAAGAAAAGTAACTTACAGTTTTAACGTGTATTGGTCTGCTCGTGCTTGATGCTAGGCTGATACTAAAGCGGTGGGCTTGCTCACAGTATTTTTTTAAGTTATGTTGTCTGTTACCGGAAGTAGAGGGGGGATCGGTGAAATCTGTGTGTGTGATTGTTTGGGCGGGAATAGTTTGAATAAATTGAAGAGTGGATTATTTATGTTAGCTATTTGTTCATTTAGTAGGGGTTTTCCTGAGTTGTGTTCTTTTAATGTTTAATGTTGCATAATCCTTACAAAATCAGGGAGTTATTAATGTTTTAATGTTCTCTATTGCTCCATATTCCTCACAAAATCTGAGAGTTTTTTTGTGTTTAGTGTTGCTGCATAATTCTCACAAGATCAGAGAGTTAGTCATGTTTTAATGCTGCACAATACTCACAAAATCAGTGAGTTATTCATGTTTTAATATTGCATAATTTTCACAAGATCAAGGAGTTATTCATGTTTTAATGTTCAGTATATTCTCACAAGGTCAGGGAATTATTGATATTTTAATGTTTAGTATTGCTGCATAGCTCTCACAAGATCAGAGAGTTAATCATGTTTTAATGCTCCACAATCCTCATAAAATCAACGAGTTATTCATGTTTTAATATTGCATAAATTTGACAGGATCCAGGAGTTATTCATGTTTTAATGTTTAATCCTCGCAAGATCAGGCAATTACCTAAATTTTAATGTTTACTAAGTGTTCCTTGATCCTCACAAAATCAGGGAATTGTTCATGTTTTAATGTTTAGTATTGAATAAATCTCACAAGATCAGACAGTTAATCATGTTTTAGTGGTGAACAGTCCTCACAAAATCAGTGAGTTATTCATGTTGCATAATTTTCACAAGATCAAGGAGTTATTCATGTTTTAATGTTCAGTAAAATCCTCACAAGGTCGGGGAGTTACTGATATTTTAATGTTTAGAATTGCTGCATAATTCTCGTAAGATCAGGGTTATTCCTGTTTTAATGTTCAGTATTGCTCCATAATTCTCACAAGATCAGAGAATTACCCAGATTTTAATGTTTACAAAGTGTTCCATGATCCTCACAAGATCAGGGAGTTGTTCATGTTTTAATGTTTTGTATTGCTGCACAATTTCCACAAAATCAATGAGTTATTCATGTTTTAATGTTGCATAATTTTCACAAGATCAAAGAGTTATTCATGTTTTAATGTTCAGTAAATCCTCACAGGGTCGGGGAGTTATTGATATTTTAATATTTAGTATTGCTGCATAATTCTCACAAGATCAGGGAGTTATTCATGTTTTAATGTTTAGTATTGCTGCATAATTCTCACAGATCAGAGAGTTATTCATGTTTTAATGTTTAGAATTGCTGCATAATTCTCACAAGATCAGGGAGTTGTTCATGTTTTAATGTTTAGTATTGCTGCATAATTCTCACAAGATCAGGGAGTTATTCATGTTTTAATGTTTAGAATTGCTGCATAATTCTCACAAGATCAGGGAGTTGTTCATGTTTTAATGTTTAGTATTGCTGCATAATTCTCACAAGATCAGGGAGTTATTCATGTTTTAATGTTTAGTATTGCTGCATAATTCTCACAAGATCAGGGAGTTGTTCATGTTTTAATGTTTAGTATTGCTGCATAATTCTCACAAGATCAGGGAGTTATTCATGTTTTAATGTTTAGTATTGCTGCATAATTCTCACAAGATCAGGGAGTTGTTCATGTTTTAATGTTTAGTATTGCTGCATAATTCTCACAAGATCAGGGAGTTGTTCATGTTTTAATGTTTAGTATTGCTGCATAATTCTCACAAGATCAGGGAGTTGTTCATGTTTTAATGTTTAGTATTGCTGCATAATTCTCACAAGATCAGGGAGTTGTTCATGTTTTAATGTTTAGTATTGCTGCATAATTATCACAAGATCAGGGAGTTATTCATGTTTTAATGTTTAGAATTGCTGCATAATTCTCACAAGATCAGGGAGTTGTTCATGTTTTAATGTTTAGTATTGCTGCATAATTATCACAAGATCAGGGAGTTATTCATGTTTTAATGTTTAGTATTGCTGCATAATTCTCACAAGATCAGGGAGTTGTTCATGTTTTAATGTTTAGTATTGCTGCATAATTCTCACAAGATCAGGGAGTTATTCATGTTTTAATGTTTAGTATTGCTGCATAATTCTCACAAGATCAGGGAGTTATTCATGTTTTAATGTTTAGTATTGCTGCATAATTCTCACAAGATCAGGGAGTTGTTCATGTTTTAATGTTTAGTATTGCTGCATAATTCTCACAAGATCAGGGAGTTATTCATGTTTTAATGTTTAGTATTGCTGCATAATTCTCACAAGATCAGGGAGTTGTTCATGTTTTAATGTTTAGTATTGCTGCATAATTCTCACAAGATCAGGGAGTTATTCATGTTTTAATGTTTAGTATTGCTGCATAATTCTCACAAGATCAGGGAGTTGTTCATGTTTTAATGTTTAGTATTGCTGCATAATTCTCACAAGATCAGGGAGTTATTCATGTTTTAATGTTTAGTATTGCTGCATAATTCTCACAAGATCAGAGAGTTGTTCATGTTTTAATGTTTAGTATTGCTGCATAATTCTCACAAGATCAGGGAGTTATTCATGTTTTAATGTTTAGTATTGCTGCATAATTCTCACAAGATCAGGGAGTTATTCATGTTTTAATGTTTAGTATTGCTGCATAATTCTCACAAGATCAGGGAGTTGTTCATGTTTTAATGTTTAGTATTGCTGCATAATTCTCACAAGATCAGGGAGTTATTCATGTTTTAATGTTTAGTATTGCTGCATAATTCTCACAAGATCAGGGAGTTGTTCATGTTTTAATGTTTAGTATTGCTGCATAATTCTCACAAGATCAGGGAGTTATTCATGTTTTAATGTTTAGTATTGCTGCATAATTCTCACAAGATCAGGGAGTTATTCATGTTTTAATGTTTAGTATTGCTGCATAATTCTCACAAGATCAGGGAGTTGTTCATGTTTTAATGTTTAGTATTGCTGCATAATTATCACAAGATCAGGGAGTTATTCATGTTTTAATGTTTAGTATTGCTGCATAATTCTCACAAGATCAGGGAGTTGTTCATGTTTTAATGTTTAGTATTGCTGCATAATTCTCACAAGATCAGGGAGTTATTCATGTTTTAATGTTTAGTATTGCTGCATAATTATCACAAGATCAGGGAGTTATTCATGTTTTAATGTTTAGTATTGCTGCATAATTCTCACAAGATCAGGGAGTTATTCATGTTTTAATGTTTAGTATTGCTGCATAATTCTCACAAGATCAGGGAGTTATTCATGTTTTAATGTTTAGTATTGCTGCATAATTCTCACAAGATCAGGGAGTTGTTCATGTTTTAATGTTTAGTATTGCTGCATAATTCTCACAAGATCAGGGAGTTATTCATGTTTTAATGTTTAGTATTGCTGCATAATTCTCACAAGATCAGGGAGTTGTTCATGTTTTAATGTTTAGTATTGCTGCATAATTCTCACAAGATCAGGGAGTTATTCATGTTTTAATGTTTAGTATTGCTGCATAATTCTCACAAGATCAGGGAGTTATTCATGTTTTAATGTTTAGTATTGCTGCATAATTCTCACAAGATCAGGGAGTTGTTCATGTTTTAATGTTTAGTATTGCTGCATAATTCTCACAAGATCAGGGAGTTATTCATGTTTTAATGTTTAGTATTGCTGCATAATTCTCACAAGATCAGGGAGTTGTTCATGTTTTAATGTTTAGTATTGCTGCATAATTCTCACAAGATCAGGGAGTTATTCATGTTTTAATGTTTAGTATTGCTGCATAATTCTCACAAGATCAGGGAGTTATTCATGTTTTAATGTTTAGTATTGCTGCATAATTCTCACAAGATCAGGGAGTTGTTCATGTTTTAATGTTTAGTATTGCTGCATAATTATCACAAGATCAGGGAGTTATTCATGTTTTAATGTTTAGTATTGCTGCATAATTCTCACAAGATCAGGGAGTTGTTCATGTTTTAATGTTTAGTATTGCTGCATAATTCTCACAAGATCAGGGAGTTATTCATGTTTTAATGTTTAGTATTGCTGCATAATTATCACAAGATCAGGGAGTTATTCATGTTTTAATGTTTAGTATTGCTGCATAATTCTCACAAGATCAGGGAGTTATTCATGTTTTAATGTTTAGTATTGCTGCATAATTCTCACAAGATCATAGGGGTATCCATATTTTAATGTTTTTATCGCTCCATAATGCTCAAAAGATCAAGGAATTATCCATGTTCTAATTTTTAGTATTAGTGAATAATCTTGAGGTTCAGAGAGCTTCCTTAGCTACATTCAATGAATATGCACAGAGTGCAATGTGTTAAATGTCACAAACGAAAGTAAAATCTATGCAACGCAGTGGAGATTGCAGAATCATTAGAGTAGCTCTACATTTTATATATTTATGAATATTCAGAATGAGTATGGGCAACACGCGAAGTATCATACAATGGTTTGTCACGCAAAGGGGAGAAGTGCAGGTATACCTTGACCTACGGCCTTCACAAAAGAGTTGTTAGTAGCTGATTACAATCAGAATAATATAGATTTGATGTTGTTACCTAATCATAGGCCTTATGAATACAGCACACTAAGTTGGGTTAGGTCTCGTGTTTACATGAACATCCTTGAGTTTAGGAAATGGGAAGTTCTTCTTTTATACCAGCTATTAACGTCACTGCTTAGGCATTGTTCTTTTAAGCTTATGTAATTGAACTGTTAGTAATTTCTCTCGAGCTGACGCTAGTGTTGACACAGTGAAGGGGAAGTCCCATTTTCCGTAGATGTTTTCCCATTGTTTTCACAGAAAAATACAATAGAGAAGCATAGAATATTTTGCATATCATTCGGAGAAATACCACGATTTGGGACACTATAACAACATTCGCAACATTAATGATTTTTTTTAACAAAGTAGAAAGTTTCAATAAATTGGAGGGTTTAGAACCGTAGTGGGCCAAACGCCATTTACTAAAACCGTAGAATACAAAGGGTTAAAATGAAGTTATTACCATAATTCAATGGAAACATATAGCAAGTAATATAAAGTGTACACATTAAAACTAAATGATATGTCAATCTTCATTAAACTATGGTATTCACTTAACTTTAACACTTGCTTTTTCCGTTTTTAATAATTGGCGCTTGGCCCACTATGGCTCCGAACCCTTCAATTAACTTTAAACAATGGATACCTTGCTCTTTAAACGGTGAACTGTAGAGTTGGTTTAAGCTGTTAATTTTTTTTTTTTTTTTTTTTTTTTTTACAATTTAACCTGGAACTGTTTCAAAATAACAGTTTCACAAAACAGTTTCGTATCTACAGATCTTTTCTAATCGACTTCAGCGATGTACTTGTTTCAACTACTCTAAAGGAACAAGCTTATATTTACTGCTGTGTATGTATTAAAATGGTGATTATTATTTTGAAATAATTGTATAGGCTAGGTGTACAGTTGTATAATTCAGTTTCACACCATGGGCATGAATTATTTTAATAATCCTGCAAGAAGTTATGTCATGTGTTACATGTTGAAATAAGTAGTTTCGAATGCATTTTTTTTCCTTCAGGTTTTCTTCTTTATTCAGTAGTGTACATCTCAAATCATATTTATAAATTCGTGTATAGCCTTCCTCCTTCCGCCTTCCTTAAATGCAGAATAAATATGGGAAATGCCTGTTATTATTCGGTTGAGAAGCTTTTGTCATCTAGTTTTCTGTCAAAAAATCTGAAAGTTAGAATTTATAAAACAGTTACATTACCGGTTATTCTCTATGGTTGTGAAACTTGGACTCTCACTTTGAGAGAGAAACAGAGATTAAGGGTGTTTGAGAATAAGGTTCTTAGGAAAATATTTGGGGCTAAGAGGGATGAAGTTACAGGAGAATGGAGAAAGTTACACAACGCAGAGCTGCACGCATTGTATACTTCACCTGACATAATTAGGAACATAAAATCCAGACGTTTGAGATGGGCAGGACATGTAGCACGAATGGGCGAATCCAGAAATGCATATAGAGTGTTAGTTGGGAGACCGGAGGGAAAAAGGCCTTTGGGGAGGCCGAGACGTAGATGGGAAGATAATATTAAAATGGATTTGAGGGAGATAGGATATGATGGTAGAGACTGGATTAATCTTGCTCAGGATAAGGACCAATGGCGGGCTTATGTGAGGGCGGCAATGAACCTGCGGGTTCCTTAAAAGCCAGTAAGTAAGTAAGTATAGCCTTCCAACATGATTACTAGGGGGCGGATGTTGATGAAAAGTCATCTTATATTTCACATTTGGACGATGCCGATTAACATATATATATATATATATATATATATATATATATATATACTTACTTACTTACTTACTGCCTTTTAAGGAACCCGGAGATTCATTGCCGCCCTCACATAAGCCCGCCATTGGCCCTTATCCTGAGCAAGATTAATCCAGTCTCTACCATCATATCCCACCTCCCTCAAATCCATTTTAATATTATCCTCCCATCTACGTCTCGGTCTCCCCAAACTTAACTTGTTATATTGCATTTGTTTGCATTTTTGACGTTTTTCAACTAATAGGTGATTTTTACATTTTTCGATACTTTTTGACCATTTTTAATATTTCCTTTTTCTCTTTCTGATTAGTTTCAGCATCATTTTTTCTTCACCCACTCTTTCCAACACAACCTATTTCTTATTCCGTCTGTCCACTTCGCACGTCCATTCTTCTCTATGTCCATATTTCAGATGCTTCTATTCGTTTGTATTCATTTCGTCGTAATGTCCACGTTTCTGCCCCATTCAATGCCACACTCCGCACAAAGCACTTCACTAGTCTCTTAGGCTTTACCATTATTAGCAGTATTTATGATCTTTGTCTTATTCAGTAGTATTCAACATATTTGCTCTGTTTTCTATACAAGAAAATTTTTAGGTCATTGCCGGACAATATCAAATTGACAAACTCGGGGGTTAAAGGAAAAATTATAGTCTAGTAGAAGGGAAATTTTTCCGTAAGAACGTTATTATTTCCATCCCTTCCTGATACTCTGTTTTCTTATTACTGACGCGGATTACCCTTTGATATTTAGATCTGTTACATGAGACCGTCTTGATTCCGGCCGTCCACGTAAGACAGTGCAGGACATACTGACACGATATTCATCCCGTAGGCAGGACTCGAACCACGATAGTAACTTTCACGGAACTTCGAATCGTGTACCAAGGCTGACTATACTTAAACGCTGTTAAGATAACGGCTTTGACAACTTGTGAGAAGATGTAGTAGAGAAATGTTCCAGAACTTGGCCTGCCTATTCCGTTACGTTGTTTTGTTTACGTTACCTTGGCAAATCGCCAGCGTTACCGCATTTCTAGTAAACAGTGCTCGAGTCACTTCGTCGAAAATGCATTAATATGATGTTTGCCACGCTTAAAGATAGATGTTTTTTTCTTACATCTACTGTACAGTATTAAGGCTAGTACACAATGAATCGGGACCGGAAACGAGAACGGAAATATTGTTAAAATAAATGTATTTAAATGTGAGTATTCACAATTAATTTTCACGTTCCCGTTCCCGGACTCCGGCAAGCTTCTCGTTAATTGTGAATGCTCACATTTAAATACATTTATTTTAATATTTTCGTTCTGGTTTCCGTTCCCAGTTTATTGTGGACAAGCCTTAATGCGTGTAAGGGACGAGCCGTATCGCAATACCACAGTCTAGTATATACAGTCACGAAGCTTAAGTTTATGAGGGTGCTAGGAACAATAGACTGTGCAGGTACTATTTCGCATTGTCTGTAATGAGGCGATAGTAGCGATCCCAGTGGTTAGCAACTATCTTTGGATTCATATTTACTACGTATTGAGCTTCGAGACTGTATAGACTAGACTGTGGCAATACTGTCGTTTAGACCTGTGAATTATCCTGTATAATGCGCGAGTCACCCGCAAATAACTCACAACTTCGCTCTTCCGCATTGGAATGACTATTTCAGTCATGTACCAAAGCACATGCACCAATGGTGTGCAAGAATGTGTTGAGTTTTAACCATTCAAAGCTTTCAACTGTAGGCCCCTAATCTTGTCGAAAGAATTTATCGCACTCAATGTGCATTTGTTTAATATCTTGTCGCACCTGATGTTCAGTTATATATTTTCATTGCTTTCTTAACAGTAATTGACGGCCGTACTAGCAAATATAAGTATTAAATATCTTAATTTATTATATAATTGTTCGTGTATGTTATAAATTATTTATTAATATATTCGCGAAATTGTCTTAAGGTACATCTACGCGGTTCAACTTTTCTTTCAACTTTATGCATGCAAGCAATGCTTTGAATAGTACACGAAACGCATTCAATTGTGCATGCCTCTTTCCACTAAAAATGGTATCACATGCAGCAATTGAAGAAAACTACCCATCGCAGGTCGGTATTTTGTGCATTATTTTGTTCAACACTAGCAAGTAGCGAGCATTTTATTGTTTGGGTGAACTTGAGTAAACTGAACATTGTTTCGTTTGGTGATGTTGGACCGTTTAAACTGAAAATGGCGACATGTACGAATAGCTTCATCTATTGAAGAATATAGCAAGCAGGAGTGCCCATGGAGTGTTCAACCACAATTTTGAGAATGAAGTAGACCTAAGTCAGGCATTTCCAACTGCTGGCTCTGTGATGTCACACGTCACTACTCTTAAGCTTCTTGAGAGTGGAATCATATGTAAAAAGGGCGATGTATGGCATTGGAAGGGATGAAGATGTTTAAATAGCGGAGACACAACATTAATTACCCTTCTTCACATGCTCTTCCAGCTCTGCTCAGAGAAGGGAAACGACCTCCGACGTCACAGGTTGGCCAGTTGGAAATGACTGGCCTAAGTAATGGATAGATATTTAATATTTATTAATTTATATATTTTCTTTATTTTAGTAGGTTATTTTACGACGCTTTATCAACATCATAGGTTATTTAGCACCTAATTGAGATGAAGGTGATAATACCGGTGAAATGAGTCCGGGTACCAGCACCGAAAGTTACCCAGCATTTGCTCATATTGGGTTGAGAAAAAACCCCGGGAAAACCCTCAACCAAGTAACTTTCCCCGACCGGCAATCGAACCCGGGTCACCTGGTTTCGCGGCCAGACGCGCTAACCATTACTCCACAGGTGTGGACTACACACACACACACACACACACACACACACACACACACACACACACACTATACGTAGTGAAGATGATATTCAACACAGCGCACGATGTAGCCCTACATACAAAATCTGTATTCGTTTTAATTGAACGTGCGTTTTCAATTTGCGTCTTTCAATATCCTCCCCAGATTGCGTGCATATGCGCATGGATAGTTGAACCGTGTAGATGCAGCTTAATTCTGATATTACAAGCGTTCTCGTCTTCAGACATCTTAGCATGTACATATGATGCCTTTCTTTCTTACTGTTTGAGAAATGCAAACCAAACCAACATTAGCTATTCACAAGCAGTGGGATTGGATGATTTTGCGGTAGCTCGATTACAACATAGAGCAAATATAAAACTGGGGAAACACTCAGTTCCCTTGGAAGGGAGATAAGTCATTTATAGTTGTTGGAGGAAATGAATGTGGTCTACGTTTTAACCTTGTAAAATGAGATGTATTCCTTTTGTCCGGTCTCAGCGGTGGCAAGCAGCCAGAGTTCAATGCGCTTGCATGATCATCAGTGTGCAAGACGTCACGGAAATGCCACACGTTCTTGGAGCTTGTACGGCACCGCATGCTCTTCCAGTTGCAGGCACACCCATCAGATGTGATTAGTTAATGACTTAGTGATTCCTATTGACTTCGTTATGTGTAATATATTATAGGCCTACTCGTGCACGGCGAAGGTATGATTATTATGAGAAAGATCGGGATTTTGTATGTTCTGAGGAAGGGTTACCATATTGTGTGATGTAAAGAAGAGGACTTACTTACTTATGGCTTTTAGAGAACCCGAAGGTTCATTGCCGCCCTCACATAAGCTCGCCATCGGTCCCTATCCTGAGCAAGATTAATCCAGTCCCTACCATCATATCCCACCTCCCTCAAATCCATTTTAATATTACCCCCCCCCCCATCTACGTCTTGACCTCCCCAAAGGTCTTTTTCCCTCTGGTCTCCCAAATAACACTATATATATATTTCTGGATTCGCTCATACGTGCTACATTCCTTCCAATCTCAAACATAATATTCCTAATTAATACAGGTGAAGAATATAATGCGTGCAGTTCTGCGTTGTGTACCTTTCTCCATTCTCCTGGAACGTCAACCCTCAATATTTTCCTAAGCACCCTCAGAGACCCTTAGTCTCTGTTCCTATCTCAAAGTGAGAGTTTTCATAATGATAGTAATGGTTGGCCGATAAGCAGAAATAATTATGAATATATGTATATTATATGAGAGCCGTCTATTTGCTTATCAAAGTACAATATATTGTTAATTACTATAGTACATTTTATTAAGTGATTAATAGGACTAGGATTTTGATGACCTAGAAATCATGAAAAAATATCCTTAAAACAATTCATTTATGAACTTAAAATCTTTCAAAAATGCCCTAAAATTGATCTTATATAATATGCTTAGTAGGTATATTAAGATTTAGACTAGTAATTAATTTAAATTCTAGTATCAACATTAAAGTTTATTTAATTTTACATAATTTTTCTAAGTAATACACTTTAATTAATTTTTACCTGATGTAGTTCCATGTAGTCCACCACAGGCCACTCTTATCCGGAACTACCAGGTATAGAGAAGTCTATATTGAAGGGGTGGTTGGACTGATCCATTACGTGGGGGTGTACTACGTTAAAATGACAATATTTTTTGTAGAAAAAGGATTAAAATAATATACAGAATAATGGGTATTAATTGAAAAAAATATGTAGAGATAATATCAAAGGAAATAATTAGTATTTTACATTAATAATTTAGATTTATGGCCAAAATTAAATGAAAATACTCCAAAGATGACCGAATAAAACAAAAAATGCTCTTATGAGTTGTAAGAGGTAAAAAATGCAAAAAAAAAATGCCCTAACAAATATGTTTTAAAACACTCAGTTTATCACATAACATATAAATACTAAAGCAGCTATGTTTCTGGCTTACTAGAAAAAATGTGCAATTTCATCAAAATCCTAGCCCTAGTGATTAACGTTTTCGGCATTAAGATGCCATCTTCAGATCCATAGTTACATACAAATGAACATGCTAAATACATGGAAGAACAAATAATATGCAGGAATGTATAATATAGATAAAATCAAGAAGTAAATTGTTCAATGATACAAAGTGGTTAATAACGTTATGATGCTGTCTTCAAATTTATGAGTACACACAATATTGATCATGCAAATGCATGGTTTGTTTTGGAATTAATAAGTATCATGTAAAATGTACAATATAAATGGATGTGAAGATGGCATTTTAATGCCGAAAACGTTAATCACTTAAAAATGTACTATAGTAATTAACACTATATCGTACTTTGATAAGCAAATAGACTGCCGTCATAGAATATACATATATTCATAATCAAAGTGAGAGTCCAAATTTCACACCTATACAGAGCAACCGGTAATATAACTAGACCTATTTCATAATTCTAACTTAGTCTTTTTTTTAGAGCTGACTGTATGTCACAAGATAAACAAGAGGATACCCATAAAAATTTGTTTCAATATTTACTTACTAAGGGCAGTAACAACTCTGCGGTGTTTGGACAGAACATAGCCTAATAATTCCAAAAATTATATTTTTTTAGCTGGAAGCTCAGCCCTATATAAAAATAATTCTTTCGTTCGGTATAGCCATGATATCTCCATCTAATTTTACGTTATTTTCATTCACATTTGTATGTATATTGAAATGATGACTTGTATAGGAAAAATGAAAATAAAAATTCTTGTATCTCAAACCCAGGTTTTTTGGAGTTAAGTTTTGACCAAACGCCACAGAAATATGCCAGTGTAATCACGTGATAAAACCTTTCCAATTTACTTCAATCATTCTCTGCGTCCACGAATACTTCTCAGTGCATCAAATTTTTTAACAACTTAGGCACTTCTTTATGTGCGAATGAAACTGGTCAGAAGTCATGTTTTTAAAGTTGTATTGAACTGTTAAAATATCCTTCACAGATACTGGTGTCATTCTATTCCTTCATTTGTCCAATGGCTTTACATGAGAGAAAACACTCCCTCATAATTGTCATTGTAGGCCTATATGCTGAAATTTAAGAACAAAACTGAACTAACTTTAAGAGCTCGGACTGATTTTAGCGTTGTTGTCCACACTGAAATATCTCTCCCATTTTTCATGAGAGAGCAAAGGGAAGAGAACTCGGAATTAATTTCATTTTGTTTCACATATCTCTTAAGATGACAAAAATCATCAAAACACTTACTCAGAATCATCAGTATGTGAAACTCTTTGAAATCACAAGATCATTCCTTCCGTTTCGAAAACAGCTGAACTACTTCATTTCATCCATAAGTTTACATTTTCGTTTTGGCATACTTTTGAACTTCGAACCGACTACGGTAGCCTATTAAAAAAACGTTGATTTAGAATAACACTCGACCCAAAACAACACGCAGACCAGACGTTTCACTTCCACTCCAGACATAAACACAATGAACAATTCCTCTCAAATCCGTATTATCAATATGTTCATGTAGGCAGCACCGGAGCAGTGATGTATCTTGCGATATATCGCACGAAGCACGTCCGGTATATTTTGCGATTCGCACGAAGGACGTCCGGTTTCAAAGAACGTCATTCGAACGGCACGACATCTTGTGGTTTTAAAAAACATGTAAATTTGTCCATAACTTTTCAAATAAATACCCGAACAATCGTACTTTTTCATAAAACCCGCCTGGACGGATTTTCTCTAGGCAAAAAAAGAGGACTTGTCCGGGTGAAAGAGGACGTGTGGTAAATGGTAACCCTGTTCTGAGATCACTGTGTATAACGCGGTTAGATGATTACCTTTCTTAAAATGTGACGGTGCAGTGAAATTATATTTTGCAATGTATCGCACGTAACACGACCGGTTTCAAAGAACATAATTTGATCGGCACATCTTGTGGTTTTTAATTTGTCCGTAACTTTTCATGTAAAAACTCGGACAATCGTAGTTTTTCATACAACCCTCCCGGACGGATTTTCTCTGGTGGGGGGGGGGGAGAGGACCTGTCCGGAGAAAAGAGGACGTATGGTATTCCTGTTCAGGTTGGGGTTGGGTGATTACCAGAGACCGGAAATCTGGCAGAATGCCTTTTTAAATGTGTTAAATCCGTCTTCATTTTGAAAGTAAATCTGTACGAATTATACCTTTGTGATTGAAACGTCACAGTTTTATGTTGCCCTTTTCTGCCTTTTTTAATAAATGCCTAATTTACAAAATAAATTCTTTTTTTGCCTTTATTTATTTATCTATTATTTATTAATTTCTTATTAAAATTGCCCACAGGGTATATTTTAATTTATTTCTATAACCGCTACAATGAAAGTGACTTCACCGAATGTATATTGTCTTTCAGTCAGTTCATATTGTCTTTGCAACAATGAGTGCTGCCGTGCAAAAATGTATAACAGTAAGCGTTTTAATTATCGCTTGTGTTTATTTGACAAGGCAACAATGAGTGCGGGCCTAACGTTATTTTTCTTTCAGTTTTCATTGCGACGTTGTAGCTAGCTAAATATTTCATATCGCAACATATCAGTACAACCAAACACAAAAATTTCCAAGGCTACTGGGAAGAAGATTTCTTTGCTTCCAACAGTAATTGCAACATCGAGTCGAAAATCTCAATTTGCATTCGACTTATGTAAAGCTTTTCTTGCTGCCGAAATCCCTTTGTGGAAAGTGCAAGGTTGTGAGCCTAGTGCAAGGTTTTTGTAATTGCCTTTTATTGCGTAATTTAGCTATTTATAATACCTTTCTGCCTGCCTATTTTAGCTATTTACGATGCCTTTTTGCCTGCCTATTTTAATGATTCATAATGCCTAAACTTCCGATCTCTGGTGATTACTTTTCTAAGTATTGACGGTGGAATAGGAATGTTATGATGAAAGACAGCTAAAACCTTTCTTCTGAATTGACATTTGATTTTTATGCCAAACGAAGGGTCTCTTCTATCTGTCGATATAAGTCAAATGTCGTGTCCCCGGACACAGCCACATCCCGATTTTTTTTATCAATTTTGTTAAGTTTTGTTTAAAACCTGTTTTCACTATAAAGAAATAATTGCATTAAAATACGTCTTGAAACTTTTTAGTAATCTATGGAGTTCGACTCGGCGACACATACATACGTGCTGCTAGTATTAGCACAGTCTAGTATATACAGTCACGAAGCTCAATACGTAGTATATATGCATCCATTGATAGTTGCTAACCACTAGGATCGCTAATATCGCCTCATTACAGACAATGCGAAATAGTACCGTCACAGTCTATTGTTCCTAGCACCCTCACAACACAAGCTTCGTGACTGTATATACTAGACTGTGGTATTAGTACAAATACTTTGAATTTCCTTTAGACATGCAGATATGGAATTTGACAGTACGCCGTCATTTGAGGGTATTCGTCGGGGCTTCCTGTCTGTGGTATTGCGTAATGTCTGCAGTGAAAGTGATCCATTACTCTTGTTATTGATTTTGAGATTGCATGACGGATGGGCGGTCGTTTCCAGCATTCAGTATTTCCCTGAATAATTTCAATCGGTATGGTACTGTTTATCATGCAGAGCTATGAAACTCCAGTGTATAAAAGTGAAAGTAATTATGTTGTTTTTTTCTCTTTTGCAGGTGAGTATTCGAGTATTCCGGTGTTAACATGATGGTCATTTTCAAGGTTGTTTTTGGTAAGTGTAACATTTACTGTGCTTTGTACCTTATGCATTATAATAACACTCTTGGAAACTTCATGTTACCGTGTTACTCTCGATTCGAAGATTACATGTTTCAGTGCTCTCAAGAATCGTGTGAGTAGCGTATAGTGTTTACGTAACCTATGTATACAATGAATACCTTAACTTGAGAAGTTTAAATGGGTTTAAGTAGAACAACTGTGAATAGCGACCCATGTCCACCGAATTTAACAGGCGACGCTGTGTGCCTCTACTGAGTCTCTGCATTATCTTGCAACTGTGGGAACCAGAGTGCTGCATTGGAGTTAAATCGCTCGCTTGAACTCGGTCGAATGTCGCACCCTCGATTGAGATTAGATCGGTCGTGATACGCTCGTAATAAATAGAAGCACAGTACAGGTTATCTCACCGACATGTCTTATCTTGTATGGAAGGTGACAGATAAGATACATATATGTTTTGCTCACACGGTAAAAATAAGGCTTTATTTTTCTGCGTTTATGACAAACGTATAATGGAACGGACCAAAACAGTAACATGAAGTTATAAATAAAATAGTTTGAAAAACTTCGATATACAGTTATTATTGCTGATTAATAATTATTCAGTATTTGATTTACCACAAAATATATAATATGATAGATCCATACATAGTGTTCCGCCTATATACTGCGACAATGTAGAAACGTTTTACAAAATATTATTGATGTAGCAGTAGATTAATAACAATATTAGTACAGAGATAACGTCACAGAAAATATAATGAAACGAATAATCATGCTGCACGACTGTTACAGACGCAAAGATTGATACACTAATTATTAGAGATTATTATTATTACTAGAAAACTTGATACTGTACGATTCTTGCATTATCGTGATTGTGTTCTCCGTTTATAATAATTACATTTACATCCAATAACATCTATCAGATATGGCAAAAACAAAATCACTCCTGTGTGTGGGGGGAGGGGAAATTTACCTACAACATTTATATTACATTTTAAAGCAAGTTTTGTAGTTGTACTATGGAGAGGTTAGTTAAACACTGCAAAATTTTGAAATGATAAACATCTATGATGTTACTACGCAGTTCATCACTGTAATAAGAATGAATGTCTAATGCTCGGCTTATACCGTTCGAGGATTTATCGCTCGTGACAATTTTACCCATCATGCATGTGCGCTACCTATCCGATTATGCTATGAACTACTTGGCGCTCGAGCGAAAACGTCCGATACAGATCTCTGGTGGGGAACCAAAGAACCAACTTTTGACAGCTCCATAATGTGTGTTTTGAACTCCCTTCTACTCGCTGATTCCCTGTCCAACCAATAGAAACTGAATTGGTCACAAGGCAAGTGAAGACTGCGTTGGCATATAAATGCTTTGGTTAGTTGTCATCATACTGTCCTCCTTATCAGTAATGAATACAAAATCTCTGGCCGACTGTTGTCTGTCTTCAGCGTGAGGAAAGGGAATGCTGCTAGCTGCAACGCCGAGCTCTGGTCCTATACCTTCCACGTGCTTCACTAGAAACGCCAGAAGGCGATTCTTTTCTTGCAACAGTAATAAACCACTAGACTGTGGTAATACTTCGAAATGTTCAAGTTTCCGTAGAGACTTGCAGGAAGTTTGTGAAGGACGTGGGAATTTAATGAAAGTTGTTTCGATTTGTGCAAGTAACCGACAAACTTTGAGATCGGATAGAAAACCTTTACAACACTTTTATTAAGGAACGAATAATGAGCTACGACCTTTCGTTTCAGTACGAAAGGTTTTATGTCATGAATTGAGCGATCTTGCAGAACGAGATTGAGGTGATCAGTTTTTGAAAGTAAATTAATGCATGTAATCGACAAATCATTAATGTTACAGGCAGGCTATTAATTTGACAAATAGAAGCACAAAACAAACAAGAAAAACCCTCTCCACAGTGTTAAATTAGTAATCTGGACCCAATACATGCAGTCCATTTGTTCCTTAAGAAGAAGTATTTTGGTTATCTGTCTGACCCAAAGTTTGTCAGTCTAATTTAGAAACACTCGGTAAATGAACTGGTTCAATTTAAGTTTTATATGTTACTATGCAAATTTATTTTATGTTTGCCCTCATGGGACGTACCCTCATGGAGAAGTGGCTGATTTTTATATACTTTTAAAATGATGTTCAAGAACATGGAAGTGGTTTTGTTTGTGTGTTTTTTTTTTTTTACGTATCATTAAATTACTTGTTTCTTTTTCTGAGCAGTTGAGTCAAAAGTGCGACTTAGAAGGGAACTCTTAATGAGGGTATGTTGAAACCTTCTTTCAGATTGCGCACAGTATATATTCACAGAACTATTTTTTATGTGAAGTTAAACGTCTGCTCTGCATTTGTTCCTGTATTGCACGCCAACAATGTGTCTGTGCACAGGACAACAACTTTACCAGATATATAACCCTGTAACAGATAACTCATCGCTATGTTAAAATCGGCAGCACTTTGAAGAGGACAACCGCCAGGATCGCCACCCGTCCGCCGTAAACGAACACGAGATGGTAGTGCAGTCGCTAATGCAATTCAAATGAGAATTATGACATGACTCCTTATGTACTACTAGATGGCAGCATAGTAAACCTGACAAAAGTTGTTAACATCAAAGCCTATAAGGCCGACCTATCTTAGGGTCTAACGCAGGAAGTGCACACCGCTTATAGAAATGTGGCTCTTTCTAGTGGGCACATTTGTGACTAGATTGGCTTTACATCATGAAAATTTTTATTTTTTTTTTCAAGGATATACTGTATAACATGTCGAAGAATCATCCACGTCGGTAAAGTTTTCGAGTGGCCAGTTATGAAATATCGTGTATTTTATTTACTAATATACAGCGTGTCTGTAGAAAATGTTAACACGTAGTCTATATGGGAGGTGATTCACATTATATACACTGACTCAGAGTTTCTCCAGTTCTCCACCATCGTATTCGGCACATAGAAGGAATCTTTCTCATGTGATATGAAGAGCTTGGATATACAATTTCTTCTAGAATTGCTGCAATTACATACATCCATTATTTTCTCTCGCAGATCGTCAACATTATACTGTCTTTCAGCGTACCCTACAGCCAAAAATCGCAGAGAGGAAGATCCGGCGATCGTGCTGGCTATTGTATTGGTCTTCCATCAATCCGTCTTAGTTGCATGCGAGATGACCGTTTTCCAAGATCTTTCATCAAGGTTTGCTACACATTTTATCTAGGAAGACCAGATTCTGCACTATATCGAAAGCTTCTTGGCAAGCGGCTATGTTTTCGAAAGATCGGCCTGTACTTGGTCTACCGCTGTCCTCTTTGTAATTGTCAACAACTGAACCGGTTTCGATGACTGGTTATAAATGCGATAAATGTTTCATCTAGAAGGTGAATCACTTTTGAAGTAGACTTCATATTTTTTGCAAACTTGTTTTGGGGACTGAAACACCTCCATCCATGCCGCAATCTTTCGTCTTTACTCCAGGCTGAATCTTGCAACCATTTTTGCAATGGAGGTGAAAACTACAGTACCCATAATGTGTTAACATTTGAAGAGTCCACTGCAAGAATGATGGATGTCACTTTTTTGTCGAAAATGAACCAAGACTGCCAAAGCATAGCTTAAGACATACAGAATGTGCATAGAGAGTTATATGGCATTAACACTGGTAGTCATTGTCCAATAATGATCGGAAAATCACAGTTAAGCTTTGAGCGCTAAGCATTTCAAACTTTCTTGTAGTGGACTCTTCATTTTGTAGAGACATGGTGGATTTTGTGTTCCATATATATTTATAAGCATGTGTCTTACTTACTTACTTACTTACTTACTTACTGCCTTATAAGGAACCCGGAGGTTCATTGCCGCCCTTACATACGCCTGCCAATCGTCCCTATCCTGAGTAAGATTAATCCAGTCTCTACCATCATATCCCACCTCCCTCAAATCCATTTTAATATTATCTTCCCATATACGTCTCGGCCTCCCCAAAGGCCTTTTTCCCTCCAGCCTCCCAACTAACACACTATATGCATTTCTGGATGCGCCCATACGTGCTACATGCCCTGCCCATCTCAAACGTCTGCATTCATCATCATCATCGTCATCATCATCATCCTTGACGAATTAGGCCTCTGTAGCCTCATCTAGCAGTCTTCTAAAAGGTCTTCCTGGTCGACGATGTCCTCTAGGTTTATACTGCATCATACTTTTTGGGATTCTTGAATTTACCATTCTTCTTACATGATCTAGCCAATTTAATTTGTACGTCTGGATTTAATGTTCCTAATTATGTCAGGTGAAGAATACAATGCGTGCAGTTCTGTTTTGTGTAACTTTCTCCATTCTCATGTAACTTCATCCCTCTTAGCCCCAAATATTTTCCTAAGCACCTTATTCTCAAACACCCTTAAACTATGTTCCTCTCTCAAAGTGAGAGTCAAGTTTCACAACCATATAGAACAACCGGTAATATAACTGTTTTATAAATTCTAACTTTAAAATTTTTTGACAGCAGACTGGATGATAAAAGCTTCTCAACCGAATAATAACATGCATTTCCCATATTTATTCTTTGTTTAATTTCCTCCCGAATAAGCATGTGTCTAGAATATGTATTTGATTTCTATTATACCTGGTAAGGTTTATCTTGTTTCAGTAGCAATAAAACCAAGTCCCTTCAAATGAGGGTGGGGATTATAAGAGGGTTGTAAATTTTCAGGATTCCTTTCAAACCTTTGTTATTGTACAGGCTGCCGGAACTCAATTTCTTGAAAGACAAGCTCAATGACGGAACTACACAGTACGAAGAGATTTATTTTGTAATTTTATTTTGCGCTACAGAATGTATCAACTAGTTCCTTCCGCCACTGGATGAATGGACGGCATCGCTCCACTCCTTCATCGCCATAACAATACAGACGAAGTAAGACATATCTCCTTTCTCTCTCTTTTCACAGTGAGACAAGATACATCACACAGACTTTAGAACCGTCGCTATATTCACCTAACAAATATAAATATGTGCCTTGTGTACATTTGTTGGTCTGATTCAACATATGAAGAGTAACATATTATCAAGATCTGTGAAGGTCTCGTTATATAAGACCGTCATAAGACCAGTACTACTGTATGCCTGTGAAACGTGGACTATGAACAAAAATAATGAACAAATTCTCCAGTGTTTTGAGAGAAAAATATTGCGCAGAGTTTATGGCCCAGTGTGTGACAGGGGTGTATGGAGGAAAAGGTATAACCAAGAATTGTATTCTCTTTATGAAGATGTGGAAGTCTCTAAATACATAATGTTAACCAGGCTAAGATGGGCAGGACACCTGATAAGGAAGGAAGAGGCAGAGATCCCAAAGAGAGTAATGCTAACACAGCCGGATGGGACAAGAAGGAAAGGAAGGCCGAGATCGAGATGGATTGATGGAGTGGATGGTGATGCCAGAGCTCTTGGGGTGAGAAATTGGAGGATGGTAGCTTTGGATCGCGATGGCTGGAGACGAGTCCTTGAGGAAGCCAATACTCAGCAATGAGTTGTAGAGCTACTGATGATGATGATGATGATGTGTACATTTGTGAAGTTACTCTGTCCCTCGGTTTAATATGATGAAAATCAGATATGTAAGTTGTGCGTAGGGAGATCGAAGATTCAATCTATTTATTTTTTCTACTTGTAAATTTTCGGTTTAGAATTAACTCGAGGAGGGTGAAAGTATTGCGAGGGTTGTTGAAACTAGTCTGGAAGACGGTTGGAGTTTCGAAGCAGGGGCCCGGCTGCTGCAGTGTTAGTCATCGTCTCATTGTGTTCTCCGGCTGAGAGATGCAGCACACAAAAGCTCTGGTAATGCATGATTGATGTGTCTGATGAGTCTCGCCCCCTCCGCTCTGTATATTGTGTGGTGCACAAAGGTGGCGAACGCAACGCCCTATGATGGAGCGCGATGTTGGGGGGGGGGGCGGATTGCAACCCGGACCCTCCCAACTCGGCGCGAGTTAGGCCGCGGATCTGCTCGCGCTAAAAATAAAACTACGTGAGCGGCTGGATCTTCTTGAGCGGCCGGCCGCGCATGCTCTGTACTCATTGACTGGAAAGTGGCGGTCCCCAAAAACGTCAAGCGAAACTTTAACTCGCTAAATTGGAGAGTGTGGCAGGTCAGTTAGTGGTACTGACCATGGGTCACCATGACGGCATTTCTAATTGTATAAAGTGCTGGCTTGGATGCGTTTTCCCTTCCGTTTCCTACGGATAGCGGCACTCCAGCAAACATTGCGTAGTATCCGACGATGTTGGGCTATGTTTTACGTCATTACTAGACAGCTGGTATTAGATAACAAAGAGCATTTTCTTTTCCTAAGGTTTTATTCACTTACGGGATGGTATATGCGCTTTTCATGAAGTTTTAGAGCCATATGTGCGAAATGTGTAGTGTTTAAAACTTCAAAACAAAAACTAGATTGACTTCTTTTTTTTCTCCTATTTTGACATTATCACATCCAGCATCCTTACTTATAGGGTAGTTCATCCTATTATCAGCCACCTCCCAGTAGTTAAAGTACATCAAAAAATGTGTAGCCTATTGTGTACATATTCTGTTGGCTCACCAGTACTCTGCCATTCTTTGTCCTGCCCTCGAACCTCTAGTAACCTCTGATGTGAGAAATATAAAGCAATAGTTAGCCTCTAAACATGTTGTGGAGAGCACCATGTTGTTGTTGTGTGATATTCTTCTGCGTTAAACAACGTGCAGTGTCATTTTTACAAGGTCAGTATTTCGTTATTGTAAGTCATAGCCACTTAAAACAGTGATTGAGTGACTTGAAATATGCTAGAAGAGTTAAATGAGCACTGAATTTGATTTTTAAAAGTGTTAAGTATTTCAATGGAGCTGACTATAGGAGACTTCAGTAAGATAGAGAAGCCAGTAGTCAGCCTAGGCGGCTGACTACTGAAACTATGGCTCACACTGAGTTTAAAGACCATTTTCTGTCATCTGCAAGCTTAAAGCCTGGCCTTTAATGTCAGACCATGATATTTTGGTTTAAATACATAAAACCCAGTAGTCAGCCTAGTAAGACACATAGGCTGACTATTGGTATCTTGATTAACTATAGTCAGCCACCATCTCAAATATTAAAATCTAAATAAAATAATGTAATAATAATAGTGTAGAACTTATGAGAAGTTACCTACAACTTGCTCCCTAAATATACATTTTACAGATAGGCCTATAAATAAAAAGTTTTGGACTAAAAGGGTGAAACGACCGATTCACCAATATGAAGAGAGGGCGTTAGTGGAAGCTTTGCTTGAGATTCGGCAAAATAATTTAAACGTTGGTAAAGGACATTGGAAGAGGAGCAAAATTTTGAAGAGCGTCTGTTCTGGCCAGGTCCCTTATCAAATACAAAAAAGCAACGACCTGTTAAAGAGAGAGTTCCAAGTACTATTTCATCAGCAGCATGGCGTGAGTTCTTCCATAAAAAGAACTTGACCAAAATCGAGGAAACAAAATTAAAACAACAGAGAAAAGAGGAGAGGGAGAATCGAAAATCTCTTATGAAAAATAGCAAAGACAAAGAAAGGAAATCTACATTCATCTCAGATGCAAATGCTGATCCAGATGATGAATCTCAGGAAGAGGACAATTATTTGAGACAACTGTGTACTGCTGTAATGATTAACTTATTAGTGACGTTGAAGATGAAGATTTGAAAAATATTGGGTGTGATAATTGTTCAAACTGGTTTCATTTCAAATGTATTGAGCTTAATGCATTGCCATATGATATTGCAGCGGGTAAAGAATTTCACTGTCAATTTTGCTGATTTTTTTTTTTTTGTAAAAGGAATATTGTTACAGAAATGCTTCTGTAATTCCTTCTAATTTTTTTCGTAATACTGTATAATGTTTATTTTATCATATTCTAACAGTAAGATTGAATTTAACCTAAATTTGGTTTAGAGGCTGAGTACTTGTTTCAAACTGGCTGGACACTGCTCGTGCGTCAACTGTTTTTCCACTGTCATGTTTTGAAAACAGCCCTCGTTTTGCCGAAATGCAGTTGATATGACATTAGGATGGAGCACCACTTCATGTTGGTGTAGGAGTGAGGGACTGCTTGTACCAGTAATTCCATGAATGGATTGGCCGTCCTAGCACAACAAAATGGCCACCCAGATCTTGCGACCTGACAAAATGTGATTTTTCGCTGAGGGTGAGGGGTATCCTGAAATATTATGTTTTTGCTCAGAAACCGCAGGATCTGCATCAGTTGCAACATGATCGAACAGACATTCGTGAAAAATCGATGAAAATCGTGAGTTATGTTCTGCCGTCTGTAAATCAGTGTCTATACGTTATCGAGATACAGGGCCTCCATTTTGAACAAAATATTAAGAAATGTGTAGTCAAATGTAAATTGAATGTAATTAAATGTAAGGAAGTGTTTGGGGAAAGTGACTTTTGACCCACCTTGTATTCTAATATTTAATTTGTTTGACAATTTTGGTACATTAGTACTATCAATTGTGCTTAAATAATTAACATTTCAACAATATCAGACTTGTGGAGAGGGTGACGTCCATTAATGTTCCTCAAAGCATCAATAAATCAGTGTGTCTTTTCCTCTTGAGGCGACGATCAGTCCGTGCAGGGGGCAAGTTCCGAGGAATCTGGTTGATTAAGCTGTTAGAATGTGTTGACAATGTTGCATATAACCGTGTGTAACTGAGCTACAGTTAGAGACTCTGATTTAGATTTTGGTATATCATGAGTGTAAATTAAATAGAGAAAAGGGACTAGAATGCTCCCTTGAGGTACACCTGCAGAAATATATCTAATCTGAGACTGTACACCTTCATAAATTACTGTATAAGTTCGTCTTCTAAGAAATGATTGAATTAAACGGTAGTATGTGTCAGGAAGAGGCCTTTTTAGTTTGAATAAGAGGCCATTATGCCACACTTTATCGAACGCCTTTTCTGTATCAAGGAAAAGACCTAAACAGATTTGTTTCTTTTCATAGGTGTCAAGAATTATGTCAATAATCCTGTGTAATTGTTGCGGACAGGAATGCATTTTTCTGAATCCAAATTGAGTATTTGGTAACAATGATTCTAGATGCGTTAATAGTCTAGGTAATAAAAGAGGCTCAAATATTTTTGAAAAGAGAGGCAGAAGACCTGTAGGCCTGTAGTTAAATGGATCAGTACGAATTTTACTCGGTTTAGGAATCATCACAATATTAGCGTGCTTCCATGTTGAAGGAAAATATGATAAGCGTATCATTGCATATAATATTTATCTATTTATTTATATTCAGTATTAGTTGTTTAAATAGGTGTTTATTAAGTGATTTAGTCTTGGGTAATAGAGAATGCATTTGTTACGGGCCGTACATGGAACAGTTTAGAAAGGGAAAGCAAGAGAAGTGACTGAGCTTATTGTTACTTTCTCACTCACCTTCTCAACAAAACCCATATCGGTAAAAATTTGTTCTCCAAGCGGACACCATCCCCCTCAAGTTCGCTCGACTTAGAGTTAAATTTCTATTGGAACGATACTAACATTGTGTTAAATATGACTTAAGCAACTCTGTTTAATTTCATTACTTACTTACTGGTGTTTAAGGAACCCGGAGGTTCATTGCCGCCCTCACATAAGCCCGCCATAGGTCCCTGTCCTGAGCAAGATCAATCCAGTCTCTATCATCATATCCCGCCTCCCTCAAATCCATTTTAATATATATTTCCCAAAAAATCTTCATGTGATATCTAGGTAAATGATCAAAAGTCTGTTCCAATTCCTCATAGAAGCTATCCTTTATATGGTGGTTTTTTTCTTCTGTAGGGGCGCGAGCATTTATAACTACGATATCGCACCATCTACCCTTAAGTACTAAATACGATAACCTATCACTGATAAATTCGACCTTTTTTACTGCTGATTTTATTCTTTTATGAATAAAGAATCCTGTTCCTAATTGGTGATTATCGTTTCCTTCCCCATAATACAACAAGTAATCTCCTATTTGTTTTATGCCGTTCCCATCTAACCTAACCTCCTGTACTCCCACAAAGTCTATTCTATATCTAGCTAGTTCTTTTGCTACTAATGTTACCTCTCCTGTTCTATATAGACTTGTAACATTCCAAGGTTTCGTAACAAGCTTTTTTTTTACGGCGATGAGTTGTTTGCCCTTCGCCCAACCCCAAGCTGGAAGACCACGCCTCATCAGCTGTCCGCGACTGCTTATTCAATATATTCACATCTACCCTCCATATCTGGAGGCCCTCTCCTCGATCCGCTACGTTTAATTTTATTATTCTACTAGCCGTACCCGTGCACTCCGCTGCACCCGTTAGAAATAAATGTAAAGTAATTACATAATTAAAATAGGACATTTGATCCAGGGAACATTCGTGTTTGATAGAAGGATAAATCGTTTATTATGTTACTTAATTTAAATTGAATTTAAAAAAATTAAAATGCGATCATTTTGATCCAGAGACCACTCATTTGATCATAAAAATTATTTTAGGAAATACAGAAAACGAATGTACAGAATAGCCTATCAAGTTTTCTGTGCATAAGAAGCTATTTTAATCTTACCTGCCCTGGATTCACTCAGAAGTTACTGTAATAACATTATAGCATTATGTCCATCTAGAGAAACTACACTTTCCAATGGTGAATTAATAATTATACAAATCGGCTAATTTAGCTTCCGATATTACTTCATACAAACACAGAAACACTCTCTGTAGGCTATGTTTCATAGCTTTCGATTGTTGTTGTCCAAGGCCCCGTATAGACAAAGTCATTTGTTTTTTTATTTCATTACACCTTCTTAGATGGCGTCGTTATTGTAATTTTGAAACTCATTTATCTCATTAAATATCAGTCCTATCAAAATTGTGTATAGAATAAAACTTATCAGAAATCACTTTTAAAGAAACTTCTGTTATGTAACATTTTTCAAAAAAATCAATAATAAGCGAGATATTTCGATTTATTTAATTCAGGCTCCCTTATAACCCCCCTTTTAAATAACGTATTTTGAATGCCATATAGCCTAAAATCTAAGTTACAACGAACTTAATTTATATTCAAATTTTCATCGAAATCCGTTCAGCCATTATCGCGTGAAAAGGTAACAAACATCCAGACAGACAGACAGACAGACAGACATACAAACAAAAATTTCAAAAAAAGCGATTTTCGGTTTCAGGGCGATTAATTGTATATGTTAGGACCAATTATTTTTGGTAAATCGAAAATTACCAGAAAAAATTCAGCTACAGATTTATAATTAGTATAGATTTAATTTATTAGCCCATATAATATTCTTTATCTACGATTGAGTGTTCTTTTGTTAGTTTTCTTTCAATCCAGCGTGAGTTACGTAAGCAATTCTTAAACTACAGTACAATAATTATGGAAACAAATAAATGGCGGGAAAGAAGGTTATCTAGCTGTTTATGCCTTACATGTTTAAAAATTACGTGTTCAGTAAACGTCAGAGAACTAGTCTGTTGGCCCACTATTGTTATAGCCTAGTAAATGACTTACCGTTTTAGTATAATTTGCAAATTTTTGCAATAAAAATTTTTGATGTGTAAAAGGTCATTTAGTTTTCGTTACACTATCAACTGTTTGCTATCTTGGACTGCGTTGGACCATTATCTTTCAGTGATAGAAATGTTAATTACGTGTTGGAAATAGTGGTTGTCCTTCAGGCTTCTCACCGTTGTCCTAGGGTAACAGTCTCCTTGTTGTGATACTCGGTGCAGAACGATTCTGTATTGTGCTTAACCTTTGCCTCCGAGCTCCGTTCTCTCGTAGCAAATGGTGTATAATTAATTCCCTGACTCACACAGCCGTTCGTTGAAAAGTCAGAAGCGCAAAGGAAAATACATTTATGTGCGAGAGAATGTCTAACAATTTCCCTCGTGAACTGTACAGTAGTGGCAAAAAGAAAAACCGGACCGATCCTTGTAGCTGATTTCAGAGCCTTGTTCACTCCAGAGCGTCGGTGCGTATTCCTGGGACCCGAAAAGTATTTTCCAATTATCCGGCAAAATCAGGTATCCGGCACTGGCTTTGCCCCACAGTTGCCGGATACGAGGAAGTCTACTGTATAAACCAAATTTTGCCTACATATTACTAATTTTCCAAGGTTGCGGGTTCGATCCCAGGCCAGGTCGATGGCATTTCAGTGTACTTAAATGCGAAAGGCTCATGTCAGTAGATTTACTAGCATGTAAAAGAATTGCTGCGGGACAAAATTCCGGCACATCCGGCGACGCTGATATAACCTCTGCAGTAGCGAGCGTCGTTAAATAAAACATAACATTTTTTACTCATTTTCTTTATGAAGATAATATGGGTTTTTGCTACTCAATGAAGACGAAAACAGTAACCAGCTGCGTGGCTGTCATTCAACTGAAATGTTGAAGAAAATATACTCCCAATTAATCACATGCAGTAGGACATTGTGAAGTTTTTACACGGAAATAATTTCCTTGCTGTATGCCAATATAAATTAACATTAACATTAATAAATAATATAAATTAAGCTTTGATTTTAAATTACATATAATTTATTTGGAAAACGTTGAGAGTAAGTATCGATAAGTTGGGAGCGTTACTGAAATAAATTAAAAGTGTAGTTCACAAGCTGTGAAACGACGATATTCTCTCCATGTCAGGTTTAAAGATTTATTAATGTAACTATATTAGCATAATATAGTGACGTGAGATGGAAAATTTGCCATTATATATTTTTCAGAAACTTTTCGAAACTTGAATTAAGCAGGTACTTATCTTCAAGTCAACTTAAAACATTGTTCACACTTTTCAAGTTCGTCAAAAGGAGTGACTTGAATTCTAGTTACTTCAAAAGTGTGAAGGAGGCTTAGTAGCATAATGCAATATGAAATCATGCCTCGCCCCTAGTGTTGTTCAAACGCATTAAACGCATTCTTGTTGTTGGAGAACAGTAATTTAATTAGATAATATTTGTCTTTCATTATATTAAATAGATTTGATCATATTACTTTGTCGAATGCCTTCTCATAGTCTACAAATAAAATCTGGGTTTCCAAATTGAACTCCCTTCTTCTTTCTATTAACTGCTGAATTGCGATTTTGTTAGAATTTACGTGTCGTATCACGAGGAGAAAATATCTGGTATTAACTAATTTGCACATCGCTGTACGCAGCTCGCCTGACCAGCTAAGCGTTGCGCGCTCTAGAGTCACTCTCACAGTCCATTTAGCTGGAGTGTGTGCAGCGAATCGGAACGCCGCTGTCCTTCGCTGTTGGGTTCGAGGTCCTAGGTTAACCCTAGCTTCGTTGTGGCAATCTTCAGCTCTAGCTTATGCAACCCAGTGTCTGTTCCCCGCAGATTTCACTCTGTTGTTTGCTCGATCACGATTGGCGGCCATGCTGCATGCTCGTCGTGGCCTTCACTAATTTCCGTCCTGGGCCAACCACGTCTTCCTTGAGCTGGGAGGGAAGGGTTGGATGCTTCGGCTTGGCGGCCATTCATGACATTGTCTGCATACAATCTGCTGTTTGCCGATGACTCGCGTGTCTTGCAGCGAGGTGAAGATGGACCCCGACTGTAATATTAATCTCGGAGCTTAGTCACTACTTGTTGTGTGTTCAAGTTTGCACTTCAGTGTGCACACAAACAGAGTTTTCATTGTCATAATTGTTTTTGTAAATAGTATAATATTCAAGACTATGATTCACCACTTCCTCGCTTCATTGGGCGACCTTACATTTAGACCTAATAGTAATATGCGTTACAAGAGCGGTATGTTGAAGTTTTCATGTTCGAGGAAAAGTTTGAAAAAGCGAAACGTAGTTGAGCTTTTTTAATTTCCGAGAATTGAAAGAAAACATACCGCTCGTGTATCGTACATTATTTTGTGCGAAGATCGTTTATTATATACCTGAAAGAATAATTTCTAATTAGTTGCAATGAAAAATCTCCATCTTGGTTTCTGTTCAATGACGGCAAATTTGGAAAACAAATATATCTATCTTCAACATTGTTCCTATAAAATATTTTCTGTGTTTACTATACTCCAGCAGGCCGTGATATACGTCTGTCTTTTTTTTCCCCCCCAATCTATAATGAGTCTGGAATCTTGTTGATTTTTTCACGGCTTCCTTAATGTTACTTGCATTACAAATGCAGTAACTTTTGTGGTGTTGTAGAGTTTACTTAATTTTTGCAAATATTTAAAAACAATAATTAACAGTGCAATTTAGGTGAAATTGCCGTGGTAAGTTTCCAATTTATAATTATTACTTTATTGAACGTCTCTAAAAATAATATGTTAAAAGCCTAAAGCAGTAAAATCAATATGTCACTTAAGCGGTAAAAAGAGGGAAATTGTTATGTGTCTTAGGTTGGGAATACTGAATGTGGAATTTTAGACTTTCCGCGGATTGGTTTTATGCGGAAACAAAGCAAATACGCACGATCTCGCACAAACGTTATTATCGAAGGAAACTAAAGAATTCGTTCGTTGTTTCTCATCTTACACATTAAGAATAGCTAGGGCTACCATGAGAAGAAATTCTATAGGAGGCCATGGAATCCAAAATAGGAGGACATTGCTGAAAAAAAGGAGAACTTTTTAAAAATTGGTATGAACAAAATTAAAGATAAAAACAATGGCTCGCCTTAGTAAGTTTTCTCACTAGTTGCTGAATCAGTATTACATCTGTACCCTATTTATCGGTGGAGCCCACTTTGAGCACAAGATCCTGAAGAGACAAACTTCATCATCATCAACGATAGGGATTAGGCCTATTGGTCTGTTCCGTCTTCAAAGTTTATGTCGTCTATCCATCTTGTTCTTGGTCTGCCAACATTTCTGTGTCCTCTTGGTTCATAGTTCACTATTACTTTAGGTACCCGGTCGTTATTCATTCTTCTTATATGTTGGTACCAATTATGATTTGTGTTGTATTTTCTCAGTCAAATTAAAACTATTTAGTTGTATATTTTTGTTCTTTTGATGATCTAAAATAGTGAGACCAGCAACACTTCGAAAGAATTTCATTTCACTGGTTTCAATTTTCCTTTTAGTTGCTCGGTTTATACACAAATTTTCTGAACCATATGTTAATAGTGGGATAGCTAACGTTGTATAAAATTTTAGTTGTGTTGAACGTTGTGTTTTATTGTTTAAGGTGCTTCGTATTGTTCCACATATCTGTTGAAATTTACTTATTTTATTTTTGACGTCTTGTTCTTTCAAGTGTGATATGAAGATTGCCCTCAAAGAACGTTGTATATCGTATACTTTATCATATGACATACAACGTTCTTTGAGGGAGGTCTTCATATATTGCAGCCTAAATAGTTAAATGAGGATACCTGCTCTATAATTTCTTACATCGTCTGTGATCAACTCCTTTAAAGGCCATTGTTTTGTTTTATGATTAGAAATTTTAAGATTATATTTTTCCATTATTCATTGTAGTTGATAAGCTGCCACCTGTAAGTCATCCTCCGATTCTGCCATCAAGATCTGATCGTCAGCAAAAGCATGGACTTCAATAATGTCGTGCCTATATTTATGCCGGTTGTTATTTTATTCTGCCATTCTTCTGTGGCTCTATCTATGTATATATTGAATAATGTTGGAGATAAAGGGCAGCCTTGTTTAACACCCTGATTTACAATTATTGTATCACTTGTCATGTTTCCTATTCTTACTGATATTTTCGTCTCGTATAAGCTTTTATCAGTTTTCACTAGGTGTGTTGGATATCTTCTTTGTACAATATATTCCATAACTTGTTTCTTAAAACCTTATCAAAGGTTTTTTCGTAATCCACGAACATTATGTATGTTAGGAGATTAAATTCTCTTCTTTTCTGGATTATTTGTTACATCACAAACACACAATCGGCACAGGAATGTCCTTTCCTAAATCCACATTGTATTTCGTCTAATTTTGTCTAAAAACTTATATCTTGTAACAAATAACTGTGAAACTATTCACAGGACATGCCCTTGAAATTATATTTCACCATGATGATACCTCTGATTGTTTCCTTTAGCATGCGACTTCGTTCTTTTGTCCATTGAGCAAATGTTAGAGAAAATACTCTCTCATTATTTCGATTGTAACTTGGGATAAATAAATAGAATTGACATATTTTTAAGAGTTCTGAGAAAGTTTCAGTACTCGCTGAATTATTGGAGTTGAAGAATTTGCACCATTGTTTATCTAAAGTTAAATCTTTGTCCAAATTAACTTGATTGCCATATTTTTGTACATTGCAGAATAAAAATTTATAAAATAGCTTAGAATCATGAATAGTGACATATTTAGAGTGTAAGAATTCAGTGCATGTCAATAGATCATCATATTTTATGTTTTTTATGTGCTTCAGTTGATTGCCATATTTTTGTACATTGCAGAATAAAAATTTATAAAATAACTTAGAATCATGAATAGTGACATATTTAGAGTGTAAGAATTCAATGCATGTCAATAGATCATCATATTTTATGTTTTTTTTTATGTGCTCCAGCTCCAACCATTGAAAGCAGTTAAATTATTTCATAGGTTTTTCACCATTTATTTATTTTATTTATTTTTTTATTGGGTTATTTTACGACGCTGTATCAACATCTAGGTTATTTAGCGTCTGAATGAAATGAAGGTGATAATGCCGGTGAAATGAGTCCGGGGTCCAGCACCGAAAGTTACCCAGCATTTGCTCGTATTGAGTTGAGGGAAAACCCCGGAAAAAACCTCAACCAGGGAACTTGCCCCGACCGGGAATCGAACCCGGGCCACCTGGTTTCGCGGCCAGACGCGCTGACCGTTACTCCACAGGTGTGGACCTTCACCATTTGTTTAGATATTCTATGCATGATATCGCACATTATTCAATATTAATGTTAATTCTGCTTGAAATGCAATATGCCGGACATTCCAAATTTTTTTTGAATGCTTGCCGGACAGGATAAAATGACTAAAAAAAAAAAAAGGACATATCCTTCTTTTGCCGGACTTATGGTAACCCCAAGAATAGCGCCATAGCTTTTCTATAGCCCAGCAACATACATTTCAAAGTGCACAGAAACAAAGTGCTCCTACCGGTCATACTGGAGTGGGGATTAAGCCCAAATCATTTGCCGTGGAATTGTTGAATAGTAAAGTTCTGCTCCTGTGAAATACGGTTTACTTTAGGTAGTGTAACATAGCATTGTTGTATACGTGCGACGCAGATCAGTCTCAAAGTGTAAAATGACCTACCTCTCTCTCATGCCTGTCGTTATCAGTTAGTGGGTGTGGAACAATGACGTCATACGATAAAGTGGAACGGAAGCGCTAATGTGTTGTCACTGTATATAGCTACAAATTCAGAATATCTGTTCATTATCCGGCATAGAACTGAAGATTTGTTTACTTGGCACAGATTATATGCTAAACACGATCCAATGATATCCGTTTTTGTCTCTCCTCAAGTGGTTATTGTGTTTGAAGTATGATTACGCGGTTGATACAATAGATTGGTTCTTTACATAGGAAGTCTGTAGATGTCATGAGCTTTCATAAACATGGCTTGTGTTATTCCAAATCCGTCCAAAGGTAATCAACGAAAGATGATTTAATTCTTAAAACGAATTATTTGACTAGTGCCAAACTGACAGGAAAACCAGAGCAGGTCAAGTTTTGTTTCTTAAAATTTTTTGAAAACTGTCAAGTGACTCAATTGTGGACTGGACAAGGAAAACGGTATATGTCCCAAAATGACAACGTGTGGGAAAAACACAAAAAACTGTATACTTGCAATTATTATTTATTTTTTTCAACATAAAGTGTCTCAACATTAAGCTCCCTGCAAATATACTGAGCTGTGAAACAACCCATTACTGACAATATTATGTAGTGTAACTGGCTCCCACATTATCAAAGTCTGACAACGATCTAAGTGCCATGTTTTTGTAATTAACATTCTGAGTAATAAAATCATGGTGCATGGCAGTCAGAGTTATATCACTTGGTAAATAAAGACTATTAGGTGCATGTTCCCTCCGGTAATGTACTAATGTGATATGGTAGGATTAAATGAATTTATGTGTCTACGAATAATTTCATTGTCCATTTTGTTGTCTCTAAAATATTTGTGCATATGAACTATCAGTCCAATTGTGATAAAAATAAATATTATTTTACTTACGTGGTGATTATAATGGCGTTTCTAAAATAAGGTTGAGTAGAATCAATATTCTGCGTCTTGACTACATAACAACTAACAGGGAAATGAAAATTGTGACATGTTTTCAATAGTAAGCTAGAAAAATTAATCGGAACACATCTTGTATATTAATTTTCATGATCAATAATGAATTAGTTATAAGAACTATGTTTAAACTATGGGAAATGAGCATTCGGGTAGTGACGATTACATTTCTGAGAACGGATTTGTTACTAATGCAGTTACGTCTAATTTGACTAGAATGGCAAATAGGAAATACTAAGCGAAAAGAACGTATGTCTGAGAAACGGCCTTTTTGCTTAGTAAAATGAACTTCCGCCAAATTCGCTTAGGAATTTATATTAATTTTGAGATACGAGTTTCATTAAATCACATTTTAAAGGCACAATTCATTGAGAAACGGCCATTTCCTTTAGGAAATAAATATATTAGCATTTGAACTCTCCAATTAGGGGAGAGTCGGGTAGTATCGGACATCGGGTAATATCGGACAGTGCGTTTCTTTCATCTACCATCATATGGTAGTACCTGAATGACATGGTTACGTTTCTCTATGCGACATCACAGAAACGTAACCATGTCAATCAGGTACTATCATGGTGTGGTAGATGAAAGAAACTCACTGTCCGATATTACCCGATGTCCGATACTACCCGACTCTCCCCTATTTCAAAAACTAATTTTCAGAAAATCCTTGAGATACGCCCTTTTGGCTTGGGAGGCAGTATAATTTCCTTGAAAACGTTACAAACAGTCGAGTGATTTGTGATTATTAAAAGGTAGAACACTAACAATTTGATTTGTAAGCATGAGACACTGTTTGTTGTTCTTACTGGCACAGGTCCTTATAAAAACCATGGTACTTAGTGTCCATGAAGTCTAGCATTGCCAGAAGGTTTTTCTTCTTCTCTGCCTTTAAAGAGTTCTTAGGAGTCAGCATAGCAAACCTCTCCAGATTTGTAATAGACTGCAGTGTTCGTCCTCTTCTTAGAACCTGACATGTCTTCCACTGTTCAGAATCACTCAAGTTATTCCTGGTAAGGACCAATGTTGGATGATTGCAAGCAGCTCGACTCCATGATACTTGAGTAATGCCGCAATGTTAACATATTTAGAGCCCTATCAGCTTCTGAAGCCACATCCAAGAAGTCTTCAGATTTCATTGAAATCACTTTGAATGGTTCTTTAATTCTGGCCGACCTTACAATGTCCTGCATCTCATCAGGAGCCATGGCTTTACAAACCCTCTTCCTTAGCAGTTGTGTATGGCTTCCCTTGCTGCCGTAGTTTCCTATTTTCTACACACTTCTTTGCCGTAGATACTTTTATATTTAGTAGCCTGTTATTATCCATTATACAGACGTGGACAAATTATTAACAAAATTGACGATTTTTATGATAATTTTGTTTACAAAATTTGACTTTTCAATTTAGACTACAGTTGACAATTTTGCATATTTCCATCATTACAGAAGACAGAAATATGCAAAAAAAAAAAATGTCAACTGTAGTTTAAATTGAAGAGTCAAGTTTTGTAAAAATATATAATCAAAATCTTTAATTTTGCTAATAATTTGTAAATTAGCAAAAATGTCAACTGCATTGAAGAGTCAAATTTTGTAAAAATATAAAACAAAAACCTTCAGTTTTGCTAATAATTTTGAAATATCCAAAATATCAACTGTAGTCCAAATTGAAGAATCGAATTTTGTAAAAATATACAGTAAAAACCTTCAGTTTTGCTAATAATTTTGTAAATATGCAAAAATATCAAATGTAGTCCAAATTGAGGAGTTAAATTTTGAAAAATATACAATACAAATCTTCAATTTTGCTAATAATTTGGAAATACACAAAAATGTCAACTGTAGTCTAAATTGGAGAATCATATTTTGTAAAAATATGTAATAAAAATCTTCAATTTTGCTAATAATTTGTCCACGTCTGTAAATGCTACAAAACCGCTACATTCACTGCGGATCAACATAGCGAGTAACCCTCCACAGAACATAAACACTAGGTGCACTTCTATCGTTCATCAGGACTATACTACGGGACTTATATCGAGTGTCATCTAGAATGCACTCGTTTGACTATATGGAAGGATGTTTGGCACATATATCCATTACTATGACATTGGCGCTGCTGCATATATCACATTCCGTGACAAAAACAAAATTTGACCTCGGAGGCACTTATAGGCCTACAGTTTTACATGTCAATTGTTGACAAGTTTGAAAAGTGAAATGTCAAATGACAATTTAGCATTGCTTCGTGAAATCAGAGAGGCAAAGGAGATTAATTTTGGCGTATTTTAACCAAAAATAACGAAAGACGGGAAAGTAATTACATAAATTGGAATGAAATTTGTCTCCTGGGTAGTAAAATATTATTTCGACCTGTGGTTCGTCTAAATTCAGTTCTAAGTACCATTACAAGCTCTTCCATTTTTATTAAGGTTAACCTGAATATCTCATTAAATTCATGTATATTTTTTATACTTGAATAAGCAACACGTGTTCCGTATATTTCTTTCCATTTCGGGTTTTGTATTACAATATCCCCTTCTGAATCATTTTACCAAATTTCTTGGCCATTCTTCACTGCTCCAAGTTACAAATTACAATCAAATGTGACAAGTAGCTTTCATCAAGAAACAGAACACTGGTCAGACTAGTACAATTCAATTATTTGCTTGTCACTTGTTCCTCGTCATAAGTCAGTTTTCTTTTAGGGAATGTAAAAATCGGACAAGTTTGTACTCATCACGCCTTTTCCTTGACATTAGTCAATGTAGACTTAAGGCTGGTCCACAATAAATCGGGAACGAAAACGACAACGTGAACGGAAAAATGGTTAAAATACATATATTTAAATGTGAGCATTCACAATTAACGAGAAGCTTACCGGAGCCCGGGAACGGGAACGTGAAAGTTGGCGGCGAACTTTTAACTTTGCCGTTCTCGTTTCCGATCACAGCCTACTAGATTCATTCTGTTACAAAAAAATATTTCGTCGTCGTATATTTTGTACAAGGAGGCCGTGACATAATTTCTTGTTCATCCATTGCTTGTAACTAACCCAGAAATTCAGTAGAATCACTTTCAACTTGCTATGTGTACATATGTGATCAGACTACCACGTGAATTGAATTCTTAAATATTCCGTGCCATAATTTTTTAATTTTTTGTTAACCTGTTTTCATGTTGGCTGATTTGTACTCATGAGAGAACGCCGTTGGTCAATTGTACACACACAACATCACAATGCGTGATATCGACTTTACAGATCGTTATTGATCCTACACATCGATATGAATAGAGTTTCCGTTCTCGGTTTATTGTGAATAAAAAATCTTCACGTTACGTCCTCCGCTTCCCGTTTTCGTTTTGGTTCTCGTTCCCGGTTTATTGTGGACCAGCCTTTTATAAGCAGGCCCGAGAAGACTCTGGGAAATTAGATTTGTCACCATGTGACTTTCATTTGTTAGTGCCCTTAAAGGAAACTTGCGCGCAAATGATGAGAGTGATGATAGCAGTGGTTCAAGGAACAGCCAAGATATTTTTCCAAGATGCCTCCCCACACAATGGGACATTTGTGTGAATTCATATGGAACAACTATTGGATGCAAATATTTTAAGCGTTATCTTTCAATATCTCTCGTACTTTTATTTAGGCTATCTTAAATAAAGCTTCAGCTAAATCTGTTCGAACGGATTCCATTTACGCCTGGTATGTTCCCATTGGCAAGCAAATACATCTAAACGATCTTAAGGAAGTAATTTCTTTATTTTATTTTATACGTCCTTTCTCTAGTAGCTACGACTGTGAAATGTCAAGAATTCATCTACAAAGTGTGAAATATTAAGTAATTTTTTTTTTTAGTTTTTACCTTAGGTAATGAAGGGTTTTGGTTATGATTCTTAATGTCTTCAGGAAGACTATGGATAATTGTAATCGCCATGTAATGTAGCCTGCTCCCCTTTGATAGCATGATAAATTTGATGATGGCGTATAAAAATCATTATTTCTGCGGGTATTTGTACTATGTATGGCTGAATTAGTTGGAAAATTTGCTTTACTACATGAGGGGAAATTTATTAAAGAGTATATGTACAGATTTGTTAAGGTCAGAATCTCTAATTAATACACGATTGTCTAGCCTTTGCTTCAACTATTATTCTAATTGCTCTTTTTTTGTAATATATTTTCACTATCTGCAGAATTTCCCCGTAATATTATTCCGTAGGACATAATGGAATGAAAATAGGGCAAATATATTGTCCTTAAGATACTGCCGTTTACAAATTGTTGTAACGACCTAATTGCGAAGCACACTGAGCTAAGTTTTGGGGATTATTTCTTTAACCCCTTCAGACCTGAATTTATATTAAAAAATGAAAAAAAAAAAACTGGTCACATCATTCTGGGGATCCAAATCTCCCAAATCAAGTCTTCACAGAAAATCAAAATTTGGGGACAATTTTGACCCCTGGGGCCCCAAAATTTTAAATATTTTTATTCAGGTATAGAAATGTTTATAAAAAATAATATTCTCCATTTCTATCACATTGAATTTTTCAAAATATTTAAAAGTATTGAAGACATTCGAAAAAAAAGAAAAAAAAGAAACAATGTACACTATAAAGTACATTAGGCCTGAAGGGGTTAATATGATTTTTCCAGTTTAATATAGTAAGTTATTAATATGCAAACCAAGAAATTTGGTTGTTGATGTTCCTGGTAGAGGTATATTGTTGATAGTTGTATCTAATGTTTCAGAGATGAAATTTGAAGTGGTTTTAAATTGAATTATGTTAATTTTATTAATGTTTAATGCTAGTTTATTGGTTGTAAACCAGTCATAAGTGCTAGTTTGTATAGTCAGAAGTTCGCCGCTGTTAACAGACAAATTGAATGGAGAACACAGTCTATTTAAGTAGTTTTAGTAGCTCACAGTAGTTCTACATTTAAAAGCTTGCAGCTCTGGAATAGTTTGAAAGCTTTTAAATTTAATTTACATAATGCAGTAGGTAATTAAGTTTAAGAAAGGTGTCTTAAATTATGTGCACTGAATGAAACGGTTAGCGTCATGGCCTAAGTGGTCTCTTCGATACTCGTATTTTCAAAGTCTAGGCAGAGGTTGCCCTACCGCACACCAGTACTTTATAGAAGTCGACGCTTATTGAGTATATATAGTCAGTAGTGATGAACAAAACTAACTGCCGCTCTCGCTCGCAGTGTTCGTTGCATTTGTCTTTCGAATCTCGTCTCGTCATTCTCTTGCGCTTCGAGTCTCGCTCATCATTCTCGAAATAGCATTTGGTCGACGTGGAAAGATTTCGTAACTTTGAATAACATACATCATTGAAATAAATAACATTATAAATGTTTAAACGTTCTGTTTCTATTATGTGATATTACCTGTGGCTATACAGGGTGTTTCAAAAATACAGGGCACAATTTCAGGTATGTATTTCCCACATGCAGACAATCAAAATAGTTCATTACAACATGTGTCCGGAAATGCTTTATTTCCGAGTTATGGCCTTCACAATATTGAAATTCACCGGAACGTTTTTCTTTCCGCAGGTCGTTGCCGTCAAAGGAGACATTAAGATGGCACTCTGACAGTTCATTCCGAGGCGAAGGTTGCATTCAGTGTTGTGTAGGCGTTAGACTGTGCGACATGTATTCAAATCACGAGCTGGCAGAGATACACTTCATGTATGGTAAGGCGGACGGCAGTGCTGCGCTGGCTCGTCGTTTGTACCAGGAGAGGTACCCACAGCGACAATGTCCAGATCGGAAGACATTTGTACGTCTCCATTACCGTCTGTGCGAGTATGGAAAATTTAACTCTCCTGGTTTGGGAAGGGGACGACCAAGATCTATAACTCCAGAAGTACAAGAGGAGATTCTGGAGGCTGTGAACAAGACTCCTTCTATCAGCACACGAAGAGTAGCGTTGCAAGTCAGTGTTCCTCATACGACTGTCTGGAGACTGTTGAAAGAGTATCAATTATATCCTTATCATTTGCAACGTGTACAGGCCCTGTCACCAGCAGATTACACTATACGAGTTAGGTTCTGTCAGTGGTTCTTGCAGCATTGTGGTGTAAATCCGAACTTTCCTGCCTTAGTATTATTTACAGATGAAGCACAGTTCACACGAGATGGCATAACAAATTTCCACAATCAGCATGTATGGGCGTATGAAAACCCACATGCAACTGTTCCATCTCATCACCAGATGCGGTTCTCCCTCAACATTTGGGCCGGTATCATTGGTGATCGGTTAGTTGGACCCCATGTAGGCTACTTGTAAACAGACTTACGGGGCAGGCGTACACAAACTTCCTGGAAAACACCATACACCATCTTTTAGAAGACACTCCACTGATCAATCGTCAACACATTCACTTCTTGCATGCTGGCGCTCCTGCACATTTCAGTCGTACGGCTCGCCGGTACTTGGATCGAAGGTTTCCTGATCGATGCATAGGTAGAAGTGACCCAATTGCTTGGCCTCCACGCTCACCTGATCTGAACCCTCTCGATTTCTACTTGTGGGGCCATTTAAAATCATTGGTTTATTCGTCTCCGGTGCCTGATTTGGAATCCCTTCGGAATCGAATTGTGGCATGTTCTGAGGACATACGCAATACTCCTGGAGTTTGGGATCGTGTTCGCAGGTCAATGAGACATCGATGTGAGGTCTGTATTCAAGCAGGAGGTGGACATTTTGAACATTTTCTGTAATGACAACGACCTGCGGAAAGAAAAACGTTCCGGTGAATTTCAATGTTGTGAAGACCATAACTCGGAAATGAAGCATTTCCGGACACATGTTGTAATGAACTATTTTGATTGTCTACATGTGGGAAATACATACCTGAAATTATGCCCCGTATTTTTTAAACATTCTGTATAAATAGGCAAAAAAGAATTCTCAAATAAATTTGCATTTCTTTGTAAGAAATATAAAACGTAACGTTAATATCTTTTTACTTGAGATTGCACACTTGATCTCAAACATATGAAAAGAAATTTCCTAGCCTCTTAATAAGGGCCTAATAATTAAATAAAAACTGGGGAACGGATTATATACATTGAAAGGTAGAGATGTTGTTTCAAATAGGCTACTTGATTGTTTATACATATATATATATATATGTACGTATATATATGTATGTATGTATATATATATATATATATATATATATATATATATATATAAAACAGTTGCCAAAGTAGATAAAAGTTCAGTCAGGTATAAACAACTGTGGCGATTCAGGGCTGCTTGACGTTCGGGACTTCGGGAGTGATCAATCTCGACTCTCGAAACACTAACAAGCAGTCTTTACGTCAACGACGCGACGTATAGAACATCGTCGCTCGGGTTTTCGGCTTTGCGGGCGCTCTTAGTCTTGCTTTCTAGATCGTTGTTCATCTCTGTTAGCCAGGATTTTCTCGTTAATGGCGTGCGAGTTAAATAATACGTGAATCATGTCAGTCTATGTTGTCTCGCACATACCTTTTTTCCCGCAGTATGTACGTGCTGCTGTTTGTAAACTGTTTTATTAAGACTCGCAGGAAACACGAAGTCCTTGAAGGATGATGTCGCCAGATACGTCTTGTCTCGTGCAGATTTTGTTAGTTACCGTTTGCCGTGCTTTATCATTTCTACAAACACAACTAGACCTTGCTTCTTATTGTTTTGCATTAGTGACGATAAGATTCAGGGACTCGTCAAAGTTCTTAGAATAGGAAAGCTATACGTCATCTGCTTAATCTCCCACGTAATATCATATAGGGATGAGTATATAGCGCAGTAATCAATAATTTCGTGTAATATAACTCCTTCGGGATACGTCTGCACATTCATGTTTCAAGCAGTGTCACTTAGCTATAATGTATTCTAGACAGCATCGATGAAATTGCTAAATGCAGTTAAAATAACGGTTTCCGGAATCAGTGTAACGGGCTTGCGGCAAACGTGATAGCCTTCAATGCATTTTGAACTGGATTAGGCGTATCCCCACATTGCACCAAATGTTTGTGCCACATGGCTACTGCATTACAGTTTTGTCGCCATACATTTGTGTAAGCATTTCTTATATCGATCTATTTTTTTTTTTTTGCGAAGTTGACACGATTCACAAAAACTGATTATCTCTATATCAGGGAAAGGCAACTTCCAAGTTCTTGGTGATCTGCTGAGAAGTTCTCACATTTTGAAACGATGAACCCCTGAAATAACCACAATTGAAGGGTTCAGTAGTAAGAGCAGAATAATGAAGAGTGGAGGGGAAAAGGTAAATTCGAAATAAAATGGAAAGATCAAACATTAGAACAAGTAAATACAGGGACATCATTTTATTTTTACTAACATTTCTAATATTAACCTGGCTATACCTTTGGATCAACGATTAAGAACCGGAAACACCGTTTGCTACCTCCTTCCACGACTGGAGTTCGATGACACTGGCGTAATATACAAACAAATCACTTTACTAGGTATAGGAGGGAAGAAAAGTAGTTCATCCATTTACGTAAACTAGGAAATATCGCGATTTTAAGTTTGATAATTTTCATTAGGTTTTTGTTTAATCAAAATACAGTACAGTATTAACAATAAGTGTTTTTACTCACGAACTGACCTTTCCATGCGGACGTATTCATTATGCAGTGTATATTATATTGTCTACAGCACATTAGCGTACACTATAGAGAATGAAGTTAAATTGAAAAATAATCATAATATGGATATTTAAACACATTTTTGAAAATAGTGGCCGTTAATTTCGATACAGGCTTCAGTTCTAATGTGCATATTATCGCACTATAGACTATTATACGTAATTCCAAATACCAGGTTGGTACTTCGTATCAGTAACTCATGTTGAAATAATCCTGGACCTACTCTATAAAAGAGACCTTACGTACTGTAAATTCAATCTTCGCTTCTGCTCGATCCGAAAAGATAAAATTACTCAGACATTCTATCTACTGTCCGTCGAAGTGGTTACGTCGCAGGGTCGTAGAAAGGGAGGAAATCACGTGACAGTTAATTACTTAACGAGGCCCTGTTATTTAAGTTATTTTAAAGAATTGTATGGGTATAATATTACGTAGACGTCCAATTCCTAACAAATTAATGTTTTCAGAAAAGAGCTAAGATAGCCCAGCCACTAGCAATTACAGAGAGGCGAATAGAAGCAGGTGGGGGAAACCGGGATGCGACGTAGGCAAATGAAAAATGCTACAATATTAAAAGCTCTTTCTTCACTGGAAAACGCGAACATATTTTTGGAACGTACTGTTTACTATGATATTGTACGAAATGGAAATATAAAAATTGGAAATTTATCTTTTGAAGAAGTGGAGAAATTCAAATATCTGGGAGCAACAGTAACAAATATAAATGATACTCGGGAAGAAATTAAACACAGAATAAATATGGGAAATGCCTGTTATTATTCGGTTGAGAAACTTTTATCATCCAGTCTGCTGTCAAAAAATCTGAAAGTTAGAATTTATAAAACAGTTATAATACCGGTTGTTCTTTATGGTTGTGAAACTTGGACTCTCACTTTGAGTGAGGAACATAGGTTAAGGGTGTTTGAGAATAAGGTGCTTAGGAAAATATTTGGGGTAAGAGGGATGAAGTTACAGGAGAATGGAGAAAGTTACACAACACAGAACAGCACGCATTGTATTCTTGACCTGACATAATTAGGAACATTAAATCCAGACGTTTGAGATGGGCAGGGCATGTAGCACGTATGGGCGAATCCAGAAATGCATATAGAGTGTTAGTTGGGAGGCCGGAGGGAAAAAGACCTTTAGGGAGCCCGAGACGTAGATGGGAAGATAATATTAAAATGGATTTGAGGGAGGTGAGATATGATGATAGAGACTGGATTAATCTTGCTCAGGATAGGGACCAGTGGCGGGCTTATGTGAGGGCGACAATGAACCTCCGGGTTCCTTAAAAGCCAGTAAGTAAGTACTGTCTACTATGACCGTAAGGCTACTATGACTGCTATGCGGTCTTGGATCTGTGTGGAGGACGGTTGAACTTCATTAGTAGAAGGGGTGGGAGTGAAGTACATTCAATAACTCAGGTACAATAAAAATTGAAGTAAAAATAAAATGATGTCCCTGTAGTTAGGCTATAAGTATTTAGGAACAATAATAAATGACGATGGCAAACTAGACGAAGAAATAAACAATCGAATGAGAAAAGCAAATCAAGTTTATTATAAGCTAAATAATACAATTATTGGAAAGAGAGATGTAAACAAGAAAACAAAAATGCAGATTTATAAAACAGTATATTTACCTGTATTCCCATATGGTGCTGAGACTTGGGCAATGATGGATAAGCACAGCGATGGGCGTTTGAGTGCATTTGCCCTCCGTGCGCACGGGGTATTCTAAGTGCGAGCGCTGTAGTGTGCCAGCAGCTATAACAGATCTTACAGCTTTTAAATGAGCTAAATTTAGGACTTCAGGGAAAATAAATTCTTGATACACAATTTGCTGATAGAATTGCAGCTATTAAGGAGAAATTGCTGTTATGGATACGTCAAATTCAAAAGGGCGAAATATATAATTTCCCATTCTTATCTAAGCGCATAGAATTTTGAACAATGAAAATTTCGAAATGTACGCATTTATTCTATCCGCTCTATTAGAGGAATTTACATCAAGGTTCCACAATTTAGATTGCCTGGAAATGGATTTGCGTATTTTTGCTACATGTTCCGATTCCAACTTTATTGATAACGTCCCCCCTTCATTATAGTGTGAATTGATTGACCTGCGATGTGGTCGAGAGATGCGAGCGAAATACAGGTGTTTCAAAAATACGGGGCATAATTTCAGGTATGTATTTCCCACATGTAGACAATCAAAATAGTTCATTACAACATGTGTTCGGAAATGCTTCATTTCCGAGTTATGGCCTTCACAACATTGAAATTCACCGGAACGTTTTTCTTTCCGCAGGTCGTTGTCATTACAGAATATGTTCAAAATGTCCACCTCCTGCTTGTATACAGACCTCACATCGATGTCTCATTGACCTACGAACACGATCCCAAACTCCAGGAGTAATGCGAATGTCCTCAGAACATGCCACAATTTGATTCGAAGAGATTCCAAATCAGGCACCGGAGACGAATAAACCAATGATTTTAAATGGCCCCACAAGTAATCTGGACATTGTCGCTGTGGGTACCTCTCCTGGTACAAACGACGAGCCAGCGCAGCATTGCCGTCCGCCTTACCGTACATGAAGTGTATCTCTGCCAGCTCTTGATTTGAATACATGTCGCACAGTCTAACGCCTATACAACACTGAATGTAACCTTCGCCTCGGAATGAACTGTCAGAGTGCCCTCTTAATGTCTCTTTTGACGGCAACGACCTGCGGAAAGAAAAACGTTCCGGTGAATTTTAATGTTGTGAAGGCCATAACTCGGAAATAAAGCATTTCCGGACACATGTTGTAATGAACTATTTTGTTTGTCTGCATGTGGGAAATAACATACCTGAAATTGTGCCCTGTATTTTTGAAACACCCTGTATGATTCAAGGTCGAGTCTTATGCAGTTTTGTGACGGATTCCCAAGAGGACGCTTTCACAATCTGCATAAGCTGTGTGAGAAAGTTTTGTGTTTATTTGGTTCCACTTATAGATGTGAACAGTTATTTTCTATTACGAAAATAAACAAATCTCAAACAAGAAATGATAGGCTTTTAACGGCAGGTCTTCGCATAGCTTGTGATAATACAGTTTTTTCCAAATCTTGAGAAATTGAGTAATATGAATTAATGTGCAACAGACATGTTTTGTTTTGTGTTTAAGGAAGTGTTTCATTACTTTGTGTTCTTATTTAGTTTGGTAGAAAGAATAACATTTTCTTTTGAAACATACAGTACGTACCGCAACTTGAATAAACCGGTTTTCGTGCACTCTAGAAGCACACTTTTCTCGTAGTAAACCGTGCAAGCACAAAGTGCATAATTCTGCCCAACCCTGGATAAGCATAAAAGTAGGGTGACGGCATCAGAAATGAAATATCTGAGAAAAGTAGTTGGGAAAACTAAGATAGATAGGGTTAAAATATAAATATTAGAAATGAACTGCAGCAGGCATCAGTGGTAGAACAAATTGAAAGGTAACAACTGAATTGGTTTGCACATCTGGTTAGAATGAGAGATGAGAGGAAAGTGAAAGAAGTATTCGAATCAAGAGTAGAAGGTAAAAGGAGGAGGGGTTGTCCAAGAATAGAATGGGAACAATACGTTAATGATGTGGTGAGGAGAAGAGGGAAGGAAATCCGGGAAATAAGAAGACTGGCATTGGACCAGGAGAGATACAAGAAATGGGTGGAGGACCCGACGCTACGAGGCATAAGGGATAGATGAAGAAGAAGAAGAAGAAGAAGAAGAAGAAGGGTTCGGAGCCATAGTGGGCCAAGCGCCATTTATTAAAAACAGAGGAAGTAAGGGTTAAAGGTAAATGATTACCATAGTTTAATGAAGATTGACATATCATTTAGTTTTAATGTGCATACTTTATATTACTTGTAATGAATTATGGTGATAATTTATTTTTAACTGTTGTTTTCTACTTCTTTAATATACGGCGCTTGGCCTACTATGGTTCTGAACCCTTCAATTAGTTTTTATTTCTGGGAATGTCAACATAACAGTTGGTAACTAATGCTGAATTCTTGGCAATCTAGCCATCGACTCTCTTCCCGTCGAATATTTTTCACACAGTGGGTTTAGAGGAAAACGCTGGACATCGCTGAAGATGATTCTGATCCATTTCTTCTTCTTCAAGACTGCACAATCGACAAAGTGGTGAAGAAATAAATCCAATTTTATTTAAGTGTTTTGACAAATGGTAATTCCCTGTGAATAATCGAAAGGATGCAACTGCATTTTTTCTTGTATACTCAGGAATTACATCTTTTAATGCCGGCCTCGGTAGCGTATTCGGTATAGCGCTGGCCTTCTGTGCTCGAGGTTGCGGGTTCGATTCCGGCGCAGGTCGATGGCATTGAAGTGTGTTTGTATTTGTGGAGTATATGCAGTTAATGTGTATTGTGTTTAGTATTATGTTCTATAATATACATTATAAATACGAATTCAGTATTATCGATTTAATATTATATTTCCGGTAATATGTAGCACTAATATTTTGTAGAGCGTCACCATATTAACAGAAAGTGTGGCCAGATTTCTTGAAAGTCACGCGTATAAACGTGTCACTTTAAGATGAAATATGCAGCTTCTGTATTTGCATCGCGGAGGCGTAAGACAACTGTAAATCTTGGTTGTAGTTGTAGAACATAATTTCCCGTTCTTATATTTTTGTGAAAACTTATTCTTATGGTATTATTTACGGTATCTACAAAAAGACATCGCGGCCAGAGAAAAAAGACCCGTAATAGTAATATGCGTTACAAGAGCGGTATGTTGACGTTTTCATGTTCGAGGAAAAGATTGAAAAAGCGAAACTTAGTTGAGCTTTTTTAATTTCCGAGAACATGAAAACAAACATACAGCTCGTGTAGCGTACATTATTTTGTGCGAAGATCGTTTATTACATACCTGAAAGAGGAATTTATAATTAGTTGCAATGAAATCTCCATCTTGGTTTCTGTTCAATGACGGCAACTTTGGAAAACAAATATATCTATCTTCAACATTGTTCCTATAAATGTTTTCTGTGTTTACTACACTGCAGCAGGCCATGATATACGTCTGTCTTTTTTTTTTCCCCCAGTCTATGTTGAGTCTGGAATCTTGTTGATTTTTTCACGGCTTCCTTAATATTACTTGTATTACAAATGCAGTAACTTTTGTGGTGTTGTATAGTTTACTTAATTTTTGCAAATATTTAAAACAATAATTAACAGTGCAATTTAGGTGAAATTGCAGTGATAAGTTTCCAATTTATAATTATTACTATATTGAACGTCTTTAAAAATAATATGTTAAAAACCTAAAGCAGTAAAATGAATATGACGCTTAAGCGGTAAGAATAGGGAAATTGTTATGTGTGTTAGGTTGGGAATACTGAATGTGGTATTTCACACTTACCGCGTATTGGTTTTGTGCGGAAAGCAAGCAAATACGCAGGATCTCGCACAAAATAATTAGTTCTTGTTTTAATAGGGATATCCTGAACTAGCACCAACAGATAGCGCGCGTGTACTTTGAGGGATGCGCTTTGCGTGTGCATTTGTTTTCTGGTATATAAACATTGAGGATTTACGTACTTTATTAGTACAATAAATATTCTAAAAAACAACTCAAAATGTCAAATTTTTGTTGTGTTCTTATATTTAAAAACCAGGGAAAGCCTTTTGTCTTCATTCAGGTCCCGAAATATTCTAAATATATACTTTAAACCTTAAAAAATTTAACGAATTAAATTGCACCTCGATTACTACTTCAAGTTAGGAATTGCTGGCTACAGTTTTATTTTGGGGGAGGGGAAAGAAAAATTAAGAAAAGCATATGCAACCTCGACAGCAAGCTGTGTTAGCTTAGATTATATTCAGTGGTTTTAGAAGTCTCCGAAGTTTACTCCAGCATTTTACGCCTGCAGCAAACTCGATTAAGTGAGATGTTTATCGAGGACGATGCATTTCGTGAATAATGTTTTTAATGTGCTGTAGACTAATTATTAAAACCATGTTTTTACTTCAATTTTTCAAAATCATCCTACATAATATTGAAAACTGCATATTCTTAACCTACAAAACACTGGAATAATCGTGATACTGCTGCGATCATATTATATCATCTTATCAAACATTGTATTTGATCTTTCTACAATTAGAGAAAAAAATACGAGGAATTCAATCTCGATAGTCCCTTCCCTATAAAAAAAACACATTGGTGGCTGCATATCCTGTTTTTACAATACTAATGATTCGACAAAGTTCATATTTTTTTATTTTTTATTCCTGAACCTCATTTTCAAAGTTCTCGTTTAGGTTAATGAATATTCAATTTACTCGTATCTATATTCTGCATAATGCAGATTTCCCCATCCATCTCTTAAGGGGATCGTTCAGTATTATGCAAGTTTACTCTATTATTTATATTAAATTAAATTAAATTATGATGTAAGAAAATACTGAATTATAGCCTATTAAAATATACTAGGTTATACAAAATAATTATAAATATAATTTGACACGCACAGAAAACCAACAAGCAGGAGAACGTAATCAACTGTAGCATATGACATAATATAGCCCTAGAACATGTTGTGCCGCATGGAACGCTCCTGCCATCTAACGGTGAAACTTCGCATAAGGTATCCCTATTGCCAGATTGGGAGAAGCCCTTAAAAGATTTCAACCCGAACTCTGTCCACGGGCTTATCCCGTGCTCCTTCAGACTTTAACTAAGAATGAATCCGTTAAATAACAGATTTATTAATCGGTTAATAGGCCAGGGTTTATCTGTTAGTTAACATTAAATATTGCTTGGAAATATTCCCATTTTCACTTCTCATTTTAACATCTCCGTATGAATTGTAGCTCATACGATGAAGTTCGTCGCATGAAACTCATTTTGTGTCCCGCCAAAACCGTCTTAGTTTGTTCAACGTGCGAGGATTGCCTCCATTAATTCTGTGTTAGGGTTCTCCACATATAAGAATTTCATACTGTAACCGTATTACAAAAGTAATAATAATTATATCATCAAACAACGTTCTCGTTACAGTAATGTATGCTTGCAGTTAAACATTATTATTATAAAGAAAATGAACGGTTCAACAAATTAACTCAAAACAGTTTATTGACCTCTCAAGGTGGGTTTACAAACAAGAACTGAATACTCCAGTCTTAATATGCCTTTCCCTTCGAGCACTCTTGAGGAGTGTGGTTACACCTTCCGGTTGCACGGTAATTGTTGGTTGGGGGATAGCAAGGAAGTAACTTTATTATGAAAAGTAGCCTATGTACAGGGTGATTCACGAGGATTTACCGTCCTTTACGGAGCTTACTTCTGAAGACATTTTGAGCAAAAATGTCATATAAGGATAGTTCATATTCTTAATATTTTGACAGTTACACTAATTTAAAGTTGTTTGTAAAATACGCTCTTTCTTTAGTTTGGAGGTGAAAGAATAATACAAAGAGAGAATGAACCACTCAGAAGTATAATGTCTTTAATTGGCAAGTATTATGAAGCTAAAAATGTGCTGTGAACTCCTTAGTTGCTTCCTACAGACATCTTTTTCTGTTTTTAACTAGAAAATTACATTATTCTTACGCACTTATCGCAACAATTATTACAAATCACATCACTTCCACCGACTTAATTATTTGCAGTTCAATTTTGCATCCTAATTTACAGTCTTGGAGAGTTTACAACACATTTTAAAAAATGTCGCCGTCCGCTTGAGTGCACTTGGCCGCACGCTTGTGAACGACACTCGGCACTCATTTAACGTGTAAGTCGCGAGATTTTATTGCCCAAAACTGACACGCTGAATTACCCCTAAGCGGGATGTTGCTTGCCCATAACACTTTTCGAACGCGGCGTACCAGGCGAAACCTGTTTTCAGACGTACATCAGTTCCTTGTAGAAACCATTTCAGCCAAAACCGGAGATCGAACTGTCAATAAAATTTGTTATTACTATTCCTCTTAGCGCCTAAAACATTTTAGAATAAAAATAAATAATTGATTAAATGGCGGTCTTACTCATGTTAATTGTGTAAGCATGTGCGGTTTACAGCTGTTTCGGCGCTTCTTCACACCATCCTCAGAGCCTACTAGATCTCAGCGTCATCTCGAACTTCGCTGCCTGTTGTGTGGGTGCGTTCGATTGTTGAAAAGTGTTGAAATGTAGTGTCAAATAGTGTGTGTGTTCTGAAATTGATCTGTGTGTTGAGAATTTGATCAGGGTGTGGTTTAGTATGTCTGTATATTTCATATTGTTCTAGTGTGTCCATGTCTGTATTTATGTTATTGTATGTGTGGTTAGCATTAGTTATGTGTCCGGCATATGTAGATGTTAAATGTTATGTTTTATTTAACGACTCTCGCAACTGCAGAGGTTATATCAGCTTCGCCGGATGTGCCGGAATTTTGTCCCGCAGGAGTTCTTTTACATGCCAGTAAATCTACTGACATGAGCCTGTCGCATTTAAGCACACTTAAATGCCATCGACCTGGCCCGGGATCGAACCCGCAACCTTGGGCATAGAAGGCCAGCACTATACCAACTCGCCAACCAGGTCGACTATGTAGATGTATTGTGTCCTCTGGTTATTACTTTAATGTGTTCTTTGTATGGAGTTTGGAATGATCTGCCTGTCTGTCCAATGTAGAAACCGTCGCAACTACTGCATGTGAGTTTGTATACGCCTGTGTGGTTGTATTTATTTGTTTGTGTTGTTTGTGTGTTGAGATGTCTTTGTAGTGTGTTTTCTGTTCTGTATGCTATGTTGTATTTCTGTTTTTTGAATGAGGATGCGATCTTGTGTGTGCTTTTGTTTTCGTATGGTAGTGTTGATGTATTTCTTGTGTTCTTATGTTTGTGTTGTGTTTTGTGTGTTTGTTGAGTGTTTGTTTTCTCTTCCTTATGATGTTGTCTATTATGTTGTGGTTGTAACCATTTTCTTGTGCTATGTATTTGATTGTGTTCACTTCTTCATTGTAGTGTTGTTGGCTCATGGGTATGTTGAGTAATCTGTGTACCATTGTCCTGAATGCAGCATGTTTGTGTTGTGTGGGGTGATTAGATGTGTTGTGTATGTGTGTGGTGGTTTTCTGTATATTTTGAAGGTGTGTTTGTTGTCAACTTTTCTTATGGTGATGTCTAGGAAATTATCAATTATTTATAGTCAAGTGTTAAAAGAAGTGTACGAAAGATTCAACATGGATTTTAGAATAGTTTAAAAAACTAACATTGTTGCATTTCTTCCTGAAGCCTTTCGTATGCGGGAATCATTAGGGCCCTATTCCAGTCATTTCACTTGTTGCGTAGTAATTCCAATCTTTATCATTTGCCGAGCCATAAACTCGCCCATCACCTGTTAAAGTTGTTACGACTTGTGCATTATGGAAGTTTCACAGCCATAACGCCTTGTCTTGTGAAGCCGTTTAGCTATTATGGCTTTGCTGTTTTAAATGCGCAGTTCTTGGTAACCATAAAGACGTGGAGGAAGAGTTGAGGGAATTATCAATTTGAGTCGAGTACTGGGTTAGCAAATGACCATGATAAGATTTCTGTTTATTATGTTGTACTTATGCTTAGGAACACACACGAGTGTCACTGGATTGATACCACAGTTAGCAACTTTTCTTCGTTTCTGATTCTTCGCATTCTGAACAGGCCCAGATATAGAGATCCAGGCTCCTAGGCAATTAACAGAGTCGGGCCCCCTTTTTTGGTAATTTAACAAAAAGCAAGCCCTACTTTTATCTTTATTTTTTTTTATTTAACTGTGTTTTAATATCCATATATTGTGGGTCCCTATCACCGCGGCATGGCGTGTCCTCAGGTTGCGGATCGAGGAGACGGCCTCCAGATATTCAATTGAGACCCGGAATCCAAGAGGGGCCCAACTCCATTTTATATCGAAATCGAGTTAGATACACTATTGCATTGATTTCGTTACTGGGAATCTGTATACCAAAAATAGAGGCCCAACTCCAACATTTAACCATGCTAAAGTGATATGAAATGTCTATCGGAACCAAAGAGAGACCCAACTCCAGGCACTTGGCCTCTCTTGTACTCCATTAGGCAGTTGCGGAATTTTGTCGCTAGATGGCAGCAGGAGCGTTCTACATCAGTTTTTTGAAAATGGCTTCAGCTTCAGACAACGAATCATCTGCTGATAGCATAATATAAGAATTTCGTGATTAAAATAATCACATCCTTCAGTATTTAAAAAAGACAACAACAAAAATGGAGAAAATTAAAAATATCTGAGTATAAAGTTTTTACCTACAGTAAAACTCATGAGAAGGAGATTGTAGTTTCACGAACAATGTCAAATATTGTCTTTGATTACTTCAGATTAATTAAGCCAAATTCTAAGCCGGATCTTCGCAATGTACCTTTGTACACAAAACCCTGTCCAGTGAAGGCTGTCAAAATTCGAGACTTAAACACAATCAAAAATCATCTAAGAAAGGACGTAGTCTCTTACATAGAATCACTGCAGTCAGCAGAAAACTTGTCCGATTCTGAGGGCGATTAACATGTTAATGTGTATTGTGTAACAAATAAAAGTATTGTAAATCAAAGTGATTACTTGTCATTTACATTATTGTTTGTAAATACCACACATTAACTTTCAAAACCACTCAATATGGCTGTAAACTTGTATGTAAAGGCTCCGGATTCCAAGAGGGGCCCAATATTTAATCACTTTGAAAATTTATTTCTCATGCAAAATAATTAGTAGAAGCTTGTTGCCATGGTTATAAAAAGATGTAATGGAGATATACTTACGAGAAAAAATGTGGTTAGAGGCATTTTGTAGCAACAGTAAACATTTTTTCAACTTTTTCCCAAAAGTTTGATGTAATGGACTTGCGCCCCTTTTGGATTCCGGGTCTCAATTCAATTCAATTCATTTGGCCATTAGACATACAGTTTTAGGCTTCGTCAGAATACATTGAAAAACATATAAATACATTTTAAAAAACACTAATATAAGAAACAGTAAAATTTAAATAATGCAGTGAAAACATGAAATAATTTGAAACTTTTAAATTAAAGAAAACTAACTAAATTGCAATTAAACTTATTTATTAAAATATAATTTCATACAAATTTGTGTTGAAAAACTCAGCAACAGAATAAAAAGGATTATTTAATAACCAATTGTAAAATCTAGTTTTGAAGCTATTAATTGGTAATTTGTAGTACTGACTGTGGAGCTTATTATATAATGGATATTTATTGAGAGTAGCTGCGAATATATTGAATAAGCAGTCGTGGACAGCCGATAAGGGGTGGCCCTCCAGCTTGGAGGTTGGGCGAAGGGCTAATAACCCATCTCCGTAAAACAACAGCTTGTTACGAAACCTCTGAATGGGATTGGTTGTGAAATTTGGACTGTCACTTTGAGACAGGAACAGAGATTAAGGGTGTTTGAGAATAAGGTTTTTAGGAAAATATTTGGGGCTAAAAGGGATGAACTTACAGGAGAATGGAGAAAGTTACACAACGCAGAACTGCATGCATTGTATTCTTCACCTGACATACTTAGGAACATTAAATCCAGACGTTTGAGATGGGCAGTGCATGTAGCACGTATGGGCGAATCCAGAAAAGCATATAGAGTTATAGTTGGAAGTGTTAGTGAAGTTAGTTCTCGTTGTCGTTTCCGTTCCCGGTTTATTGTGGACCAGCCGGAACACGTCGTGATCTCGAGACAGGAAATTTCAAATTTAATCTAACTTCTTTTCTGTTAGTTTAACACGTAGATTTTCAATATAATTGATTTTGTTTTCATTACAGTCGTGAATCGTGATACTGTTGGAAATGGCGATATCTGGGGATTTCTGGTGAAGTATTTATCTGTCAGTTGACTCAGTTTTCATAGAAGTCGTCATTGTATCGTGCATCGCACTCTCGACATGAATTTCTAGTATTCGAGGTGGAGTTGTGCATCTTCATGGTTGATTCGCGTTTTAAAATGCTTTTCAGCTAGACAAGGACAGTCAGTTAATATTAATCGTGTCCTCAGAATATTACAGGAACAAAAAGTAGCTACTCGTGAACGTTATAAAAGAAAGGTTCTCACCGCTCAAGGTCGTTTGCACCACGTGTAACGCGTTCTTCCGATCTATGCCGAAACAAGGGAATCCGATGCCTCAGCATTGTTTCAGTGGAAGGAAATATTTTCATTCATTGGGAAATAGAATATGGATTTTTCAGTTTAGTCTGTCTCTCTGTTTCTCTCTCCTTTCTTTATCATTCTAGATTCATTTTTAGAGTGATATTGTAAACACTTCCTACCTGATGATGCCCCATGAGGGCGAAAACGTTTGTATAATGACACAATACGATGTAAATATATAAAACACTGAATTAATTTGCAAATCAAGCTTTCAGGTATAACTCCCGGTAAAGCTGATTTGAATTCAAATCAACTTTACAGGGAGTTATACCTGAAAGCTTGATTTGCATAATACACGTCACTGTTCGTTAACAGAAAGCCACAATGTAAGTCACACAGAGTTAGTGTGCACTCAACTTTGGTTGCTTGACAGCTGCCAGCCCACTTTGAGGTTTGTGGATATAGAGGAAAAATTGGATCGGTGTCTGGTAGAGTTCCCGGGTAGCTCAGTTGGTAGAGCGTTGGTACGTTAAACCAAAGGTCCCGGGTTCGATACCTGGCCCCGGAACAATTTTTCCCTCAAAATTATTCACTGAATTAATTTGTTTTATATTATATTAGTATTTATTTATTTATTTGTATTTGTATTTGCAAAGCCCCAATTACAATAGATAGTACAGACATTTGTTAAAAAAAACAGAATTGCATATGCCATGAAGAAAGAGATAAAACGGATACAAATGCAAGATAGAAGTGTAATTACAAATTAAAAATGAAAAATAAAAAAAGAACAAATAGGTACTACCTAAATAATAGACACAGATATAGATATAAATGAAAGATACCAAATAAATAGTACCTTATGCAATGGGCCTATAATGGTAGTAATTAAGACGCGAGTATGTTTGTTTATGAAACGAGCGCAAGAGAGTTTCATAATTTTCATACGAGCGTCTTAATTACCATTATAGGCAAGTTTCATACGACTTTTTATGCTCGACCATATTTCTAACTTGAAATTATTCATAAGTTTTCATTTTATGGTTATGTAAGTGACGAACGGAACTCACCTGAATTGTGAGATGTGCGAAGACGCGAAAGTATTGATTTTTTTCCGAGGCACGAATATCATTGTCCTTGATATAACCTAGAGAACGTTAGTCTTGATATAACCTGGAAATTGATTTAGAATTGAAAAGCGAGATGACAAATTGAATTTATTTGAATATTATTTACAATTAATACTAATTAGTATAGTAACAGAACATAACCTTCTGCGACAGTATTGGATTTCCAGCCTCCGTGACTTTTCGCTAATTGTCTTTCGATTGCATATCCGAGAATAATCGATACTGGCGGGTTTGTAACGGTACAAAGTTGATTTTTCATTGGCTGAACAACTGAATTATAATGAATGGGTGTACTTTAATGAGGTGCATTAAAGGGCTACTACCAGGTGCATAATTACTACATTTCGGCATGGCCGAGCATAAAGTAAATTAAAAAGAGTTAACTATAGATATCATAGCCAAAAATGTAAAATGTAGCTATAATTGGCAAATTACAGAGTAAATATAATACTGTGTTAATAAATTCAATATACAGTGTTATATAGTAGGCTAATAGGCTTAATTTATTTATTTAAGAAATTCACTACTACAGAACATGTGTTCCAATCTGTTAAGCCATAAGATTGAATAAAAAGATTTAAATTTATTGATACATAGCACTAATAAGGATCTTAGCTGACCATTCCAAAATGAATTGTAAAGTAACCAACGTGTTGAGTCTTTTGTTTCATAGCTATAATCTTTTCGCTGTAAGAATAATGCAAATGTAAACAATAGCACGTGACTGAAGTGAGGCTTCATTGGCCGCTGTTTGGCGCCATAGATACATTTTCCCGCCCACTGTTGTACATTCTGTTTCATGTTAAACATTTCCCGTTACTTGTCAAGTAGGCCTAACCTCACTACTATGCATTCGTTTGCTTAGGAAACATTTACTTTATAATTACTGCAATCAAAATTGTTAAGTCTTATGTCTTCACAATGGACAGTTGAGGGTGCAGAAGCCATACTACAGTGCCATGTGCTTACGTGAACAACAAGTGACGCCAGCTTGTTACAAGAACAGATTACCTCGGTATTACTGTTGGTATTCATCCGCGTTCATAGTGCATAACAAAATATAAAAGTAGCTTTTCTTTTACATATCGTTTTACATATGAGTGAAGTTACATGTTTTATCGTATTTAACAACTAGAATTCAATTTTTTACTTTCAAAGAATACAAGATTATGGTTTCCAAATACGAACTATATCTTCCTGCGTCGTGTGAGTGTTTCGACTGGGAGCCAATCACGGGTATGACAGCCACGTGCTTATGTTTAGGTTGAGATTTTTCTTACAGCGAAAACAGTATAGACGAAGTGTCTATGTGAGCTCCAAGCCTGTTGGCCACTTGTCTCAATCCGATTTTTGTCGTTCCATTGAAGGAACTTGCAGAATTTCGAAGAGGAAAGCCGAAAATGTGCTCACCCTAATAGCTAGCACATGAGAGGGGGAGATGCACGACAGAACAGCAACACTAAAGTATAGTACGCCAATGTATCAATAATTTGTACAACTCGAAGACCCAGACAAGACAACAGTTATCCTGGAACTGTGCTTGAAGTTTCTGTAATTTGAAGAACCGCCTGTTTATCCTCACGCATAAGGCATTACGCTGCAAGCCGGAGGGTTGCGGGTTAAATTCCCGATGGGACCATGATTTTTCTCCGTCGATCTAATTCCTCTGGCCGATAATGTCCCTGGGATTTTATCCGCCTCTAACAGAAATTAGTAAAAGGGGTATTTCCTTGGAGTAAAGACGGCGGGCATATATCGACTGTCTGTACAGGTAGGAGCCTTACCATTCCGCTAACCTGTGGGTCTCCATGACATTTAAAAAGGAGTATCTTTACCTTGACCTATTACTGGTTCCTTTCACACTGAGGAACTTGATAATTCGCTGTGCATTAGTATTCGAGAAGCATATTCTATTTTGGTTGCTCCTACATTTTCAGCGTATTCCGAATCTCAACGGACCGGTGGACATCAATAACGTCACGCTGCAACGAAAGGGGAAGAGAACTGCTGGAAGGTTCAGCTACCATGGCGGCTGTACGACTATATATATATATATATATATATATATATATATATATATATATATAGTATGTGTTACGCTAGTAAGAGTTTGCGAAATTTTCATACTGTCGTCTCGCTCAAAAATAGAGCACAGACAATTTATTTACTTGTTGAACTACTAGTAGTAATAACTGGTCCGTTGACATGTTCGTTCATAAGGCATTAACATATTGTTTTCTACGTTGTGCTCATTACAAACAATACAGCAGAACACACCGCCATGACACAACAGTGTGCGATGTCATTCGTCTGCCAAATCCCGCCCTAAACAAGAGCCATTAAAGGCTGGTTCACAATAAACCGGGAACGGAAACGACAACGCGAACGAGAACGGAAATAATGTTAAAATGTTTTTAAATGTAAGCATTTACAATAGTTAATTGTGAATGCTCACATTTAAATACATTTATTTTAACAATATTTCCGTTCTCGTTCACGTTGTCGTTTCCGTTCCCGGTTTATTCTGAACCAGCCATAAGATTCAGCTATGGCGGCTGATGAACACTGCACGCTGATGGAAGCTCTGCTACAACGCTGGAGAGTCAATGACGTCACTGCTGAAATTCGGAACATCGCAATGCCATCTGATTGCTCAGCGCTGAGATTCGGAATACGCTGTTTGTTGGCAGTAACAAAAGGCGGGAAAATGAAAAATATGACCTTGTGTACTACACTAAACCTACCTAGCATGATAATGAATATATGAGGCGTTCCATAAGAGATGGGCGAAACCGCCAAATGTATCTGTAGAGAAAATCGATTTTCAAAGTATTTTACCTGTAAGGGCGAATCCGCCAAGGACGAGTCTGTAAATAATAATAATTATTTTGTACACTGAAAAACGAATACCTTTATTGAAAATTGCAATTAAATGTCTAATTTAATATTCCAACTTAGGGGAGAGTTGGGTAATATCGAACATCGGGTAAAATCGGACTGTGAGTTTCTTTCCTCTACCACCAGATGATAGTACCTGAATGACATGGTTACGTTTCTTTGATGTCGCGTACAGAAACGTTACCATGTCATTCAGGTACTACCATCTGGTGGTAGATGAAAGAAACGCACTGTCCGATATTATCCGATGTCCGATACTACCCATCTCTCCCCTAATAGTGATCATAGATGTCATTATAAATTCATCAGTAGGATAAATCGCAATATAGCGAACGCCAGTAGGGGAAGTTATCCCCACCCACATGAAAAGTGTATTCGACACAACACTCGCCTATCGCGTAGAGTGTCTGGTGAGCTAGTAGGGGAAAAGAGGAAGGGGTCGTGGGCGGAGCTTCTACGTTCGCTATATTGCGATTTGCCCCATCAGTATTATGGAAATAATTTGAAAACAGAATATTAGAAAAAGCAAAGGACGTAGAATGAACTCAGTAGTGGCAGACATTAATAATAATAATAATAATAATAATAATAATAATAAATAAATAAATAAATAAATAAAGCACTTAACCCCACTGTGATACGATATTTACAAAGTGTCTGAAATTATTAATAAATAAAAAAATAAGTAAGTTAGATGCCTGTCATGTTATTACCCTTGCTATCAAAAATGGTCTCACTTGTTCTGGGAACTCAGGCGCTAATAATCCATTACATCATCTTCTTGAAGATGTTCCTCTGAGTCGGTCACTTCTAGTTTTCGTACTAATGTACGATTCAACTTTGTTCCTTTTAATCTTAGCTTGTACGTTTTTCCATTGTTCGACATGCCCCTGACGTTTCCTACAATAACCAGATATGTCTGGTTGATTATCACTGTCACTATTACTCATAATAAGCTATTACAATGCCCATAAATACACGCAATACGGTTGTACTCGTCTGTGTGGTTACAACAACACTGAGACAATGAATGGCGCGCGCCTTCAGGCAGAGTGGCGTATTCGCCCTTCTCGTACGGAGTAATATTAATATTATGAACCTGTCACAGACTACGCAGTTTCTCCAACCTTACAAACAATGATAATTTGGATTTTGTAAGGGCGAGCCCGCCAACGTCTGCCAGGCTTATGTTGCAGATATGTCTTCGACTCTTGGCGGGCTTCATTCATTCATTCATTCATTCATTTTATTCCATAGATCTTACATGAGCAATGAAGCTTTAAGATGTGGAACAAGTCAAATTTTTACATTATTACAATTACAATTTTTACAAATTTTTATAGTTTTACAATTTAGTAATTTTCTACAATTTTTACAGTTTTGTGCAATTTTTTACAATATTTTCGCAAGATGTAGTGAGATGAGGTGAGGTCCGAGGATTCGCCAAAGTATTACCCGGCATTTGTCTTTTGGTTGGGAAAAACCTCGGAAAAACCCAACCAGGTAATCTAATCAAAGGGGTTGATGCCAAGGACTCACCATAGACCATCCGGCTTCAGTCCCAGGCTTCTCTTACGGAACGCCTATATATATTCAAGGAAGAAATAAAGTCTTTATAAAATTGCCATTACTCGGTAGAATTTCAGTTTATGACTCGTCCTATAACATTACTGTAATCGCAAATGAATTGGAATGCATTTTAATTTGTTTTCCATCTCATCCTGCTCGTAGTTAATGTTGCAACATACGTACTTAAAATGTGACACTTCTCTTTGAAACTGAAAGATGTTAATCTTCCAATAACGTCTCCTGCAAGGGCAATGCGGTTACGGGCGCAGTTTCCTAACTACCCACTATATCTCTAGACCGTAACTAATTACACCGTAGCACCCGAGTTGCATTCTGAAGCACACACGCTCCTGTAAAGTACAGCATGGTGTTGCAAACCGCGGTACAGTAATTACTTGCAGCATATTTTGTTGTCATTTTGCCTTGTGATTGGCAGGTATACATTATTGCCATTGAAACGAATTCGAAAATCGGTTTTTTTCCAAAACTAATTTTCCAGGATGGATGAAAGGAAATGTAATTTTTTTTATAATAGAGACACAGATTCCTATATTAAAGTTGTAGCCTATACTTGATTCCATTAATGCCATTTATTAGGCCGTTCTTCCACCAGTCCTACGCTGCTACGGCGCTACCGTAATGAAACTGATACCTTCGATATCGCGCAACGACTGATACGTAAAGATGGTCGCACATACATACGAGGCGCATCCAGAAAGTGAGGTTCCCTATTAAAAAAAAAAAGAACACACACTTTCAGGAAAACATTTATTGGCAACAGGTACAGCAATGTTTCAGCTATTTTTCAACATAGACACCATCAAAATTGAGACACTTGTCGTATCGTGGGATCAACTTTTGTATCCCTCTGTCGTAGAACTCTGCCGCCTGTGAATGGAACCGGCTTGTGACAGAGGTCTTCAGCTCTTCGTCGTTGCCAAAACGCTCACCGGAGGACAGGAATTTCTTGAGATGTAAGAAAACTTGAAAATCGCTGGGAGCAAGATCAGGACTGTAGGGTGGATGATCAAATAACTCCCAGCCAAATTCCGTCAAAACAGCTCCTGTGCGCCGAGCCGTATGTGGACGAGCATTGTCATGGAGGAGCACAACAGCTGCAGTAAGCATTCTACGCCTCTTGTTTTGAATGACACGTCGCAATTTTCGCAGTGCTTCACAGTAACGGCCAGCGTTCACTGTTTCATCTCTTGGAAGGAAGTCAATGAGCAGAATGCCCTTCCTGTCCCAGAACACCGTGCACATCACTTTCCGTACCGACAGCGTCTGTTTGAATTTCGTCCTGACCAGAGATCCACTATGCCGCCAATGCATTGACTGCTGTTTAGTTTCCGGGGTGAAGTGCGAAATCCAAGTCTCATCGCCCGTGACGATCCTGTCGAGGAACTCGTCGCCGTCATCGTGATACCGTTGCAGAAATGTCAGTGCTGCTCCTAAACGTTGCATTTTGTGTTCGGGTGTCAGGTTTTTCGGCACCCACCTGGCACACACTTTTTTGAACAGCAGGTGCTTAGTGACAATCTCATGCAACAAGGATCGCGATATCTGCGGAAAATGGCTGCTCAGCTCCGTAATCGTGAAGCGACGGTTCTCCATGATGCACTGCCGCACCGATCATCATTGATGAGGGACGGTCGCCCACTGCGCTCTTCATCATGGACACTTTGACGACCTTCGGAAAACTGCCTATACCACCGACGTACCATCTGGTTACTCATGATGTTCGGCCCATAGACCTGACAGAGCTGCCGATGAATTTCAATTGGCGCAATGCTTTGTGCATTAAATAACTTTATCACCGATCGAACCTCGCAGGCGGCGGGAGAAGGAATAAGAGCTTCCATTTCGGACCACTGCTGCCACGCTACTGGCACCAGGCGGGACCTGTCCGGCTGGCATATGATTGATACGTCATAGATCTGTTACGCATGCGCAATTGACACGGCTAATTACGTTTATTTTCAAAGGGGGAAAATCGGGAAACTTACTTTCTGGAAGCGCCTCGTACTTTGTGACCGCTACACAGATGTTTGGAAAATGTCTTCTGATCTTATGATGTCGTGATTACTTATCACCAGGGACGACACTTTGTCCCAGCGTGGACGGATTTTAGGTTGGTTGTTGCTTGCCTATATTGACGTCACGGAGGCCATGGGTTCGAAGGTACTGCACTGTGACAGGAAAGAGCAACCTGTGTGTGCTGCACTGGAGAACGAACATAAGTACGTTTGATTTGTTTAGGATTCGAACCTATGCTGCTCTCTGCCGCTGCCTGCTTGTTTTTCATTTCATTACCTACAGTTCCTAAGTACTACTGGTGCCGTTGTCACTTAATGGCAAGATGGTTGAGATCATGAGTCTGTGTGCAATAGTGTAAACATAATACAATGTAGTCAGATAAGAGTCTACACTGAATGCAATTGCAACTGCGATTGGAAGTGAGTATTTTAGTGTGGAGGGCGACAACTTGCGCTGTAAACTGTGCAACACAGAACTAAAGGTAAACCTTCGTTAAGATTTGCAAAAGCATTGTGAAACGAAAAAGCATTGTGAACGTTTGCTATTATTTCTCTCATCTGCAGGGGTTACAAACTTTGAGTTTTATAATGATTTGTGCGAGGTGATGGTATCGGCTCAGTAATCCACATTTTCAGCGGTTTATGGTAAAATACACGTCTAAAAAACTCCCTAGTATAACATCAATGCGTACAACTCATTTATCGTCTGTATACGAAAAAACTCTGAACCCATTCGAACAGCTGTATGTAGTTACAAAATATTTGTATCTAAAGATGAGACATCGGATGCTGTAGGACGATAAGTAGCTCACGTTGTTGTAGGAGTGATGTCCTCCAATGAACCAGGAATGCAATTTTTGATGACATCGGAAATACTAGAAAAAGTAAACAGTGCAGCTATTGATGAAAGAGAGATGGAACGGAGAAAAATTCTCTCCGGCGCCGGGATTTGAACCCGGGTTTTCAGCTCTACGTGCTGATGCTTTATCCACTAAGCCACGCCGGATACAATCCCGACGCCGTTTAGAATCGTCTCAGATTAAGCTCCATCTCTTGAGTTCCCTCTAGTGGCCGCCCTCTGCACTACGTCATAGATGTCTATGAACGAAGGACCGAAGTCCATACATGTGTTGAGGTGCACTCAAATGAGTGACTGATTGGCCGGGATCCGATGGTATGGGCGCCGTCTTAAATCACAAAGTGATTTATTACGCATATCATATATATTTTGATGTACCGAAGTACATATGATATTTCCATGCAGATATTCTGCGTCATCACATGATGAAAGAGATGGAACGGAGAAAAATTCTCTCCGGCGCCGGGATTTGAACCCGGGTTTTCAGCTCTACGTGCTGAGACGATTCTAAACGGCGTCGGGATTGTATCCGGCGTGGCTTAGTGGATAAAGCATCAGCACGTAGAGCTGAAAACCCGGGTTCAAATCCCGGCGCCGGAGAGAATTTTTCTCCGTTCCATCTCTCTTTCATCATGTGATGACGCAGAATATCTGCATGGAAATATCATATGTACTTCGGTACATCAAAATATATACAAAATATATAGTGCAGCTATTGTTAATATTTTTGAGATGCACCTATGTATAACATCGTGCGATGTTGAGCGAACTTTCTCGCACTACAAGCATATTTTTAGTGAAAACAGAAGGAATTTAACTTTTTCACACTTAAAAATGCACATTATTATATATTGTAATGGACTACAGTTTGTATCAGAATAATGTTGTGCCTCGATTGCAAATACTTGTGTGTAATTTGACTAACCCGTCGTTGTTGTATATGGTGTTGTAAATATGTGTAAGTAATAGTGTAAACATGTAACTAATCAAGGCATTGGTACGCACATACATACTATATGGCAGTGGTAACCTGTAGAAACGTTGCATTTTTGTTCCGCCGATCTATGCCAGCAAACAGTCGCGTGCTGTCGCTGGACTGCTCCTATCAACTAACTAGTAAACACAGGTACTCTATACACCAGTACCAGTGAATCTCGTGGCGAACTGGGACATAGTGTCGTCCCTACTTATCACTAGGGCTGAGAATTGTATGCCGTTACTTTCCGCTTCCTGCGTCTCTGACTTTAGGTACCGGTACGTAGAGCCTGGACGAGAAGTTATGGCACCGGCGCGAGGGACGCATTTTAGTTCGTTTGCTTGGACTCGCCCTCACACTCAACTGGAGGGTTGTTGGGTTAGTTGGTTACTAGCATTCCGAGTGTTCAGATCGTTCTGCTACTACCGCTATTGCTAATACTGAAAACATTGTCCTTCTGACCGCCCTCATTATGGCATTGTCTAAGGTGTGAAATCATAGAGTAGTTCATAGTCAAGGACATGAAATAGCATACAATGTATGGAAATTCATGTCAGAAGAGGTTGTAAATGGAATACCAATTCTATTGAAAAGCATGTTTGCAAGAGTACTGGCTGCCACTGGTATTTCAAAGCGAACCTTGGCAAGAATCAGGAAAGAAGGGAAAAATATTGAGGCAGGAACAGCAGATCTTTCTCCAGTCCGGAAAAATCACAGCCGAAGAAGAACATTGTTGCAGCTGTAGACAGTTTTCATGAGGAAGTCCTAAGAAGACTCAGTTATAATTTCTACGCTACGCATAAGCAAAGGGCGACTCTGCAATCGCTTCTTCCAAAAATGGATATCAGTGTATGATTATGTGAAGACGTAGAGAACAATTACATTGAAATTGAGCACGTGATGGACAGTATTTTTTAGAACATTTCCATAAACTTAGGGACATCTGATTCCAGCACAGATCAGTCGTCTGATTCGGACGGAGAATAAGAATATAAAGATGGAATAGCGGGCGTAATTCCATTAGGTACCTTCGGACTCTTGAGTAGGAAAGTGGCGATACTAAGGTAAGACGAATGTTTTTAGAAAGAGGTGAAACGGATATGCCTACCGCTCTGAGCTTGAGAACCGTAACCCGAACAACCCCCACTCCTCTACCCTGCTGGCCGGTAATTTAAAACTTCGCGCATGTTGGTGCCATAAACATCTCGTCTCAGCTCTAATTGTGTTGGGGTGGGAAATTTCAGTGTGTTTCGTTCAGCAGTGAACTTCAATTGATCGGTTACATTACGACCGAATACTGTTATTCGTAACCGACAACATTCAACTTCCTGTTAAGAAGAATAATAGCGAGATGCCGAGGACGAAATTTGTGACTTCTTCTTCTTCTTCTTCTGCTGCCTTTCCGAGGATTGGGGTTTAAACCGTTCCGCGCCAAAGACATTTATTCTTGAAACTGGTATTTCCATCTGGTTCTCGGCCGTCCTATATCTCGTCTTCCATTTGGTTTATAGAAGAAAGCTTGCTGCGGTAGTCTGTCAGGGGACATTCGGTTGACATGCTCTTGCCAGTTCTTTTGGCACTGAATTGCCTCTTGCACTATACTACTTCTTACACCCAGTGCCGCTCTTATGTCTGCAGTTCTCACTCTGTCTCTTAGAGATACTCCTAATAGCCGTCTCATAAATCTCATTTCTGAGCTTTCAATTTTATTTTTGTCTTTTTTTCTCATTATCCAGGTTTCACTACTATAAAGTAACATCGGTTTCGATACTATATTATGCAATCTGAGTTTGACCTCCTTCCTCATTGAATTTCCTAAGTATCTGTTAATATATCCATTTATTGAATTATATTTTATGCTCGACCATGCCGAAATGTAGTAATTGTACACCTGCTAGCAGACCTTTAATGCATGTCATTAAAGTACACCTACTCATTAAAGGTCAGGTCTTTCAGCCAATGACGACTCAGGTTACAACTGTTCAGCCAATGACAAGTCAGCTTTGTACCGTTATAAAACCGCAAGTATCGATTATTCTCGGATATGCAATCGAAAGAGAATTAGCGAAAAGTCACGGAGGCTGGAAATCCAATACTGTCGCAGAAGGTTATGTTCTGTTACTATAATAATTAGCGTTAATTGTAAATAATATTCAAACAAATTCAATTTGTCATCTCGTTTTTCAATGTCGAATTCAATAATCAAGGTTATAATATTATAATATTATCAAGTTTAACGGGACTACGTCAAGGTCAATGACATTATTGTTCGTCGGAAAAAAATAATACTTTCGCGTCTGCGCACATCTCACAATTCACGACCTAGAACAAGGTCACTTCCGATCTTGTCAGATACAAAGAAAATGTATACATCTAAATACCGGTCATTTCAAGTTAGAAATATGGTCGAGCATAAAAAGTCGCATGAAACTCGCCTATAATGGTAATTAAGAAGCTCGTATGAAAATTATGAAACTCGCTTGCGCTCGTTTCATAAATATTCATACTCGATTCTTAATTACTATCATTATAGGCTCGTTGCATAATGTACTATTATTACATTGTTGTCAAGATCTTGGTTCAAATTATATATGGATAGGTCGCATCCCAGGTATTTAAAGTATTCACCTGTTCTATTAACTGATCTTTTATAACGATTTTAGCTCTTCTGTTGTGTTTTCCTTCTATAGCCATTACTTTGGTTTTATTGATAGATATTTTCATATTAAAGGTTTCCAAAACTTTATTTAGTTTTGTTACATTCTCTTGCAGATCATTTTCAGATTCGGCGAACAAAACCTGGTAGTCAGCAAATAGTAAGGTGAAATTTGTGACTTAATTTCGAATGAGGAAATTTGTAACAATGATACAGATTTTGAGATAGATAAGGCTTGTGTAAAATATTTCAAATATGTCCTCATTGTTTCTGCAGAAGAGGAACGAAGTTTCTCTAGATATAAGGCTGTTTTTTCTAGCAACTGGTAATCATTCTCCTTCGAAAATTTGAAAATGTGATTTGTTATTCACTGCAACAATATATGAAATGAAAAATTATGTAAAACGAAAACGTAATACACCATCATATTAACATAGTGAAATAAAAAGGCTGATACTTGTCAATGTTATATTAGGTGTATTTTCTACAGACAGAAAATAAAATGTAAAATACTGCAATTATTCTTTAACAAAGAAAATGATATCTTTAAAAAATTTTTCTTTAGCAGATAGTTGTGTTTCAGCAAGTCAAAGGAGTTGCTTTCAACCACCCGAATGCTGAGGACTAACTTCCCGTGATGATAAGCATGAGTTCAAATGAACGGAAAACACTCCGTTAACTCACCCCAACTCTGAGACATACTCATACTCAGAGGCGTACGAAGCGCACTGGTAGTATAACGGCATATATAGGGACATCATTTTATTTTTACCTACATTTCTAATATTACCTGGCTATATCTTTGGATTAACGATTGAGAACCGGAAATATCGTTTGCTACCCCCTTTCACGACTGGAGTTCGATAATACTGGCGTAAAATACAAACATATCACTTTACTAGGTATAGGAGGGGAAAAAAATTGTTCATCTGTTTACGTAAACTAGGAAATATCGCGATTTTTAATTTGATAATTTTCATTAAGTTTTTGTTTAATCGAAATACAGTGCTGTATTAACAATAAGTGTTCTTACTCACGAACTGAGCTACCCATTCGGACGTATTCATTATGCAGTGTATATTATACTGTCTACAGCACATTAACGTACAATATAGAGAATGAAGTTAAATTGAAAAATAATAATAATATGGATATTTAAATACTTTTTTTTAAATGGTGGCCGTTCATTTCGATACAGGCTTCAGTTTTTTTGTACATATTATCGCACTAATTCCAATTACCAGTTTCGTCCTTCGTATTAGTAACTCATGTTAAAATAATTCTGTACCTACTCTATAAAAGAGTATCTTACGTACTGTAATTTCAATCTTCACTTCTGCCCGATCCGAAAAGATAAAATTACTCAGACATGCTATCTACTGTCCGTCCAAGTGGTTTTGTCGCAGTGTCGTAGAAGGGGGGGGGGAATTATGTGACAGTTAATTACTTAACGAGGCCCTTTTATTTAAGTTATTTTAAACAGTTGTATAATATTACGTAGACGTCCAATTCCTAACAGAAATGAATGATTTCAGAAAAGAGCTAAGGCAGCCCAGCCACTAGTCTTTACAGATGGGCGAGCAGAAGTGGGTGCGGGAAACCGGGATGCGATGTAGGCAAACGGACGGCAGTACTTGTGCGAAAATAGGGGATGATTGAATATTGAAAGCTTTTTAGTCACAGGAAAACGCGAACATATTTCTCGAACGTACTATACTCACTAACGTTGACTGCATACGCGGCCTTGGTTCTGTGTGAAGGACGGTTGGAGTTTACTAGTAGAGGGGTGGGAGTGAAGTACATTAAAAACTCAGGTACAATAAAAATTGAAGTAAAAATAAAATTATGTCCCCTGTATAATGTAGTAATAGTGTATAACCTTCTATGAATCATATATTTAACTCAAGCATGCCAGAAATCAGACTCTAAATGTGACGTTCTCTTCGTTTCTGTTCCCGGTTTATTATGAACCAGCCTTAAGAATTAAATGGCTTCATAACATTAAAAGTTTAATGATAAAATTATCTTACTTAAATATTTTTAATACATCTATATTCTGTCCTTTCCACTTTCGTCCACTCTCTCTGTAAATTTTACTTTCTGAATTATTGTGTGATATACTATGCTCTAAATCATCCAATGTAATATTCTGGACGTAGCCAACTGCATTGTAAATATTTTTTTATTTTAATTAATAAGTTTTCTAATTATAGTACCCACACATGCACGTCTATTTATCAGGCGGTACATCTCACTTGACGATATGTGTCAAAGAATGATTGTTTTTAAGCATCTGAAGTCTGACTAGTGTAACGTGTATGCAATGGACGAGGAAAGAAACTAGCCGCCCTACCCCATTATCTCCTGGCCTAGTTACCTCATGATTCCTTATTGGTGTCACGAAGTTCAGACCTGTCTTCGGACAGTTGACAAAACAACATATCCCGTGTAATGGAAAATAAATTGCTACTCATTTACTGCTCATTATTTTGATATAGTAATGTCTGTTCAAGTAGAATGTGTTTGAAATAGCCTTCTCTCACTTAAGGTTGCACCTGAAGAATATTGCAATCATGAGGCTCATGTCATTCTTAAAAATTCGTTTCCATATGCATTCTCGTCACTCGTGTGTTTACAACACGTAAACAATAGCTTCCATTTCAGAATTGCACGTGCTGAAACTAACGTCATAAGCATATTATAAATTATTGTTGAGTCAATGTTTAGTTCGATTATTTTTGCTTACATAATACTCCGTGCAGAAGGAAAATTATAACAGCTTTCCTCTTGTAGACATAGTCATACAAAAATAATATTTGTCTAGTATTATGTTGTTGCAATGACGGAAACCTGTTATGGATTAATTATATAGAAAGCACAGTTCTGTAAATGATAAAAGTAATTAGGGCTCTGATTTCTATTCACTAAAAGCTAAATATGACGCCTAATGTACCTCAGCGCAAGTGATATATAGAGCTCGGATTTTTATGTAATTATATATTCTGTTCATATATAATCGACGTATAAGAAATATGGACAGTATTTAAGTTTCTTTGCTTTACAACTTGTTCTTCTGGAGTGATATGCAACGTTTTTCTACTGTAAATGTTCGAGAAGTTGTGTTATTTGGAAGATGAAGGCAATACATATATATATATATATATATATATATATATATATATACAATAGTAGACTGGAACAGTTTACCTGCGCCAATCTTTCAGGGTGGTCCCCTCAAAATCAATAAATGGTGTGAATACTTACTGAAGTATTAATGCAGACCTCACACTGTCATATTTTGTAATATTTAACAATGTTAGTATGGAATAAGCATATTTTTAATTTCCTGACAAACTAAAATCTGACTTACAACGTTATTCTAGGCAGCTATTCAATTATTCCTATCGGAACAACTGAATCCTACTGCATGAGTACATTCAAATATTTTCCCTGGGGAAGCAGAGATTATAAATGCGTACCAGCCTCCTGCAAATATGAAATTAATGTGTAAACATATCTTTGGGCCGTCCGCTGAAACGATAAAGTGAGACCGTAACAGACCACTCAGGCTTAATACGTGACGGGAAGAAGATGTATACACATTTGGGATTATAATATCATAACGTTTAATTGTAAAATAGGTTTAATTTGTTTATATTTCAAAATATTAATTTTATTGTGAACTCATTTTCGGTAAAAGTCCAGATCGTTATTAACAGATTGCTCATCTCTATGTTAAAATCGTTAGCAGTTTGAAGAGAACAACCGCCAGGATCGCCACCCGTCCGCAGTAAACGAACACAAGATGGCAGTACAGTCGCTAATGCAATTCAAATGGGAGTTATGACGTGACTCCTTATGTAACAACTAGATGGCAGCGTAGTAAACCTGACAAAAGTTGTTATATACCGTCGAAGCCTATAAGGCCGAGCAATCTGGGTATGTATGATCTAGGGTAAAAGTATCCGGATTGCTCGCTTCTCTATACCATCACCACTTACTTTTCCCTTTCGCAAAGCGGTATTCAGCTTTCCCTCTGCCTCCAGCAACCAGTCTCGCATGATCTGGGCTATCGCGGGATATCTCGCCTTCGCTGCAAGTGGACTTCCTCAACAGTTAATACATTGAAGCTTTTAGTCTCATTTATTTCTTTGGTGTTCGTTGGTGTTAAATCCTCCATAACTTCATTTAGGCTTATCTTTTTTAATCGTCACGTCCAGATCTTACTATGTTTACTTAGCGCTTCGTACTAACCACTACTATTTTCGAGAGCAATAATCGAATCGAAAGCAGAAGTAAGAGAAATAGGAAGCTCCTTGGAACGGAACAAATACACGTAAGATAAAATACTATCAAATAATAGAAGAATATGAAGATAAAAAAATGTTTAATATTTATAGAGCCATGGTAGAATCGAAAATATTGTATAATGTAGAAATTTGGGGTAATGATTTATCTAGCCAGAAATTTCTATTAATCCCGTGGAACGCCTCTAACCTAGCTGCTGGATTCGAAATGGGGGTAGATAGTATTATGGGAACGATACTAGTAAGGAAAATAAAATACTTAGATGATAATGGAGGAGGATAGTGCCATTGAAAAGAAGTGTTTGCAGTTTCTTCGGGACACGAATTTGAAATCCAATTGGCTAAAAGATTTAAAGAGCAAGGTGAGTAGATTAGGTCTAAGATGGTTATGGGAGGAAATTGGAGTAATGAATTTAAATGTAATTTGTAAAATCGTAAAAGAGAGGTGTAATGAAACTACGAGACAGGAATTATATCAAAATCCCAACGAATTAAGAACATTAAGTAACTATGAGGACATTAAAACGTCATGGGAACAAGAAGAATATGTCAGAATAAATAATAGGAAAGTGAGGATGGGCTTAGCTTGGTGGAGACTAGGAATATGGATATTGAAAAAAAAACAGGAGGGGTACCATAAAGAGGGATATCTGCCCCCTTTGTGGCATGGGAGAAGACGCGTTCCATATATTATTTGAATGTCAAGAAACAGACAATATAAGGAAAAAGTGGATAAATAATAAATTTTTGAATATGAATAGATACGTAGCATATAAGAAAATATGTAATATAACTAATATAAGTGATTTTGCAATTCATTTTATGTAGATTTTCAGGAAAGTATATATATATATATATATATATATATATATATATATATTGAAAGTTTGTTTCAGTCATTGACTTTACTGTTGTGTATAACCATTTACGACAGGCTATGAAGCATACACTATGTTATATATTGGATAGATGTGCATTACTAAAGTATGGGAATATGAATAAAATATGTAATAAAATATTGTAATTGCAAATCTTCAAATGTATAATATAATATAACATAACATATAGTTAGCTAACTTTTATATTTTAACCTTATTTTTTAGCCTCACAATATTATCTCATTAATAACCTAGCCTACATGTGATGACTTGCAAGTATATCAATTGTACATTATATGTACATTTTAAATGTTGACATTAGGGACACCCATATTTGAATATTATAATTATATTAATTTTAACAGATTTTATCCCCGTTTGCCATTAAACATGTGTTGTATGTGTAGAGAATGTTGAGAGTAATGATATTGCAAAATTGATTGTTCGTATCTGAAGATGTTGACACTGTTCAACGCAATCGTTTATACGTCTTGTAACTTATAATGTAAAGGTTAACGCCTAAAACATACACAACAGTAAAGTCAGTGACTGAAACAATAAACTTTCAGTAATATGAGAGAGTTAAATAAATTGGGTAAATTTTTAATGATAGTGAAATTTGAAATGGGAACAGAAAGTTAAAAGTAAGGGTGTATTATATTGATCTTGTAGTGTGTATGTGTGTGTGTGTGTTTTTTTTTTAAGACTTGGCATAGGTGATTAAAATTATAAAGTAAGGCAGATCTGGGGTAATATAGAATTGTAACAGGTCTGTCTTACAGATATAAGATAGACATATTATATCATATCACATATATCATATCATATCATAATATCATATATCATATATCATATCATATCATATCATATCACATCATATCATATCATATCATATCATATCGTATATCATATCATATATCATATCATATCATAATCGTAATCATATCATATAAAATAATAGTTTTCAGCAGTAGTCGAAACTATCAGTGTACGATTCTCTTTGGTCAGCTGAGTATCAACAAGTTTAGAATGTACACAATGTTGAAATAGAAGAGTATTAAAAATACTCAACAAACGATTAAAATTCATTTAGCTAAATACGTTTCAGGACTTGCTGTCCTCTCTTAGTACCTTTTGGATCAGATCAGCTGTTGTTTATGCTGACTTCTCGTGCTGATATATGTCGCTGACTGAGAGATGTCAGCATGAACAGCAGCTGATCTGATCCAAAAGCTATTGAAGTTAGGACAGGAAGTCCTGAAAACATGTCTAGCTAATTGTATTTTTATAGTTTGTGTTCTTTAATACTGTTGTATTTTAACATTATGTATATTTTAATGGTTTAATGAAAAACACTGTTGGTTTATGACTAATGAATATAAACATGTCTACTATCAACAAGTTTGTTCGTTGCCTGTAGAAGTTCGCATGGAATTATGTATTTATTAACACTACAATTGGGTATACACCCGGTGGCAGTGATATATAATATACAATATTACCATTATAATTCTACAATAGTTACAGCAATAAAAGAAAAATAAAAGAAAAATAAAATAAACCTAAATTTATTTCTAACTATAAATAAATAAATGCAATAAACCTAGGACTATAAATAAAAACTGTTCTATAATGTCTACAATAAGCAAAAGTAAACCTAACTTATAAGTACTTCTATTTCACCCAACTATTATCAATTTAAGTAATTACATATCACCTTAATTAATTACATATCAACTAAATTACATATCATCTTAATTAATTACATATCAACTTAATTAATTACATGACACAACTTAGATATTTACACTGCACCTACAATTACATTTTCAGTCTAATCTCCTCAACCTTTCTTTAAATGTATTGATTTTGAGAGGACCACCCTGAAAGATTGGCGCAGGTAAGCTGTTCCAGTCTACTATTGTGCGGTTAAGAAAGGAAAATTTTGCCACGTTCGTTCTTTGTTTTCTGCATTTTAACTTCCTAATATGATGATGATGATGATGATAATAATAATAATAATAATAATAATAATAAAAATAATAATAATGTTTTATTTTCGCTGGCAGAGTTAAGGTCATAAGGCCTTCTCTTCCACTCAACCAGCCTTAATCAATACAATACATATTTAAATTACAGATATTTACACTGCACTTAAAAGGTTCTCCAGCTATATTCTTCAGTTAAGTTTTAAAGTTTTAGGGCCGTATTCATAGACATTTTTAGCGCGGGCTTCCGGTGGATGATCAGCGTTTTTTGTATTCATAAACCAGTGTTAGCGATAGGATATGATTTGAATTCTGTACTAGTAACCAGTGGCTAGCTTAGTACGCTCGTAGCGCGTGTTGCGAAATGTCTATGAATAGCACCCTTAAAGACTAGTAGACTAGCCCTGCCTAAGTATGATGGTGTTGCTAATCTAGCATTGATGTCGGTCCATGCTTTGTGCCTTAAACAATGCGGTGAGTCTGATTTTTCGTCGCCTTGATTTGAGAGATTACCACCCTAAGTCTTTTACTATCTCTTCACCATGTCCCTTTCCCATTTTGACATATTTTGCTGCCTTGCGTTGGACCTTTTCTATTGAATCGATTTGTTCTATTGGGTCATAAAAGTTATGTCCAATGTGTGTTATCTTGAATTCGATCTATCGACGTCTGTAGACAAATTATCATTTTCATAAAAATATTTACAAACATGAGATTGCATGTATCTTATCTGCCGAATAAACAGCGGACGTAACTCAACACGTATCTCCTTGAATTAATTGTGTGGGGCGCACAGTTTTAGCCTTAAGTGCTCGGTGTAGGAAAAACACTTGTGCAAATTCATTACTCAGTTCGTCATTATCTGCTAGGACCTTGAAACTGCAGCAATGTTGCTCTGCTGCCTTGTGTGAAGTCATTATGCAACACAAAGTACGCAATTCAGTTTTTGTGTAGTCTTTTCTGTACAGTGCAGCTTTTATACCTGCTGCTTGCAAACGGATATATGAATACGATAATTCTGGCTGAAAGCAATAGTTGTGAAACACCTATCGAAAAAAAAAAGTGGCAACAAACAAACCGGATGCAAATCGTAGCGTAGCATCCTTGTTTTGGTACACGTGGTGCCCAACTCGTGTAGTTAATCTATCTTCCTTTAATTATATAATAATACTACCACATGGTTAAATGATAATTGAATGAGAAGAATCACTATGCAGAATTTCCATCGCCATATTTTATTTTCATTATTCAATATAGGCCTATGAAGATAATTATAAATTTATTTATTTCGTGTAGTGAGTTCCCTATGTACAGTATATCAACGTGTTTGCTCTACTGTTCTCCAACCAGGAGATCAACCGTGAAAGGAATGTGCTTACTATTGCGACATGTCTTGGAGCGAAGTAGATAGATAATATTATCGTTATAACGTCTGTTTAAAAACCATGCGCTCTCCTGCATTTGTTATTTCCAGTATGGAGAGATTAAAAGTCCAGGAGATTAACAGTAGAGTTGGATCGATTCCTGAATGAATCGTTCATTTGAACGAGTAATAATAAGGAATCGTAAGTATCGATTCGTGGTATGAACGAATCGTCGTTCAAAAGAATCGTAACGAATCGTCGTTCAACGACGGCATGGTATCGTAACCCACGATTCTATTTACTTGTTTGATGTAACCTGTCAGCGGACATTTCCGAACCGTGCCGAATGCTCCCGAGTGAGAGTGAAATCAAAATACTGCATTTGTTAAGTGTGAAAAATAATGAACACGAATCTGAAATTTGCATAGTGAAATAGGGATGTAATGCAAAAAAAAATAAAAAGCGTACTTTATAATAAGGTTCAGTTGATAAATTATAATTAAGAAACACTATCTTGGATAATTTTGTACACTAATGGAGGTCATGATGAATGGTTCCAGCCAATGAGAAAGAGACAATCCAATGTCGCGCCTCTTATGCCATCTATGCGAGAGATGTAGAACGTTTTTGTTCTACCCGTGGTTTGCATAGGAAAGTGTCCTGTGAGTCGTTCGTTGACGATTCAAAAGAATAGTTGGAATCGCAGACTGGAAAGAATCGTGAACTCATTGACGATTCAAAAGAATAGTTGGAATCGCAGACTGGGAAGAATCGTGAACTCATTGACGATTCAAAAGAATAGTTGGAATCGCAGACTGGAAAGAATCGTGAACTCATTGACGATTCAAAAGAATAGTTGGAATCGCAGACTGGGAAGAATCGTGAACTCATTGACGATTCAAAAGAATAGTTGGAATCGCAGACTGGGAAGAATCGTGAACTCATTGACGATTCAAAAGAATAGTTGGAATCGCAGACTGGGAAGAATCGTGAACTCATTGACGATTCAAAAGAATAGTTGGAATCGCAGACTGGGAAGAATCGTGAACTCATTGACGATTCAAAAGAATAGTTGGAATCGCAGACTGGGAAGAATCGTGAACTCATTGACGATTCAAAAGAATAGTTGGAATCGCAGACTGGGAAGAATCGTGAACTCATTGACGATTCAAAAGAATAGTTGGAATCGCAGACTGGAAAGAATCGTGAACTCATTGACGATTCAAAAGAATAGTTGGAATCGCAGACTGGGAAGAATCGTGAACTCATTGACGATTCAAAAGAATAGTTGGAATCGCAGACTGGAAAGAATCGTGAACTCATTGACGATTCAAAAGAATAGTTGGAATCGCAGACTGGGAAGAATCGTGAACTCATTGACGATTCAAAAGAATAGTTGGAATCGCAGACTGGAAAGAATCGTGAACTCATTGACGATTCAAAAGAATAGTTGGAATCGCAGACTGGGAAGAATCGTTGGAATCGACTTCTGAAAAAGAATCGTGTTGCCCAACTCTAATTAACCGTGATCTAATTTTGTAACTAGGGTAGTATAAACATGTGTGTATCAATGTTATTGTTTGTGCTGTGACAGCGAGCCAATAGAGATACGAGTACCCACGTGTGTGACCTTATGACATCTTATGATATCAACATTCATTCACAGCATTACTCCCTTTCGTCTCAGCCGGTAGAGACTTTCTCGTGGCTGGAGCACAGTATGTAGTTCGCCGCGATACCCAACACCTGTTATTCGTCAAGAGTCAAACGTGTCAACAAATGCACGTTGACATGTCTCATGATTAGGGCCGTCAATAATAACCTCTCTCCTTAAAGAATAGGGCTACAGGTTGGAAGTAATATAACTGTGCATATGTTATTAGTAGGGCCCTGACATCTGTATATTTGTATTAATTTGAGGGGTGAACATACGACGCCGGACAGAATGTAGTCGGCGTTTCAAGTACAGGCAGCGGAAGGGAATTTGGCACACGCCTAAGCAAACACGTTCGTGTTTTGTATAACATTATTGCGTATTATAAAATCATGACAATGCAGTTATTGTATATAAGGGTTATTATCGGAAAGTTCTAAAATGCTGGTGAGGTTGAGATATCATACTTACATTTTACCACATTTTGACAATTTAAGTATGAAAAGATATTTTTTTAATAATATTTAGAGTTTTGCATTACAGTGTTAGTTATACGGCGTACAATTTTGCTTTCCCCATATTTAACTGTTACGTTAATTTATTTATCACATCTATTCCATATCTTACTTTTCTTGCATGTTGTTTGCCTTGTTTCGGTTCCTGCTGCAATAAACAACAACATTCATTTTCAAAGTTTCAAATGAAAATGACCGCCGAGTGTCGGATAGTATAACCTTGTATGCGGAAAAACTGCGTTCAACATCGGCTGAAACAAGGGACGCATATGTAAAATAATGCATAATTGCATAATGAATTGAAACCACCGTTTTTTTTTGTATTACTGTGTGATGTAGAAATGAAATTGATAATATGAAATCTTCGGTTAAAATTCACTGCACCGTGCTCCATGACAGGTTTGTTTGCTCAGAAACTTCGTCAATGTTCTTTCGACGATCTTCATCAATTGCACGTTTGATTTTGACAATGTTTTCGTCATTTCTTCCTATCGAAGGACGCCCGGGGCGTGGCATGTCTTCAGTTGAGAAGTTGCCAGATTTGAAACGGGAAAACCACTCGTAGACCTGTGATTTCCCCAAAGCATCGATCTTGCTTGCCGAAGCATTTCAACGGTCTCAGCTGCAGTTTTCCCTAATCGCCAAACGGTTGAAACAGGAACGCAAACAACACAGCACCACAAACAGACCACTTAACTTTGACTGATGCCAGCTCACTAACGGTCGCAGGAGACCCCAAACTAACACCACCTAACAGCACAACTCGTAACTACAAAGCATGCGCTCGCAACAGTTCGGTTCCGGTTACTTTTGGGTCCACCCTCGTAATTCATCCAGTCAAAGTAATGTCAACAGATGCACGTGTTGTGAGGCCTCGTGATTGGCCATCTACCACGCCACACCTGTCGACATAAAGTATATAGAACGATATATTTTATATTTTACCGTTTATATTTTATCTTCACATAAATACTGTTATAATATAATAAAATCTATATTAAATAAAATAGTAAGTTCTTTCACTTATTTGGGAAGATGGTTGCGCAGATGACGTGAAAACAACTATGAAGAAAGTAAATTGTGTCTGTATACAGGTTGACTCAGGAATAATAGTAAATAATGTACGGGGTGTTAGAATGAACTATTGTAAGTAAAAAAAAGTTAATATATACATACAACCGGGCTATTCCATCTCAAATCGACCGAAATATAGAGAAAATTTACCTTAAATTTCTAAATACAATGAAAATTTTTCTGTCCGTAGACACTGTGATATAATGCTTTGTGCAAAGTTTGAGGCATCAGAACTTCATAGTGTTTAAATTAATAATATTTAAATTTATCGTATTTTCATAAAATTAGCAAATTTAAACTGTTGTGGCTCCGAAACCCTTTCACCCAATGATCAAAATCATGGTTTATTTTGATGCTGAGAAGTTAAAGTTTATATTGACATGTTAACTGTTTTTCTTACTTTTTATGGAAATGGAGAAATTTAGATTTTTCTTCATTAAGACGCCTTTAACCACGAAAAAATATTCTTAAAATATATATGGTTAGATTTTGCATTGAAAGTACAAATAAACACATATTTTTTACTGGCGCACCGTTGATAAGAAAGTATTGAAAATATCAAATAAAGAAAATAAATACGTAGTACGCTCGTGAAGTAACCAGCTGACTGTGAGACGTGAGCTAGCCGAGACAAGCAAGGCCAGGAGACAAACACGTGATGTTTCGTCTAGTAGCGCATGGCTGAGCTAGCTTTATCACAAGTTTTCATAAACACAGGAGTAAAATGACGCCCAACGCTGGCTTATCTTCAGCTCTCGGCCAGTGCGTGCGGTACTGCGCCGTTCAAGTCTAGGCGTGTGAAAATAATTTATTTAATACCCTCGAAACTTATTGCCGAGCCACTAAGCAAACAATGCCGAATCTCTATTAATAATGCAAGGTTTTTTCTCAATATTTTTTTTTTACATTTTTACAAATGTCGAAAAGGCCTAAAAGTAAGTAAAATCAGATTATCTGTCTCTCTGTGTACAATAAAAATAAGGATTACTTCTTAACATAACCTACCAAATGTCAGCTTCAAAATAAGCTCTCGTTCAATGTTCTGCAGTAAATGGTTCCAGAGTTCTGAGCGCTGAAAGAGGCTTGTTTTTATAAAATACGCTAAATTTGTCGCTCAATGGTACGAAAACCGTTTGACTTTCGATAGTATATTTTTGAAAATGCACTCCCCTCAGCACCTTGTATAAGTAGGGAACAAATTAGAGTATAAAAAAATGCAAGGTTTTTTACTGATCGATTTCATATGGAATAGCCCAACCGGTTTTCAGTGGCTGTGGAGATACAGCTATTTGAATATTATGCATAACAAGTGTTATAAATGATACAAAAGAATGACATGATTACCCACTACTGACTGGGTACAAAAGAATAGTACAAGGTGTTATCAAAAAGTTTTAGAATGACTCCGTAATAACAACAGAACATTTCGATTTGTTTATTCCACACTGTCACCCTCGAAGTAGTCACCTTGGAAGATGATACACCTGTCCCAGCGCTGTTCCCACTTCTTGAAGCTCTTCTGTCAATCATATCCCATTAGAATGTTGGCACCGCTAGTTGTCCCATGCCTCCAAAAGAAAACATTAGGAAGGGAAACGATTGAGTCAAGATAGAAGGTATCCTGGGATCGAACGAGACTTCGAGTGAGACATTGCTCTCAACCACTTCTCTGTATTTAGCTTCTGACTTGTTGAGGGGACTTCACTGCGATTTACCTAACACATTTTACATAGAACATGATTAAGAGCTGTTTCAGTAACCACAGTTTAAACTTGTCAATTTCGTTTTGCCACATATGCTATAAATATTTGTCTGAGCCTTAGAAATATCCTGTTGTCTGTGTTTCACTAGTAGAGAAATAAATCCTGTTCAAATCTCTCTCTCGAATCATGTTGTTCAATTTGTTTTTTGTTTGTAATTGGCAGTACCGTAATGATTTTTTTAGGTATCGGATATTTCTTACAATTGAAAAATTCTATTAGTGTTCGATATTCACTATTAAATTCAACCTGAAAATACAGTGTGTTCGAAAGTCCTTGAAACATTACAAACATATGTATTTTCATAGCGAGACATGAACTTGGCTTCAAATGCCCACAAAATGAAAGACTTACTTCACCGAATTATGTTTTCATATCTTACAAATGTCCAGTGTGTCCACTTTTGATCACATGGGACACGTCTATGCTATACTCCATTTCGCTCCATACTCACCAGTAAGCCTATATCAAAAGTGATTTGGTGATTGCAGCTGTGATGCATCGTCTCAGTTCCTGGAAGTTCTGTGCTAAGGGTGATATGTAGACTCTTTCATCCCCACATGCAGTCGCATGCGTCCACACTGTGGAGTAACGGTCAGCGCGTTTGGCCGCGAAACCAGGTGGCCCGGATTCTAATCCCGGTCGGGGGCAGGTTACCTGGTTGAGGTTTTTTTCCAGGTTTTCCCTCAACCCAATAGGAGCAAATGCTGGGTAACTTTGGGTGCTGGACCCCGGACTCATTTCACCGGCATTATCAGCTTCATTTCATTCAGACGCTAAATAACCGAGATGTTGATACAGCGTTGTAAAATAACCCAATTAAAAAAAGTCGCATGGCGTCAAGTCTGGTGACCTAAGTGGCCAACGTACGATTTACTAATCGTGTTCCGAGACATGTCCAACCCAACGATGCGGTAGTTCCCCGTTTAAGTATGCACGATCGCCATTGCACACTAACAACGGACTCAGTGCAAATGAATTCAAGGACGCAGAATTATTTCTGAGACTGTGTCAACGCCATTTTTTACTTGTTCGAATATGAAGTCGTCTGTGGCAGCCAGCGGAACTACAGCGGTGAGTACGTCTTTCATTTTGTGAGCATTCGTGCGAATGTCTCGCTATGAAAATACGCCCGTTTGTAATGTTTCGCGGACTTTGTGAAGGCGGTGTAGCCTACGAAATGATTTTTACAAAAACAGAAAGGGCATTTGGTACAGATCAGCGATTTCACCCAACTTCTTTCTTTTGGTGTCGGAATTGTTTTACTGCGCGTCGTATTTGCACGATCAACACCGTATCCGGCATGGTGATGAACACAGCTTAAGTATTTCCTGGAAAATTGCGTCCCTGTAGAACTTCTACCGGCGTGTAAGTAGGTCGCCTGCGAACTGTTATATTCTTTAATTGCTTGTGTCACGACACATGCCGTCTTGCACCTACAATTGTTTCGCGGTTTTGCAAAGTATGTTATGCTTCAACTGAGACCCCGTCCGTATGCTTGCATGCATTGTCATTGACACTTAAAAACTATTATTTTTGTAAAAATTGTCTCAAATTTGTGATCGCAGTGCTTCAATATGTTCGTTTACCAGTAAGGGGCTGTGACTTTAATAATCGTAAACAAAAACTAATAAAAACAATTGAATAACAGTGCCTCTTTATTGGCCTCCAAGGTCTCCTGATCTTAACGCATTAGATTTTTTCTTGTGGGGCTATTTGAAGTGAAGGGTCTACCAGGACCGACCACTAGATCAGTAAGAGTTAAAGAGAAGAATTACAGATGAGATACAATAGATCAACCGAACAGTGATGCTGAAAACATAAAACATTTCCAAGAGAGATTTATGCATTGTTCGGCAAGGAATAGTGACCATTTTGAACTGTTTTTGTGAACTGATATCAACACGGACACAATGTAGAACATTGTTAAATTGTTTTAGTGGTTTTATTTTCTTAAATTCTGGCCTTGTGGGACTTGAATTTTGTACTTACTTTTCAGTGGTGGATAACCATTTTCTAAAGCATAAGTGTTTTCGTTTTCTTTACCTTCGGTACATATAATTTGACGCCAAAGCGTTTCACTGACCGCTATAATTCTTTGTACAAAAGGATAATTTTACCAAAAGGTTTTATTTTGTTATTTTTGAATCCTGGAGAATTAAACAATGGAAGAATGAATTCATTTATTTATTTATTTATTTATTTATTTATTTATTCTGGTGTAGTTAAGGCCATCAGGCCTTCTCTTCCACAACACCAGGAATACAAATACAATAACAGAAATAAAAAGGAAAAAAAAAACACTATAAACGAAGTAAAGTCACACAAAAATATACACAGGTTGCAGTCACACAAACTTTAAATGAGTGATTAAGTATAATTAATTGTATCCTAATTAACTAACATAAACAAGAAACTTGCGATTTTGATCTGGAGTAAAAAAAAAACACAAATCAACACTTCTAGCAATATCTAAAAAGCATTATACAAGACAAAATTTTCCAATTTAATTTTGAATTGTGATAAAGTCCGGCAGTCCCTGACATCATTAGGTAGCGAATTCCAGAGACGAGGTATTTCTACAGTGTCATTAAGAGAAAAACTCCTTGGCACAGTATTTTCAAATGAACATAGTTAAGTAAGTAAGTAAGTAAAAGTGACTATGTAATCTTAATTGCATTGCTTATTTTTTTAAATACATTTGATACCATCTGAAATACATTTGATACCATCTGATATACAATTGACAAATCTGAAATACAATTGATACTATCTGAAATTGAATTGACAAATCTGAAATTAAATTGACTAATCTGAAATACATTTGATAATTTCTGAAATACAATTGATATTTTCTGAAATAAAACTGGAAAAGTTGTAGAACATACTGTTGATAGATCTTGTAAAATTGTTCTATTAATTTCTCTGACTTCATCTTTGAATCTTGCTTGTCGCAATAGAAATGCTATCTATCATACTCGTATATCAAAGAATAACAAATTTAATCTTTAATTCCCGACAAGATTATTGTATGTGACTAGCTTTGAATCATTCTTCTTATAATCTCAATGATACGGTATATCAAAGGATAATGAATGTAGGCCTAATCTTTATTTTCCCAGAAGAATAGGGGACTACTGTTTGTATCAAGGGCAACAGGAAATTATTTCGAAACGAGAGTCAACGTAATGTCGAGTATTTCTGCGTCAGAGTAAGATATTGGTGTAGCTATTAAATGGTTTTCATTCTTCCAGGGAGAAATAAATGTTTATGGAGGAAATGGCAAACGTTGATTAACAAACACTTATGCACAGTTCCAGAAGCATCATGAAAAGATGTAAATGTGTACAATAGAAGAGGCAAGCCCTGTCCTGTGACCTTATAATGTGCCCCGTGGCTATATCACCAATTAGAATGGGGAGGAGGGAGATACTAATAATAATAATAATAATAATAATAATAATAATAATAATAATTCTTTATTCATACTGGCGAGTTAAGGCCATAGCGCCTTCTCTTACACTCTACCAGGTCACAAAGTATACAAGCAGTGAAAATTTAAGAAAAAGTTAAAGAACAGAATACTAACATATTACAAAAAGAAATAATAATAGCATATTAAAATCGACACTAAACAAAATGAAAATAATACCATAATAGAAAAAAAAGGAAGTAAAATACATTGGACTATAGTAAAAGCAACTCATTTAGTACAAATAGTTAATACTGAAAACGTAAGGAAGAATATAACAAAATGGAATGTAATAAAATAATAATTAAAAAAAACAAAGGAAATACGAAAATTAAATAGAATTCACAATAAAAATGGTATGATAATAAATTCATCTGGTGATCAAGATTACAAAAAAGGGAAAATAAATTAAAAGATATATATATATATATATATATATATATATATATATATATATATATATATTTACAAAACTATCGCAGAGAAAAGAGCATATAACTGAAAGGAATCTGAATTGAAAAAGTGCAATTTTAGTTTATTTTTGAAACTAGACAATGTCCGACAGTCTCTGACATGTTGTGGTAGAGAGTTCCAGAGATGAGCTGCAGGGACGGTGAAAGATGAAGAGTAGAAGGATGTTCTGTGTTTAGGAATGGAGAGTGTGATATGGTGTTGTGAGCGAGTATTTATTTCCTGATATGAGGACAAATGTTGAAAACGAGAAGCTAAGTAGCTAGGGTTAGAGTTTTGAAGAGTATTGAAGAGTAAAGTGAGAGAGTGAATAGTTCTTAGCTCTTTGAGACGGACTCAGGACAGCTTATTTAGTGAAGGTGTGATACGGTCAGATCTACGGACGTTGAAAATAAATCGAACACATAGGAGATAGGTTTTAGTCTGAGGTGAACTTCCGTGTCGATGGATCCCTACAATATTAACCATTATGAAACAAACTCTCTTTCCAATTGCTCATTCTTTCCCCTGTTCTACAGCACACATGCCAGGTCTCGCCTCCTTATCTATAAACAAATGCAGTTTGCCTTGAAAAGATCTAAGACATTATTCCCAGTGTCATTGGAATGTAGTCATTTTTCTGATTCAGACAGCATGACTGCCATGTTATGTGTGATTAAAATCTGCGCTGTATGGGGGATGCACCAGTACGTACAAGACGTCACCCAATTTCTGAATGGAACTACAACTGTGTTGGTTTGAATGTTTGTGGAGAGTCTATGGAGATGTATGATCGGAGGAGTAATTAATGAAGAACATACAGTATGTTTTCTCTTCATATTAAGCGACATTCTGAAATTAGTCGCAGCTCACAAATTATTCACTATGGTTCACTTAAAGTTTATCGCGTCTATTGAGAGGGGGTGCGCCGCGCGGCTAACTTTCTTATGCAACTTCGACAACATACAATGAAAGTTATAGGTATAAATACAAATGGGGGGGGGGGGAAAGATAAATACATACGTAAATGAAATACACACAGATATAAATATACATGAAAAGTACAAAGAAAAAATTAAGAATAGATAGGCCCTAAATACAGATAACATAAGCAAAATATATAAAAATGTACCTATAAATGAAAATTACAGAGTAACAAATAGATAAAAATATTATTTAAAATGAACTACCTTCACTATTTTAAGAAGAAAATGTTTATATATTCAATGTAAGACATGCTGAAATCTAGAACCCATGTTTTACATGTTTCATTGGATTTTTTTTTTTTTGTTTTAATAGGTTATTTTACGACGCTTTATCAACATCTTAGGTTATTTAGCGTCTGAATGAGATGAAGGTGATAATGCCGGTGAAATGAGTCCGGGGTCCAACACCGAAAGGTCGACCTGGTTGGCGAGTTGATATAGCGCTGGCCTTCTATGCCCAAGGTTGCGGGTTCAATATCGGGCCAGGTCGATGGCATTTATGTGTGCTTACATGCGACAGGCTCATGTCAGTAGATTTACTGGCATGTAAAAGAACTCCTGCGGGACAAAATTCCGGCACATACGGCGACGCTGATATAACCTCTGGAGTGGCGAGCGTTATTAAATAAATCATAACATTAAACACCGAAAGTTACCCAGTATTTGCTCATATTGAATTGAGGGGAAAACCCCGAAAAAAAAAAAACCTCAACAAGGTAATTGTCCCGACCGGAAATCGAACCCGGCCCACCTGGTTTCGCGGCTAGACGCGCTAACCGTTACTCCACAGGTTTGGACTTCATTGGATTCTGAACACATTTTAAGACTTAAAAGTGCGGCTGTACTTTAGTGCCTCCTATGCAATTTTATGGTATGTGAAAAGAATCAAATCCGTGGTGCTGCAACCCATGAAGGGTCAAAGCCGGACCAGTCGATTGCTGGTGTCACTTCCAAATGTTTCAGTAGAGGTGAACGGCCATTTCTCCAGTACTGTGGTGACGTGTAGTCAGCGCAATGATCCGCTGTAGCTGGTTTTGAAACCGAATTTTGCTACGCACTTCTTTCCCTGATCAGATTACTCACATAACCAGGGGTAGGTATTTATGGAGATTAATTTTATCATTTGTGTTTTTTTTATATTGGTGTCGGCGGAGATTGTTGGAGATTGATTTGTACTCCTGGCGGAGATTAATGAAAAATTTTGGAAAATACAATTATTTTGGAATTGGAGTATTGACTCAGTATGAATATTACTTTCCAAATAATTAACATTAAAGGTTCGTTGCATTCTGGTAAAAGTGCGGTTTGGCCAATAGACAATATTTGTTGGATTGAGACTGTATTTAACACACATTCATTAAAAACGAAACAAACTTGCAGCCCTCAAATTATCACTTTTAAATTTAGTGAAATGTTGAATTCTCCGTCTTTTGAGTCCATTAATCTAATCAGAACACATGGAATTGCATGTAATGTAGCCTACTTGGATATATAATACGGTAAAACCCCTATTATCCATGGTTATGAAGGGGGCGGACTGAACGGTTAATCGAAAAGGTCCTATAATCCGTACTACATGGATTAAGAGCATAATAGTTTCGTAATTTGAAACTTCCACTATACTGCAACCAACGGTGTCTTCATACTACACGCTACACTATATAATATGCTGGTAATGACTAATGAAAACATAAAAACAGTGAAATACAGTAATACGTAGCACTTTATTCTTGTTTCATTTTACTAAATCGCGCACATTTCTACTGCCAATCATATATTCTTATGCGAGATGAGCCACGGTTTTTCCTTTCTCAAACCGCTAACACGTTTTCTTTTGACATTTTGCACAGAGTGATTAAATTATGCACGAGTTTTCAATTGTGTGGAAGTTCTTGGAGTCATTTCTTTGAAAAGAGATAGTGACTATTTTACAAGTTGCGAAAAACACCCCTTCCTAAAGTGTTTCTATTACCAATAATGGTAGCATTCCTATTACATACTATGTAACGGTAAAGACTGGTAATGACTTCCGTAGAAAAAATGCGCACTAATATAGACTAAATACAGTACTTCGTATTTTTCTGCAAAAAAAGATAAATATAGTTGGATAATCCAGTAATCGGTTAATAGGGTGACGGATAATCGAGGTTCTACTGTAAATTGAAGTGAAAAAAATCCGAAAAAAAAAAAAACTCAGAATATGAAATTCGGTATAAAACGACGCAATAGTAATAATTCGCGAATGTGTGCATATTTCGCTATTAGAACTCTATTTCGCGATTTTCCGCGATTGTTCTATCCGTATATTATTAATCAGAATCGTCCACACCTGTAGAGTAACGGTCAGCGCGTCTGGCCGCGAAACCAGGTGGCCCGGGTTTGGAATCCCGGTCGGGGCAAGTTACCTGGTTGAGGTTTTTCCGGGGTTTTCCCTGAACCCAATACGAGCAAATGCTGGGTCACTTTCGGTGCTGGACCCCGGACTCATATCACCGGCATTATCACCTTCATTCCATTCAGACGCTAAATAACCTAGATGATGATACAGCGTCGTAAAATAACCCAATAAAATAAATTAATTAGAATCACGTAATTCGTAAAGATTAGTCAAAATCTGTTGTAGCCTACCGTATTTGCTCGCGTAATTTACGCCCCCGCGTGTTTTGCGCACCCTAATTTTTAAGGAATTATTTTGAGCTTTATTTTTGCTCCGTGTATTTTGCGCACACATTTTACGTACATATTTTTTACAGTGTAGTAGGGATTACGTACATATTTACAGTAATTGTATTGTTTTATTTGTATACCGGTAATAATTATTGTTTATAGAATTATTAGTGTATGATTATTATTTGTATAATTTAGGATTATCTACAGTGTTATGCTATAAAATTATAAAAGATGACAAAATTACTGTATTCTTAATTACCGTACTGTACTTACGTATACATATACTAATTGAGATAAACTCAGAACAGGACCTCTTATTTGAAAAATCCGCATATTTTACGCACCCCAATTTTTCAGTGGCCAAAATTAATTAAAAAGTGCGCAAATTACGCGAGAAAATACGGTATATCTATTATGTCGTGATTTTCGCGATCTCCATAAATACCTGGCCCTGCACATAACGATTCTGGGTGGCAACCGATACCATACACTCTAATGGCAATTACATTAATATTCTCATTATAGAAATTGAAATATATATATATATTCTCCCTGTAACATAGTCCTAGCAAGCTTATATTAAATTAATTTTCATCATTTTACTAGCTATCTCAAATATTAAATTAATTATAATTCATTGAACTAAATTAGCTCATAAATTAAGTTACTACTTTACCTTATAGATTTATCTAAATTTAAATAAATGTGTAGTGAAGAATATTGCTGGAGAACCTTTTAAGTGTATTGTAAATATTTGTAATTTAAATTTATGTATTGTATTGATTAAGGCTGGTTGAGTGGAAGAGAAGGCCTTATGGCCTTAACTCTGCCAGCGAAAATAAAACATTATTATTATTATTATTATTATTATTATTATTATTATTATTATTATTATTATTATTATTATTATACACAGGCACTGTTCGATATTTCGTGAGATAATTTCTTCCCCCATGATGACTCGGAATTTGGGAAAGGAACTGCCGTCATTTTGAAAGAATCATTTTCTGTTTGTATATCTTGCGTGCGTTGGAATATAATCCTGAAGACATTAAGTTTGTATGAGTTTCCATATCATGTTTGCTGCGTCTTGAATTCTACGGGACCGACATGTGGAAATTCGTGATTCCATAAAGATGTATTCTTGCACCGAGACTGTTCACTCGTCAGGTGTAATCCAGATGTTGTGAACCGTCTGGCATACAAGTGTGTGGCAAGGGAGCACTGATCTAGAAAGCCATCCTCTTTTATTGGGCGTTAGACAATGCTGGCAGATGGCCATATGTCTTGGAATTTGCCTTGCAGATGAATCGCAAGGCTCCTTGGGCTCTCGGTATCTTTCTGCTTTTACATATGCAACTTCGTTTCGTCCTCGGTGACATAGAGGTTTCCATGCTTGTCTGTGGATCCAAGTACGGTTGTTCAGAGATGGTCGAAAGTAATGGACCTTTTCAGACCAAAAAATCCAAAGCACGCCCCTTTCCAAAAATGATCTCGTTAATTTTATCTTTCTGTAGAATTATTATTTATATTGTTAAACAGGCTTTTCACGATTTGTACAAATATAATTTTTCATTTGTGCATTTTTTGTTATAATTATTTATTTTCTATCTTAAACCCTGATACCTATTTTTCCCTGGCATTATATTTGACAGGAAGTTGAAACTAGATGCTTAACACTGTAATTTGCATATTCCATTGCAACTTTGCATCATATTGATCTTATTCCTCTTCTTATGGATTACCCAACAAATTTAATTTTCTTTAGCAAAGAAGGACGGCACTGCTACTTACAGACCTGTTACTAAATCTACGTATTATTCTGTGAAAAGATTTATTTAATCTACATACTTAGACTTCAAAAAACAAAATTTGATAATCCATTTGCGTACCCAAGAACCAAAAACTCAACACACTAGAACAATACGAAATATACAAACACACTAAAACACACCCTGATCAGATTCTCAACACACAGATCAATTTCAGTACACACACACTATTCGACTCCACAATCCAACACATTCCAACAATAAAACACACCCTCCTAACAGGCAGAGAAGTTCGAGATGACGCCGCGATCTAGTAGGCTCTGATAATGGTGCGTGATGCACTGAAACAGCTGTAAGCCGGACGAATATTACATATTTAACACGAGTAAGTCCACTAGTTCATCAATTAATAAAATTTGATAACACAATCCCAAGGGAAAAAATGGAACTCTCTGCATCATAATCCATAGTTAATTTCCGATTTACCACGAAAATCGTCTGTAGCTGCATTTAGATTGGCAACAGGCCATGATTGTTTGGCCAAACACCTGCATAGAATTGGAATATATCAGTCCCCTAACTGCCCATTGTGCAACTCAAACCAAGAAATGGATTCGGAACATCTCAAAATCTGTGCTCCAGTGGCTGACCATAATAATATCTTTGAAAAATATTGGAGTGCAAGAGGTCAAATGACTTTATTGTGAAATGCCTGGCATTAGAAAACAACAACAACAAATAATTTAATTTATACATATTTTAAAGTATTAACTATTGAAGAAATTTATAAATATAGTTTACTAACTTACTACTACAGAAATCAAATAAAACATAAATCTAATCGACATGAATATCGCATTCGAAGATAAAAGTCTACTTTCCCATTAATTGAGCCTAAATGTCATACAAGTGCAGCTCTTAAACATGGTGCTAGTTTCGGCCCAAGACTTTATAATAAAATTACAAACCATTTTCCAAATTTGAAATATTTTAAAATTGAAGCTTTGAAAAAAGAAATTTATAAAATTATTCTTGATATATAATATTAACAAATGAGTGTATTTTTCAACCTCTTATTTCTGTCGATTATATTCATGTTTGAGTATCACTGACTTCTGTCCGATTGTCAATTTATATTAAATGTGTTTTTTTCTCTCTTTTTCTTTCTCTTCTCTCTCTTTTTTTTACTCTCGTGTGTTATTTATCGGTTTGAATTAAGTTACTAACTGTATTCAGTAAACTGTCCTTGTAAATTTTATGTTATATATTGGCTAAGACCACACCGTACACGAGCTTGGCTCTTTCGGTACGGTAGTGGCTAGGAACATTTTTGTTTTATAATTTTAATTTGTACTCGCTAGCTAGCTAGTTAAAGTAAATAAAATAAAATACATCATCTAATGTATTTAGATTAAAGCTTCTGGATATTTTGAGAAATTCATACGATCCTCTTATACTCTATTCATGTATAGGCCTACAGTATACCATAGTTCATTTGTTTGTTCATTGCATTTGGTCTTGAGAGTGTTGACATTTTCGTATTTAATTCCGTAAGTTATATTATACGGACTCAACGGGCAAGTCTTACACGGCATGGGATCATCCCGACGCCGACAGAAAACAGATCATCATTCTAGCGGTAAAAAAAAGAAATACGAATTTCGATATGGAAGGAAAAGGACTATTGTGGTCGGAAGGAAAGAATCAACTTTTGACAGCTCCGTAACGTATATTTTTTAAATACCATCCGCTCCCTGGATCCCTCTGCCATTGGAAACTGGATACATCACTCGCTTTTTTGGCGCCACACATGTAGTGAACAGTTGCCACATATGTACAGGGTGATTCAAGAGGATTTACCGTCCTTTACGGAGCTTATTTCCAAAGACATTCTGAGCAAAATATGTCATATAAACATGGGTCCTGTTCTCAATATTTACAGAGTTACGTTTCGTTATTGGAACGCATTGCTGTGAACGCGTGATCTTGGTCAGCGTGCAGTCAGCAGCCAGCGCGAGCGCTACGGAAATCAAAGATAGCCGTATGCAGTTACGTACTGTTCTTCAACAAGGAGATTAACCGTGAAAAGAATGTGCTTACTATTGCGTCATCTATTGGAGCGAAGTAGATGGATAATATTAGCGTTATAACTTGACTTTAAAAAACATGCACTCTCCTGCATGTTATTCCCTGTAAGGAGGGATTAAAAGACCAGGAGATTAACCGTGATCTAATTCTGTAACTAGGGTAATATAAGTATGTGTGTATCAGTGTTATCGTTTGTGCTTTGAGAGTTAGCCAATGGAGATGCGTGTACTCACGTTTGTGACCTTATGACATCAACATTCATTCACAGCATTACCCCGCTGCGTCTCATACCCCTGAGACTTTCTCCTGGTTGGAGTACAGTAGCGCGACGAGTGCCGTTCACAAGTGTGCGCCCAAGTGTACTCAAGCGGACGGCGACATTTTTAAAAATGTGTTGTAAACTCTCCAAGACTGTAAATTAGGATGCAAAATTGAACTGCAAATAATTAAGTCGGTGGAAGTGGTGTGATTTGTAATAATAGCAATAATTGTTGTGCGTAAGAATAATGTAATTTTCTAGTTAAAAATAGAAAAAGATGTCTGTACGAAGCAACTAAGGAGTTCACACCATATTTTAAGCTTCATAATACTTGTCAATTAAAGAAATGATACTTCTGAATGGTTCATTCTCTATTTGTATTATTCTTTTACCTTCAAACTAAAGAAAAAACGAATTTGAAGAGTCCACTGCAAGAATGATGGATGTCACTTTCTTCTCGAAAATGGACCAAGACTGTCAAAGCATAGCTTAAGACATATAGAATGTACATAGAGAGTTATATGGCATTAACACTGATAGTCATTGTCCAGTAATGATCGGAAAATCACAGTTAAGCTTTGAGCGCTAAGCATTTCAAACTTTCAATTGCTTCTCCTGCAAAATGTATTCCAAATGACATCCATCATTCTTGCAGTGGACTCTTCATTTTACAAACAAATTTAAATTAGTGTAACTCTGAAAATATTATAATTAGGAACTATGTTCATATGGCATTTTTGGCTCAAAATGTCTTCAGAAATAAGGGTAAATCCCCTTGAATCACTCTGTATATTCCCTAACTTTCCTTCCGCGTTAATCTGCCTGCCCGTTCACCTGACTGTTCTGCACTTGACTGCAATCCTGGTGAAGAAAGGAGAATGCTGCTTAGTTGCAACGCTTTGGCTCTTACATTCCACGTGCTTTACTAGAGACTTCAGACCATAATATTGAATTTTTCTTGGCGCTCTCATTCTGGAATATAATTCATTTAGATGTGTTGAATGTAAGACCGCCGGCTGTGCATTGCAGTAGGCGTATTAATCGTAATAGTTGTCACTTTCAGCCGTTTTCAATTGCGTAGTGTTCTTGGCGCAAGGTCGCTGTCATTTATGCTTTGTGAAATAGCCTATGTAAATACTGCTAGTAGCGAGTCGGCTACTGTCATTTTCAAGGTAAATATTACGTGTAAAACACGTGAGCAATTCTTGAACTGGGATCATAAACAAGCTCGCCTTCTTTCCTCATTGGCGAACTGTTTCAGAGATATGCAAGTTTATGTGTTTTATTTTTCTTAAGAAAAAATTTACTAACCCTTTAATTTAAAGTATATGTAATAGACTACGTGTTTCAACAGCAATATCAAGGCATAATCATCATTATCTAATACAGGCAGGAAATGTTTACCTTGAAATTAAATGCTACTAATGTAAATTTAGTTTAATTTATTTTTAATTTATTTAACTAGGTAGTGAGTAGAAATTAAAAATTATAAAACAAAAAATGTTTCTAGCCACTACTGTAAGAGCCACGCTCGTGTACGGTGTGGTCTTAGCCAATAACAGAGGTCTGCATCGGAGGTTTTCGCTCGAGCGCCAAGTAGTTCATAGCATAATCCGTTAGGTAGCGCACATGCATGATGGGTAAAATTGTCGCGAGCGATAAATCCTCGAATGGTATAAGCCGAGCGTTAGACATTCGTTCTTGTTACAGTGATGAACTGTGTAGTAACGTCATAGATGTTTATCATTTGAAAACTTTGCAGTGTTTTTAACTAACCTCTCCATAGTAAAACTACAAAACTTGCTTTAAAATGTAATATAAATGTTGTAGATAAATACTTTTTTCCCCCCCATACAGGAGTGATTTTGTTTTTGCCACATCTGATAGATGTTATTGGATGTAAATATAATTATAATAAACGGAGAACACAATCACGATAATGCAAGAACCGTATCAAATTTTCTAGTAATAATAATAATAATAATAATAATAATAATAATAATCTCTAATAATTACTTGTGTATCAATATTTGCGTTTGTAACAGTTGTGCAGCATGATTATTCGTTTTATTATATTTTCTGTGACGTTATCTCTCTACTAATATTGTTACTAATCTACTGCTATATAATAATATTTTGTAAAACGTTTCTACATTGTCGCAATATATAGGCGGAACACTATGTATTGACCTATCACATTATATATGTGGTAAATCAAATATTGAATAATTATTAATTAGCAATAATAACTGTATATCGAAATTTTTCATACCATTTTATTTATAACTTCATGTTACTGTTTTGGTACGTTCCATTAGACTGTTCTATTAAACGTTTGTCATAGAAGGCAGAAAATAAAGCTTTATTTTTAGCGTGTGAGCAAAACATATGTGTATCTTATCTGTCGCCTTCCATACAAGATAAGACATGTCGGTGAGATGACCTTGTACTGTGCTTCTATTTATTACGAGCGTATCACGACCGATCTTATCTTATTCGAGGGTGCGACACTCGACCGAGTTCAAGCGAGCGATTTAACTCCAATGTAGCACTCTGGTCAATAACATAACATAAAATTTGCAAGGGCAGTTTACTAAATACAGTTTCTTAATTCAAACCAATAAATAACACACAAGAGCAAAAAAAAAAAGCACCGGGACTCGAACCCGGGTTTTCAGCTCCACGTTCTGACGCTTTATCCACTGAGCCATACCGAATTACTGTTGCGATGTCGCATTGAATCCCCTCTGTTTAAGTTCCATCTCTCAGTTTTCCCTTTGGTGGCCTACCCTCATGTACTGTGTCACAGAATGTGTGACAGTGATGCTATGTCCAACGCACTATGTACAAAGGTGCACTCATTACGAGTGACGAAGTGGCCTTCATCGTATGGTAATGCTGAAGTCCTGCACGGAAATATCATATGTACTTCGGTACATATAATAATGCTAATTTGGGATGAACAAAATATTGCAGGAATAGTAAAAATATCGGCCATTTCTCGCTCTCTTTTGCGACGTTTCGAATAAGCCGGATTTCGGTTAACCTAAGCTCGCTTTACAGTATTTGTAAAAAAAAAATGAATAAAAATTCTCAACGGAATTAACCAAACATTCTTCCTTCTTTTTTCAGGTAAGTTGCAGCTTCATTACTACAGAAAATCTGATCGTCAGCAACAAAGGTAATAATAATAATAATAATAATAATAATAATAATAATACAGTGAAACCTGTCTAAAGCAGCCATCTGAAGTTACCTCGTAAAATGGCCGTTTTCTTAGGTGGCCGCTTGATTAAGGTTGCGGTTTTTTATGAATCAGCATGAAAGTACTGAATTTCATTGACTTTTCAGTACTGTGCGTGTACAACAATCGTGCATATTAATGTCAGCCTCTTCCATTCTTGCAACTAGCCTTTTCAAAACTCAATTTCTTCGCCCTCGCACACTTGAATCATTCGTAAACGAAATCATTCACATTACTAAACACAGATTCTCTCTTCTTTTTTGGCCACCATACATATTTTCCTCCCATTCTTTTAATATTTCATCTTAATTATACAGTGTATTTGTGTCCTTTCACATTTGAATATTTCTGCAGTTTTTCTCGCAGATGTTTCCTTCTCACTTTCTTCAATCATTTTTCGTCTCACCTCTAAACTTAATACCACTCTAGATTTATTGTTAGACATGATTTCTCTCTCAAACTAACGTCATAGTTCCTCTGAATCAACTGAATGAAAAGAAGAAAAATTCGTAAAAGCTGGTCCAAATAGAAAAATATGGGAAGAGGAGAAAAATAAATTCGAATGGTTAACTACTGACCTAAAACATACTGTGACATTTTCGATACAAAACGTCCGGTGTTTCAATCCTTTAAAAACGAGTAAGAATTTATAGCTGTGCAGGGTCGGAGTGGAAAGTGACAAAAGAGTCATAAAACAGTAACCAACTAACCCGAAGATATGGAGGGTGTACTGTTGTACACTTTGTCCTCGAGATATTGCTCTCTGTCCTCTAACCATCGAAAAAATAGGTCAGACAGTATCCGTGAAAAAATTTTTTGTTGGACAGTGACTGTTATAGTCAGGTTCCAATCCAAACAGACCCCGGCCGCTGGCCGAAGCATGAGGTGGCCGCTAATTAAGAGACAATTCGTATTGATCTTATGGCAAATCCAATTGGTTCCAGAGAAAATTGGCCTTTCGGCCAGGTGGCCGTTTAAATGAAGTGACCGCAAAGGCAGGTTTCACTGTATATATTTTTACCCTCATGAAGTAACAGACACAACCAACTGAAGAGGCAATAGCCAAAGTAATAGGTTTAAATGTTCACACATTTTCAGTGCACGAGGCTTTCTGAAATAATAATTTGACTGAAGTGTGACAACGAAGGAACTAAACCGTGGTGTTTTTTTTATCTTAAAATATGAAATATTTGCAAAAAAAATGAGTCTATACTCAAGGCAATTAACCACAAAATTGTCAAAAATCTGAGAAAGTTGATAAAATTTAACAAGAATATTATTTTCGTTTTCAGAATACCAGACATATACGTGAATCAAAAGTCTCGATCCATTTTCATGAAACTGAAGTGTAATGTTTTTCTTCTGTAATATAAACCATGCTTACTAAAGAAAATAGCCATAGTTTGTGGACGGTTGAAAGGGTAACATATGAAGAGTCCACTGCAAGAATGATGGATGTCACTTTCTTGTCGAAAATGAAGCAAGACTGTATGCATAGCTTAAGACATACAGAATGTACATAGAGAGTTATATGGCATTAACACTGATAGTCATTGTCCAGTAATGATCGGAAAATTTCAGTTAAGCCTTGAGCGCTAAGCATTTCAAACTTTCAATTGCTTCTCCTGAAAAGTGTAGTCCAAATGACATCCATCATTCTTACAGTGGACTCTTCAAATGTTCAGGTCCAGACTGTGTTTTTGCGGAATCTTCACAAACCTGGTCCATCAAAGGCAAATATCAGGATCTTGATGAACAAATTTCTCAGAACAGGATCTGTACTGGATGAAAGACGTTTAGGAAGACCAGTGACATCGGCAGAAACTGTGCACAGCATACAGGACGCGATTTTACGTAGCTCTCGAACCTCAGCACATTGATTCAGGAGAAAACTTGGTGTATCCCAGTCAACCGTTTGGAGAATCTACACTTTAAGCTTCATAAACGTACCTGCCATATTTATGTGTTGCATGCGCTTGCGGATGAAGACCATGCATTTCGCGAGGCCATGTGTTAAGTTTTTCATGAGGCTTAAAGCAGATGGTTGATTGGGATACACCAAGCTCTCTGCTTAGTTTGCGTGTTGAGGCTCGAGGACTACGTTCAATTGCGTACTGTATGCTGCAAACAGTTTCTGCCGTTGTCGCTGGTCTTCCTGAACGTTTTTCAACCAATACAGATTCCGTTCTGAGAAATTAGTTCGTCAATATCCTGATATTTTCCCTTGATGGACCAAGTTTGTGAAGTTTCCGCAAAAACACAGCTTGGATTTGAGCATACATTAAGTTAACCCTTTCAACCATCCACAAACTATGGCCATTCCCTCTTCTTTAGTAAACATTGTTTATACTCATTACCTGTATAAGAAAATATTACACTTCAGTTTAATGAAAATGGATCGGAACAGCGGAGATTCCATCATCATCATCCTCCGTATTCCAGGTACTTAAAGACTGAAGTTAAAAACACATTGGACGCCGAACATAGGTAATGCAACGGATAAGGATATAAACAAACATGTCGTCGCTGCGTGGTAGTAGAATACAGTCAGCTCCCAACATTCTGAAGCTATACTAGTAAACACCTACTTGAGCCGTGATGTTCATTTTCGCCGTGGTCTTTGCAGTGAATAGTAACGTGCATTCGTAAGTTACGGAACTTGAACATATCGATGGTCCGGAACCAGACTGTTCCAAGTCCATTTTACAATTTTTTTTTTTTCAGGAGAGTTATTTTAAGCTTCTGACATTCAAGATTCACGATACAGTTTGGAATAGCTTCATAGCAACCTTATGGAGAGGGATATTTACAATTTTGTTCGATTCATATATTCAGATAAGAAATGGAACATAATGAAACACAGATTTCTTTCTTATAAAAAGTTGGAAATAGAATAGCCTGATTCTCAGCCATCGATATGCGGATGTCAATTGAAATATATTCCTATTGTCTGATATTTTTTTCGGATTTCATTAGGATATTGCATGTCGCTCATCACTGAAAACCCCCTAATTTTCAATATCTTTTCTAGAAATTCTTTAAAATGTAGATTATGTAATTTATTAATTGGTATGTTGGCACTGAACAACATGATAGGCTACACAAATCCATGCTAAACGTCGTGTTTATATCTTCATATTTTGATGGTATTGTTTCTTTTTGATTACGTTCAACACACTTTTTGTGCCTTTTGGTATTGCATTGCCTTTTAATGCACTGTTTTTGTCACTTTCACGTTTATTTGACACAATTTTTATGTAATGTCTATAATGACAGTGAAAATATTAGTTCGAATATCCTCAACTTTGCCCTGCAATATCACATGCTTGAGCGTCTTGCCTAAGGCATTTTACCTCTGCAATGAACCTTCAGTCAGCCACAAAGATGTAGTTATTTAAATAATACGACTAGTAAGAGCAGTGATCGATAAGACTATATGACTGCGTCCCGATTTTGACTTTCTAGAGGAAGAGGTCAGAGAATGCGTAACTATTTTGTATACGAACGTACCTGTACCTGCGCTGTGACGTCACATATACTTCGAATCAGGCAACTTCATTCCAGTTTATAGGTAGCTGGAATACGGAGCCTAATCGTCATCATCATCATCATCATCATCATCATCATCATCCATGTAAATGTTAGATGAAGGTAATATTAAGTTGGATTATTTCAAAGTTTCGACTTTTATATTTTTGTTATGGTGTAATCGACTAGACATATTTCCGTACATACATACGCACTTCATTCGTGAGCTGCCTTAACGTGTTGTCATACTACCGAATGCGAAGGTTACAACACCCAACTATTTTTAGATTCTTGTCTGATTGCGTATCCGCTTAATATTTAGATTACACGTGGAAGTTCAGACATGAGTGGCATATCTCGGATATAGCTAAAAGACACCGACAATTGTATCTTGAGCTGAATAAACTTTCATGCCAGCCTTCATCACGCTTCTGAAACAAACTCTGGGGATCGATAGATCTCGCAATGAGGATCATTTTACGTAAAACAACTCACGTTCTCTGATACCTCGTTTAGGAGCTAAGGGACATCGAAACAACGATAGGTTTTTATAAGCTTGCGGTGTGGTTGTCTATGGTCGATATGGACTTCAAGCGATAACTAAAATGTGGTCCGCGTGTGGTTGGTTCCGCCGACAGCACAATCACACAGAACTGCGAAATAATCGCAAAGATGTGAGTCTTATAGAATTGGTAGTATTATTGACATACAGAACTGTGTTGTGTTGTGCATTTGTACTTCTTCAATTTCCATAGTTTCATTGCCTTGATTGATAAATTAATAACAGGGCCATCCTTTATTATCATAGTCTTCAAGGCAAACCTTGTAGTTGTATCCTTTCTATTTTGTTTTTGTCTATTGAGTTTGTAATTCATTAAGTTCTATGTCAGCCTGGAAGGTCACATAGTGAAGCATGTCGATTGTTTTAGCGAAGTCGATCTTTCACACGATACTCAACAGATACTTTTCTTCACACGTAGGTATTGTATTCGTGTGCTTTTTGTATATTATTTTGTTCTCAGTTTTACACGTTTAGTTCATGAATTTCATTTATAAGTAATAATAATAATAATAATAATAATAATAATAATAATAATAATAATAATAGCCAATAACTAATATATTATATTAAAACTAGTATTATAATATTGGTATTTAGAACACTGCAACAAATAATATATACAATAAGTGTTACACAATTTAAATCTAAATCATGTGTAAGGAACTCCTGTTTGACGTTATAGGCTTATATTTTTTTTAAACTTTTCTAAAGCGTTGCTGGTCGCAAAATGTGCTGCTCAGTGCCGCATGCGTTCGTGGTCGCCAAGTTGGACAAGCCTGTTTTAAAGCTTAAAGAAAACCTTAACAAGTATTTTGAATAGCCTATACAACTTTTAATTCTATTTATAGTAATTAATTTTTCTAGCGGGGAATTCCTTATTTGAATTCGGAATAAATATAGGATACTTCTTGTGTTATAAAATTGGGACGTTTGTGGCAGTAGAAACGTTCGGAATTGATCGCTCTTGTGACGTATTGGAATGAAAACCGGTTTTGTTATATGGAAAACTGTGCTAATGGCTTAATGAGTATCACAGATACTAGTCTTTCTCCCTAGCTTTGTTTGTGAAATTCAAATAGAAAAAACATTATTGTCGCTGTGAACGAGAATTTTCATTTGCTTTCTTCTGGCTTCCATGACCTATTTACTGCAGAGACGCCTGCTATTGACGTCGGCTAGACGATGCACAATGGACAAAAGATGCAGATATTGATTGTACTCCATATTTCTGCATTCAAAAGGGTAACTTAGAATAATAATAATAGAGTTTGTATATATTCCCTTGTAAGTAGTTCATTATTCAACACACCTTTTTCAAGTAAACATGCTTTTCAGAATCAATGTGGTAATATAATGTAATAATAAGACGGTAGGTCAAATGAGAACGCCAGAAAGAGAAATTAAAACTCTGTGAACAACTGCACAGTCTTTTAGTACAGGGTAATGCATATAACCCTTTACCACTTAATCATATATAACTTCCGAAGGAAAAACAGCTTACCTGAGAGTTCACTTCTGAGTCATTTTTTTCCCTTGTTAGGAGGGAGGGAAGATCCCACGCACTACGACCTGAGGTCTACTGTACACCCCCCCCCCCGATATGGGATGAGTTCCGTGCCCACCGAACCTCTACGCGCACCGACCTAACCACTTGATCCCCTTAACAACCGGTCCCTACAGCCAACAGAGTTCATGTACCACTCCTGCTTCGGCACCCCCCCCCCAAGGCTCATTTAACGGTTCGAGGCGGAAGTCCCCTTCCGAGAAGGTCTGCCCCGGGTTCCGTTGCAGAATCTAACCATCACATGAATACAATCCACGGAGGCCGATCGAGAGAGCCAGCAGCTTCGGAGGGCCGCCTGTAGAGCGATCTGAAAACCAGAAGAAGTAACGGGATGATGAATGAAAAGATGATAGGGGAGGAAAGGAAGTGGTGAAGATGAGTGGGGTTACAACCGCCTGATAAAGTTACATACAGTAATAAGCTTTTTGGAGAATCAGAGTAATCTCCCTGTTGCATGAAATGTTGGAAGTATCCACCTTTATTCAAACCTGTCGTTCGATATTCTGTGACGTTCGCTGAAGTGTATGGTTGTCAATTTTGTTAATTTCATTACTGACTTTTTTTAACTGAGCAAATATTCTTGGATGATTTATGTACATTTTGTCATTTGAATAGCTGCAAAAGAAGAAGAGTTAGGAAGTTAAGTCCGGTGATTTGGGGGCCACAGGTGCTTTGAAATTATCCGATCACCAGATAAATTGGTTATGACTTCATGGACTCCTTGGATGTTTGACTTGTTGCTGGAATTGGTCCTGTCAACTTGTTCGAGGTATTACTTAAAAATGCGATCGTGAACTTCAGTATTAACTGTCTCGCGGAACAAAATAGGCCCAGTGATTCATCTTTAATTTAATTGGTTTCTTTTACGATTTCTTATCATCTGCCATGGTTATCTAGCGTCTAAGTGAAATGAAGGTGATAATCCCAGCGAAAGGAGTACAGGGTCCATCGCTGAAAGTTACTCAGTATTTGCTCTTAATGGATTGAGAGAAAACCAGCTAACCTGTCCCAACGAGGACAAAGCGATTCTTAAGGCAGACACTGCGCACCAGACCTCAAATTTTTCAGAATGTTACGGTATTTAGTTGATATTAGCCAAATCGCCTAATTGTAGATTTAATCAACTGAATTGGCGTATGTCCGAAATTCATTACGGTCTATACGTTGAAAGAGTCAGATGTATAACTGGCGTAACCACGTTCTGAACTAAAGTACTTTCCTTCTTATGCAGACGTAAATAAAGTTAAATAAAACTAGTGTATTTTAATTTAGAACATAGTATACAAATACATGTTATGTAGCATTGTATGAATATAATGTACACAAACAAACAGCATTTAAACAATAAACATACTGTACGTTATCTTAGCAGGGATTTATGTTAAGTTAGTTAACTAGGTCATTGCTTTTGCCTTATCATTTTCTGGTTGTGAATTCTTTTGCAGAATACCTAAACACACGTCAACAATAGCTAGATGGAGGTCTGGCAATGCGCTTGCAGCGTGTTGACATGGCTCGAAGAGGTGGACAGTTGCCTCACTGAAAATTAGTAATGGTGCCAAATGAAATCGACAAGGAAAGTCAAGGCTATATAATTATATATACATGCATATGTGCTTACATAATGCATGCATATAGGAAATGTATATATGGAAAATTTAAACTATGGTTTATTTAACGACGCTCACAACTGCCGAGGTTATATCAGCGTCGCCGGTGTGCCGGAGTTTTTTTACATGCCAGTAAATCTACTGACATGAGCCTGTCGCATTTAAACACACTTAAATTCAGTCGACCTGGGCCGAGATCGAACCCGCAACCTCGAGCACACGAAGCCAACACTATACCGACTGCGCTACCCAAGCCGACTGTATGTGTGAGTGCTGTATTAATGCATAAATACATACATCTCGATTCAACGTTATTGGCCCCTGTCCTTGGTTGTTTGGCTAGTGAGCGATCTGTGTTGCGTCATAAGAAAGAAATTTAATCACAAATATGCATAGGAGGAGAAGAGGGAAGAGGAAGAATGAAAATAATATCTATGCTCGTAGCTGAGGGACACTCATGTCAAGAAAATATAAGTAATCATGACATTGTTAGTCAACGGACGTAGTGGTTATAGCTCGCGCAAGAAATGATTACCGAAAACCAATGGTGGCGTTGCTGTCTGTTTTGACGTGTGTACTGTGTATGTAGGCACGCCGAGGGGGGAGATATGCGAGCCGATGGAAGTACTGTCTCTTCGAAGAACATGAACTAATGAGGAACGTAGCAAGAGAAAAATTCGAAGCTAATTAAACGCGCAACATAATGTTTACGAATGAAATATTAATACCGTGCGATACAAGACACGTATTCACATGCAATGGAACAAACTAAAGTCGTAATGTAATTATCACAACGCAAGACCGATTCTATCGATGTCATTTCTCTTCCGACTGTACTTTTGAATATCATTCAAGTTATCTCGTGACCTTTCCTCTCGCCCGCTCTTCCTTATCGCAGTGTTTGATTCGCATTCCTTCCGTCGGTAATCCGTACTTGCGAGACCTATATATAGTAACGGGACGTGTGGAAGAATATTGTGTTTCAAGACGGAGTGTATCTTGACATGATAAGTAGGTAGTGTTAGGTGTTGTGACTGTGCGGCCTGACCTGTGTGACCCAGCCCGCCAGTAGTGATGAGTAACTTGCTCTCAGTATATCTACATACTTTTTGCAGGGGTCAAAATCCCTGATTAAGGCTGTACATACAAAGTTTGGTAATGTATTTGCTTTGAACTTTTCAATCTAAATAACACATTATTATTATTATTATTATTATTATTATTATTATTATTATTATTATTATTATTATTATTATTATATGTCGTTATTCGTTATATTATCGTATTCACAATTTTTTTTACAATCTTATCTTTATAAACTAAGCAGACATAAAATCCTCTGTAATATACGCTGCACCTCTGGCTGATATGTATAACCCGTCTGAGGAAATATTGCAGTTTTCAGATGAGGGCGCTCGTGTGTCGTGAATGCGATCCTCTCAGTCTCGATGCGTGGCGAATCAGCTGGAGAAATATTGGTACAGTCTGACAATAAAAACATCAACAGCTGTTATAATCAAATACAATTACCATTACCACAATTGAATTTACTTTTTCTGTCATATGTACGGTATATACACGTACAGTACCTTATTCCAGAAATAGCTGTATGCCCGATGCAGAGGCCTCAATTCCATCTGCATTATCAGTTGAACTGCCTTCGTCTGTGCTACCTGACCTATCATAATACATCTCATCTTCATCACACTCTTTATCACTACTCATGTGTATTACTATCCTTTCAATTTCCTATTCCATTAACGCGCCACGATGCCAATATTCGTCCCCGATATGTTTAACACATTGGCAGCATTTTATCCGTCTTCTTTGGTGATTTTGCATTATCTAACACAACAATGCACTCAGATGGAAGATTTGATATGAGACGTTCCTTTAACCATTTATTATAATTTTCGCCGTTCATTTCATCATGATAATCTGCAGATTAAGATTTGGAGTCATATATCAACTCGGCCCCTTCGATGAATTTCATTTCACCACCAGCGTGAACAACAATAGCCCTATGCCCAACACTTTGGTTTACATGCATACCTTGCACTTCATCATGCTGCCAACACTTTTGTACGGTATAATGTGTATGCACCCATGTTTCATCTATTGAGTTCTTTGGCCCCTTTTCGTTTCGTTTTAGCATTCTCAGGTATGTTGCACGACGTGCAACAATGTACGACAGCTCCATTAAAACATATAGTATGTTTTTGCATTTCTTAAATTTGTATCCCATGGATTTCAACAGTCTCCAGAATGTATATTTTCCTTAATAGCATTCATAAGCTTGCTTAGGGTCGGAATTTCTTTATCTCTGCTCATAAAACTCTAAAAAAGTTCTGCGGATGACACATTTTTCAAAATCACAAAGTACAAATTTCTTTGAATGTGGGCGGCTTTTACCAGAAATTGGAAATTGTCCTCCAATGCACTTTGCTTCCTCACCCTCCCTAGCAATAATATGTTTTGTTCTTTCACTCTTTCCCACCGCCGTTGCTGTTCTTTTCACAGCGTTCGTTAATGGAATGACAAGACCTTTTTTTTTTTCTCTTCTTTACAAAATTTAAGCACATTGTATATAATCTTCTGCTTTGCGTGACGTGTGTCTCGGAGTTTCCATTCGCTCTTGTGTACAGACACACTTCCGATACCGACTAGTAAACTGAACGAACTCAACCGAGGCATTTCTTTACTGCAGCACTGTGCATAGTACGTCAGAACAGGGTGACGTAATGCAGTATCGATCGCATGTTTATGTCCAAGCTTACTCTACCTGCCGTCTGCAATGATTCTTCAGACGGGTTATACATCTATTATCAGGCAGTAAATCTCACTTGATATGCGTCAGAGGAAGAACAATTGTTTGTATACATTTCATTTCTGGTCAGTGTAATATGTAGCTAGTCAACGGGAAAGAAACTGACCATCCTACCCCATTATCTCCTAGTTACCTCGTGAGTGATGCCTTGTTGGTGTCACTTTTGGGGTCGGACAGTTGACTAAACAACAATACGCAATGAAAGAGTGATGGTTAAATGGAATGGTGTGCCGGGATCAGTGCCGTATACAGTTTTTGCGGGCTTAGGGGGACTAAAGCGCGCCTCCCCCCCACTAAAGTAGCCTAAGAAATTTACATTTTCCTAAAACTCTCAAAGTTATTTTCTAAATCAAATTATTATTGCCCATAGATGAAAATGATTAGGTTTACTCTCATAATATAATATACATACCTAACATTATAAGTTACATAACGTCCGTTGTTCCTGCAAGAACTCCTATGTGGAAAATATAACATTTCTCTGTAGGAAGAAAAAACACATTTAGACCTATTCATTCTATGGCAGTGTACAGAGATTGTGAATTCTTACATTTTCGAAAGAATGAAATATATTATTACATATAGGAGATTTTATTATTTGCCATATCACTATTAAAGTTATTTAACAGAGCAAAAATTTGAAAATCGATAAATATGTCGTATAGGAGTTATTGCAGGAACAACGACGATAATATATTTATTCATTACCATTAAATGAAGTACATTTTTAATAAAAAATGAAAAATACGTAGAAGAAACATTCCACATTTAATTGTTATAAATGAACTATACAATCAGTCATATAATATTATGTACTATTGTCTAAGCAGAAGAGTTAATGACACTTCGATAGCCAATTTGTCGGACTAATATAGGTATATTTTTTCGTACAAGCTATTTCTAAAGAAGAAAATCCTATGTGTCCGTAGTGGATCTACGCATATTTTTCACTCGAGCCAAAGTAAAGAATCTCTCATCCTCTGCAACAGACACTGGAAGAATATAGGAGATACGCAATATAACACACTTACTGGGAAGCATTTTTGACAAATTTTCTTTGTTCAATTTGTTCAGGAGTTCGATTAGTAGAGGATTACTTCCCAAGTTTTCTTTGTAAATTGCTTTTGAATGAATAATTTCATAATTGATTTTAAACGCTGTATTCACACAAAAACGGAAAAAAAAAAAAAAAAAACATTTATATTTAATCTTACTGTTAAGAAAAAAAGACTTCTGTCATACGCCAGTTCCCTTCGAAAGCTTCATCCCCACTCCTCATTGTAGGCAGGTATTGCGGGCTGCGTTTAGCAGTGATTCCACACTATCTATTGGACACGCTTGGCTTAAGATATGCCGAAACTCACTGCGCTTGTATGTAGAAGCTATATTTATCTTGAAACGTCTTTCATGCATGTCGTACATGGTAGGTACACTCGTATTAAGTTTCGTAAGAAATTGTATAATTTAAGATTCCGTGGCCTCGAGTATCGCCATGTTTTTACTATTTAAAGCTCGTTCCAGTATATTATAGGTTGATTGGAAACGTTGGCAGAGGTTGCGTCAGGTCAGTGTGTAAAACATTGCTGGCACATCGAGTGTCGACTCGTCCTTGAAACAGATGTGTATTGCGCATGATAGCATTCATATTCACACTTGTTATGCCGTTCTAATCATGTGAAGGTCTGTTTGCTAGCAGGGGAGCCCAGTACTTTGGAGTTACCGAGTCTGTAAAAGTATATTTTTATACCGTACAGTGAAAATTACAATAACATACAGTGGCTACAATGTTAATACATTTGTTTACTGCAATACCATAACACAATTTCATTCTACTGAAATTGTCTGTAATGCGAATTTAAAATTACGTATACTCTTGACTTATTTCTATACACTTTTTTAAAATTGATATTTAAATGAAGAAAATTTCACCCAGAGATAAAGATAAAAGTGCTGGAAAGACCTGATATTAACCTTTGGAACAGTCGTGGAAAGATGGTATGGACCGGATGTCTCCTACGTGGGTACTTGCCCCGATACAATCTGTGGGCTTGTCTACTTGTTCCCATTGGCTCATCCGTATTCGAAAATCAGGTGTGCATATTCCGCTCTCGTGTACTCCTCCATTTTACTAGGACTGATCGACTGGACACTGGAACTTGTACACATACACTGCTGTCTACAGACGTGCATTTCACGACCGACCATGTCCATTACACATCACGCTATCTGCATTGCTTTAGTGTAGTTTCCTGTCCCCACCCTTCAGACAGCGCACTGAATGGAATACTGTAAGTAGACAACGTAAACAACGTCAGATGAATATATTATGTGTAAGATGTACAGATAAATACAAATAAATAAGGCCTACAGAGGAATAAAATCATTTCATTTCCACACAACTATTTTTGCTTGTAACTTCCGACTCGGTCATTTCCGGACCAGGGTTCCTTATCTCAAATTGGTACATGTGTCCTACGCCATCATGCCTGAAAGTTTGTAACTCTAGCCCGGAAACACCCTGTATCAAGAGTGAACCGTAAATAATGTCATTAATTTCAGATGGTTACTCTTTGGGATATTTCAAACCAAAAAGTTTAATACAATTTTGCTTGTTTTCGCTTCTTTTCTGAGATAAAAATTTTTTATATGAATCATTTCATAGCGTTCAATAAGTTAATGTTGTTCCATCAATGACATAACATGTTACACATAAGGTATGAAAACTTTATATTACATATTTAATTGTCGTTATTAACATTTTCGTCGCTTTTACTTGCGACATCATCAGATACCATTTTTTACATTCATAATATAATAACCTCTGTCACATTGTCACATTACATCTCTTCTAGATTGAAGATCGAAGTCAATAAATAGTTTTTGAACACGTTGATGATATCCAATTTTTATGCTGCTTCTTCTAATACAGAAGAATACATCTTACTTACTGGCTTTTAAGGAACCCGGAGGTTCATTGCCGCCCTCACATAAGCCCGCCATTGGTCCCTATCCTGAGCAAGATTAATCCATTCTCTATCATCATATCCCAACCCCCTCAAATCAATTTTAATATTATCTTCCCATCTACGTCTCGGCCTCCCTAAAGGTCTTTTTCCCTCCGGCCTCAAAGTCTGGGTTTAATGTTCCTAATTATGTCAGGTGAAGAATACAATGCGTGCAGTTCTGTGTTGTGTAACTTTCTCCATTCTCCTGTAACTTCATCCCTCTTAACCCCAAATATTTTCCTAAGCGCCTTATTCTCACACATCCTTAATCTCTGTTCCTCTCTCAAAGTGACAGTCCAAGTTTCACAACCATACAGAACAACCGCTAATAAAACTGTTTTATAAATTCTAACTTTCAGGTTTTTCGACAGCAGACATATACATACATCTATAAGAAGATTACATCTATAATATAAAATATATTATATATTACTCCTATTGTCAATAGATATTTATTATCTTCTTCAGCAAACACATCAACGCTAAATTACAACTATTAATTTTAGCACAAATTAACATGTGTAAGTCAATATAAATTTGTGTTATAATAGTAGGCTCACATACATCATATTACACAATAAATTCCATATGACACAATAGTTAAATAATAAATGTAAACAAGTCTTCATGTTTTAATATAATAACATTGATATTATCTTGCACAGGATAGGGACCGATGTCGGGCTTATGTGAGGGCGGCAATGAACCTTCGGGTTCCTTAAAAGCCATTTGTAAGTAAGTAACATTGATATTATTTACATGAATATTTTAAGTAGATTTAAATAATGAAGACTTGTAATTTTATATTAAACTTTGTACACGTATTTATAAGCTTTTAGCTTTATTCGGAATCCGGCGTATTCGTGACTTTTTCGTCATATGGGCATGTTTTGTCACAGATTTCATTTCGTCATTGCAGGGACTCGAGAACATGGCAAAATGATGGATGAAACTTTCCGAATAGCGTGTTAAGGGTTAAAGCGTCGGTGCCACGCCTCACAAGTGTTAGTGGTCCTTGGAAGATTTTCTAGCGTTCGGAACATAACAATTCCAGGTGGATGGAGAAAATATAGGCACCACGCTTTCGTCCTCTTACATAGTATTGTGTTAGAAATAGTAGAAGAGATTAACAAGGTTGTCTGGTATGGTATCTGTTAGTAGATCCAAAGCGGATACGACGTCTTCTTCGGGAACAAATGCTATTGCAATTAGCGAGTGGAACGTGGATCGTAAATTTACATTTTCTTCGCGGTTGTAGTCTTCAACGTCCTCAAATGTTTCTAAAGTTTTCTCCAGGAACATTGCCCGAGATGAAAAAACAACCGGCCAGCTTCGCTTGTAGAAACGTATTTGACATTAAGGCCATTACGGTTGCCTAGTAATCAGTCGATATAAAGTGCGGCAACAACTGTTTTTGTAATCTGTTATTTACCTCCTCTTCAAGCGTATTAAAAAAATAGGTTCATAAGATTGTACTCTGTACAACGTATAGAACTCCTCCATGAATTAATTTCTCCTTCCCACGTTTAGTTTTTCCAGAAACGTATGTTATCAGACATAACTGAAAAAAATTTGATTATCAACAGTAATCTCACTAGAGGTTTCAATTTATCTAGAGAAAATCAAAACTCGAGTGGGATTTAATTGACTATTACATGATTAGAAGAAAGTGTGTAAAGATTAGAAATAACGAAGTACTCCAATACAATAAAATATTAATAGACTTACGAAAATACAACTGGCTTCAAATGTGTTATTGTACTCGTACCATCTCAACATTACAAATATTACGCTATATCTAGTGTAGTATTGTGTTATGATCAGCTGTTTTCTTGCTATCAGTTGTGCCAACTATGGAATCTTCATTGAACTCTGTACACGGTTACTAGTCAAGAAGGCTGTGTTGATTCAATTTCATTTTTATTTCAACAGTTGCATTCCACTTTAATTATCCGAATCCCACTAATCAACGTCACTTGACAGATGATTTTCAATAAATCTTAGTATTAAGCAATCTCTGATACGTGACTATCCATCATATCATATAGCAGAAACTATAACATTACCTAAATAATATAAACAAGTGTTAGAAAAGTTTTAATTAGGATGATGAAATAAACAAGAAAAGTTTTTAATTAAGGACGATGAAATAAAAAATAAACATGAATAATTTTAAAAAGAAATAATTATTGAAAGTACAATTTTCAAATTTGAATGTTTTAGTGGTAGGTGGTTCAGTTGATGTTATATTGGACGTGTGCGTAAAAGAAGTGAACTCAACTTATTCAGGATTTCCGAATCGTGCTCTTAATTTATTTGTAAATAGGGTTTCAGGAAAGCTGCATTGCTATGATCAGTAATCTTTATTAATTCTTGTTCTTGAATGCCAATGCGAGTCATATTTGAAAGTGCTGTGCATCGACAGGAGTGGTTTGTAATTTTCTGTTTTTTGACGTTCAGACCAGTGCGGTTTGAAATATTGGGAAACAAAGAAACAAATTCTAGGGTAGTGATAAAAATAAACAAATGCTAGGGACGCGATAAAATTGTGCGATAAGCAGCCATGATTGGTTGAAAGACGTCCTTTCGTACCGTTTTATTGGTCAAAAGTAGTGTGACGTAGTAAAAGTGTAATAGTCATCTAAAAAATGTATTCCATAACCTTGGTGACGTGTAATAATATAGTAATTAATTACTAATTGTTGCAATTATACTTCAAGTAAAGAAACTTAAAATAAAGTGCGTCAGAAACTAATGTGTGACATCGTAGGCCTGTGACAGAAGTGTAATGCGTGACAAAAGACGATGTGACGAGAGTGTAAAGTGTGACGAAACGTATCTATGTCAAAAAAAATGTGACAAAAGCACCTTAACCCTATACTGTATTTTCATCCTCTGTATGTTAAGAACATTTCCCTATAGCTATGACATACCTTTTTGTTAGATCCTGTCTACTTCTAGGTGTATTGAACAATAATGCCAGTATTTCGTGGGTATTTTTAAATTGCAAAGTAGCCTATGTAATTTTTTGCTCTTCGTCATTGGTAACACTGATCTCTTGAACTTTAACATTCGAAAGAAAGACATTGAACGTGTCAAGAATTCTGTCCGATATGACATTGCTACAAAATGTTCAGCATTATTGACGAAGACTTGAGGTCTGTCTTTATTTGAACTTATGTTATTCCTACTGCCAGATCTGTAAATTCTACTTAAATAGTTCATATAATAACGCAACGAAACTCCGATGTCTCCCAGTTGTCCCACAGTCTAGTATATACTCACGAAACTTGAGTTGTGAGGGTGCTAGGAACAATAGACTGTACCGGTCTATTTCGCATTGTCTGTAATAAGGCGATATTAGCGATCCTAGTGGTCAGCAACTATCTATGGATGCATTTTTACTATGTATTGAGCTTCGTGACTGTATATACTAGACCAGCGTTTCTCAAACTTTTTTGAAGTGGGGACCACTTTTTTAAGTCAGAACAGTTCCGCGGACCACCTTACTCTCGTTTCCTTCGAAAACAAATTTATCATGCTTATAGCATATTTTAATACCAGTATAGATATATTTTAAAATAGAATTAATTAATTGAAATTAATGAAATTAAATTAATTTTATACTAGTATTAACTAATTAAGCTAATGTTAATCGAAGAAAATTTATTTTTGTTTCTTTAATAATTCAAGGCTATTAGAGTTTGGATAATCTTTAACTTATTAACTAAAAAAAATAAATAAATGTTGGTACATTAATGAGATGGATGAGCCTTCCGATTCTTGCACAGTTGTCCTATATTTGGACGTATGCTGGTAAGCTTAAGTCGGAGATCGTCATATACATCTAGTCGATTTCGGTAGCCTACTGTGTTTTTATTAGTTAGTGATGAAAACCCTTCCTCACACAGATATGTACAGTAGAAGCAAACTGAATTATAATCTCTAAAGCACCATTGTACAGTTCACTTTACTCTCTTTTCACTTATGATGAGGTCCAGAAATTAACCATACCTTCCGCTTGGAATTTCATTTTTAAGTCCGATCTCATTCGAGAGTTCAATTTCTCTTTCACTCAGTGAAAGTTTACTTTCAATATCGCAATGAAAGTGATCACGAACACAATGAAAATTCGTCATATTTACTTGGAAAATAAGTTTCAAATTGTGACCTCAGAGTTGTATTATTGGTGTACGACGTACAGTACGTGACCATTTCAATGTGCAGACTGGGTGTCGGCAAAACTATTAAGAAAGTCATAAATACATGAAAAGGTTCGGTCCTCTATTATGAATTTGGGTGGTCCCTGGCTGAATTACAGACGCCGCGCCAGATATGGAGGGAAAAGATGGCGAGAAACGTCACATTCATAATGCTTTAAATCTCTCGTTTGTTGTTGAAAGTAGAGTAGGATGTCAGTAGACGTATAGGGTAATAAATTTCATAAAATGTCAGTACTGGGAGAAAAAGTGAAAGGCGATTACCATGACATTGTGTCATTTCCAAACTCTGAAATTTTCAGCTATAGAGTGATACGCAATTCGTTTGAATTTTATTCTTTCTTCTGCCTTTTTTGAAGGACCATAGTTTGAGAAACACTGTACTAGAGTGTGGTATTGCTGTGTGACGATACAGTATTTGCATAAACACGACTTGCGAAGGCTGTGTTACAAAGGGGACACGGTTTCACTGACCGCCTTATACGTCTTTTTTAAAACTCTGTTGCTGTGGCTAGTTCTTAGCGATTTATGGTGAACCTGATTTCAGTTATTAAGCGCAGTTACAGTCTTGCGCCGTGCTGTGCAATTTGAAGGCGTGTAAAGATTGCTCGATAGCGAGGTCTTGTTCTCTATTAAGTAAGCGATTTCGCAGGGCGTCTTTGAAGTCGGTATCTTGAGGAGTCTTTAAAAACTCGTTTCAATTTTAAATATGCCTTCTTATCGCGCGGAAAATAATTAGCATTGCAATGTAAATTGCACAGATTTTTCACACATACTCTTATTTGTAGAGAAGTGTGCTGTACGGTCGTAATTATATAGAGCTCAATAACACCCGTAACTTTCATCGCCTTGTACAGTATTTTAGCCTTCTGTATTATGTAATGATAATTATAATAATTATTAATGTTCGGATAACCCTGAGATGGCTGAGTGGCCAGAAGGGCTGGGGAGGGAGCGCTTCGGTTCGGAGCAGTTACTGTGACGTCATTACTCGGTTGAACCGAGTACAGTGCCAAGTACAAATTTGTGGCGGCAGATTTAAAATTTAGATAGACTGAGTCGATTTTATAACGTACTTTGAAAGTGAAACCAAGCGTGTTTTAAAAGCGTTGTAGTAAAGCGCTTTCGCTTTGCCGATTGACGAGAAAAAAGTGCATCTCTTCATTGCAAAATGGCGGTTGCAGATTTCATTTGCGTGATTACAATTATTTGCGGAGTTATTTTGTATGAAAAACCTATTTAACCTTCTGTGTTGCTATACATGACAGACGAATTAAAATTGGTGAAACAATTTATAATACCAACAGCTAATAAATTAACATGCGAGGTAAACGTTAAACGCTGCAGCTAAGTAAAAAAAGAAGATAGAAAGAAACGGGATCCATGAAGCGCTGCCTAAAACACTTAAAAGTAACACAGAATTATTTACTAGTACGGAAAGTGGATAAAATAATAAAAAAAAACGTGGAATCTTGACCTGAAGAACATAATGCTTATTTATTTTATAACATTACTAGCCTTCAATACAACCATGTTCTCTTAGAGTAATATTGTTGATAAATTAAAGTAATTAGGTAACATAATTCGTAGAAATAAATACAAATAAAGTGATGACTAATGACGTAACACAAATCCAATAAACACAAATAGAAGAAAAACATATTTCACTTCTATTATTATTATTATTATTATTATTATTATTATTATTATTATTATTATTATTATGTACAGTAATATGTTCAGATTCAGTGTTCATTAGGTCCACTTGACAGGTCATATAATAGGATGAACTCCTCTTCAATACTAGAGGCCTTTCAGCCCGCCTTGGGGATAAGGAAATAATTTGTCCTGCAGCAGATAATATTTAAATACGACAGTACCTACGTTGTTCACGAGAACTCTGTTTGAACGTTTGAACTGACCGGTAACGGCTACGGTTAACCGAGTAACTTCGGTGCTCCGCTGCCAAGCACATAAACTGATAGAACCGAGTAACTCAACTGATCTACTCGCTCCGTCCCCAGATCTAGTGGCCAGGCCTTCGGCTTATCTCACTGGCAGTCCGCGTTAACTCCAGGAGCCCATTCCACAAAGGTACGGTGTTGTACATTACAAATTACTGATAAAAGATGTTGTAAAGTATGGAGTTGTATTTTTCTATTCCACGAAAGCTTAAAATGTGTCATACATTACCAATGAATCGCTAGAGTGACGTTATATCAATAAACATAATACGTCATAACTAGGGACCGGATTTTTATGTAATATCAAGGTGTGAAATATGTACATATTTATGTAAGAAAAGTAAGCCGAATATGTACCAAAATATGTAAAACCATCAAAATATTTAATATCAATATCTGCACTGGTTTGTATTGTTAAGTCTAGATATTTTGTAGTCTGGTACAATTTTTAATTTTCTGTTCTTCATAACGATTTCTACTGTTTCTGGTGCTCTTCCGCCGTTTCTGAGTATCATCATTTCTGTCTTGTCCATATTTATATCAAATTTGTTTTTATTGCGCCATTTTACCATGATGTTTATTGTTTCTTTTAACTTTGTAAGGTCTTTAGACCCTACTACTATGTCGTCCGCTTATGTGTATGAGATTATTCCCTCCTTGATTTTTACAATACAGAGTAGTTGTATGAGAACGGTTGCCTTTTGTTCACTCATATTTACAGTGGGCGGTAAGGGGTGAGTGCCTCTTTTATTTCCTGGATCTGAGATGTTATGTTTCGTCCCGAAATATATCCTTTCTCGAGTAGGTAAAAAGGCTTATTTCAAATTGTAAACTTCCCCAACAGCAGTTTTCTTTTTCCTTTTAAAGAAGTAAAAATGAATAAAACCCCTAAATATGTAGATTTATGTAATACCAAGTCATAATATGTAATGTGGGGTAAATATGTAGAAATATGTAGTATCGAATTTTAATATATTAGTGGTAATTACAAGATTCGCAAAGATTTGTTATTTATATACGGTTATGTTCAAAAGAATATATGTAATTACATAAAAATCCGGTCACTAGTCATAACAAGAAGCAGCTGGTTATCTTGGTACTTCATTCATCGAATTAGGTTATATTTGTCTCTCTAATCGTAATGTATGTTAAGGGGTTAGGTACAGTGTATAGCAGTAAAAGTTTTGGAAACACTCAACATTTTTTTCCTCCATTACTGTATCTTGTATAGTAGTGGCAAAAAAACCGGACCGACCCTTGTAGCTGATTTCAGAGCCTTGTTCACTCCAGAGCACGAGAGACTGGTAACTAAGACTTCTGTAGTTCGAATCCTGCCTGGGAAGGAAACTTTTTTTTGTTCCTTATTCAAATTTATTCCCAATACTTTTCAGTTGCAGCGATATTTTACTACTTAATTAACTTATTATTCCCAGAGCATGAATTTTACATTCAGCTTCAAGAAATTACGCTTATCATCAAAGAAACAACTTCAAATTGTCCTTCGTTGGTTTGCGACAGAAGCCTAGTTTCATGCAATTGGCGAAATGCACGGGGCTTCTGTATGTCATGCTGTTAAAAATGTTGTAAAACGCTGATTCGAATTGAACCAGCATTTTTTGATTGCAGTAAGTACTGTTTTTATTTTATTTTTTTACCTAATTGGCGTGGAAGTGTCAATATCACTTCGCTCTAGAATATGCCATTAGGAAAGTTGAGGTAAACAGACAGGGTTTGGAATTGAACGGGTTACATCAGTTTCTTGTCTATGCGGATGGCGTGAATATGTTAGGAGAAAATTCACAAACGATTAGGGAAAACACGGGAATTTCACTTGAAGCAAGTAAAGAGATAGGTTTGGAAGTAAATCCCGAAAAGACAAAGTATATGATTATGTCTCGTGACCAGAATATTGTACGAAATGGGAACATAAAAATTGTAAATTTATGCTTCGAAGAGGTTGAAAAATTCAAATATCTTGGAGCAACAGTAACAAATAAAAATGATCAGTGGTATCAGTGTGATGGCATTTTACACAGTAAATTAAAAAATTAAGTTTATTGCTTCTTCAGAAAAAAATATAGTAATTTGCAGCCATTCTTAATGCAAAAAATGTTATCTCTCTCTCCCCCTCTCTTTTTTTGGAATTTTAAATTTATTATCCCGTTGTATGCATAAAGGTATGTTACATATGCCCTGTTTTTTTCTAGATTTGTTTGTATCTTTTATAACTTCTGAGAAAAGTGTACTCAAAATTGTGGAATTTAAGCTGACGCTATCACTGTGTTAATAACTACATGAGTAAATCATCAACAAACCCTGCAGATGCAGGTAAACTTAGGGTAGGGGTTCTACAGTTCTAAATGTACTGAATTTGCCGACCACTAGCTTATTACATCAAGTAGTACTTGAACTTCTAGACGGCATTTCCCCCCCCCCCCCCAGCTATTGTTCTTAGGCCTTGATAGTTAGATTTTCCACACTGAAACTTGTTGCTAGGGAAACCATTGTTCATAACATAAAACTATACTGAAATAGACTCATTACAGTGCACTTCTTGTTACTTAGTTACCATTACAGTGTAGTTTTGCGAAGGCTTTGGAATAATATTTATCTAAATTCCCAATACACATTATTGTATTTGTAATTTTAAAAATATCATGCAGTCGACCTGGGTGGCGCAGTCGGTATAATGCTGGTCTTCTGTGCCCGAGGTTGCGGGTTCGATCGCGGCCTAGATCGATGGCATTTAAATGTGCTTAAATGCGACAGGCTCATGTCAGTAGATTTGTTGGCATGTAAAAGAACTCCTGCGGAACAAAATTCCGGCACAATGGCGACGCTGATATAACCTCTGCAGTTGCGAGCGTCGTTAAATAAAACAATTAAAAATGATCGTGCAAAAAATGTTATACAATACGCGTTTGTAAGTGCATTACAAAATCTCGGGAATTGAAAAACTCGCTCTACTCGTTTTTCAAACTTTTCCTCCAAAAATACTTCTCAACCTTACATTATATGATAAAGGTTTATAATATTGTGATATTAATAATATTATGATAGGTCTTCTTGAGAATTTTTTACAATTTTACTGAGCGAGAGAAAATTGGTTTTCTTTTGCGTCAACGTATTAAGGAAATGTTCGTGGACAAATTTCTGCACAAAACCGGTACTTCTCTCGCTCAGTAAAATTGTAAAAAATTCTCAAAAAGTACTATCATCCTAATATTAGTAACTTATAACAATATTACCAACCTTTACCCTACTATTAAATATACCAAGACATCAAGATGATACCAAGTTATATAGTAAGGTACGGTACATTCAACACGTCAACGTAAATGAGGATGACAACAGCTATAGTCCCGTCGCTCTTATTTCCGTCAGCCAATCACGTTGCAAGTCGACTACATTTAAACGTGTGCGTCTTGTCATTTGCTGCTGATAACGTTATGCTCGATAAATACTTAATATAATCGCCCGCCATTTTGGCTCTTTCGTTGACGTTCGCAGAAAGAACACGAGGACGTTATTTGCCGCTCAATTACAGTGCGTTTCATTTATTATCGTAGAAGCTACGACATGATAATGTTTAACGGTGAGGCAAATAGATTCCTCGTCTGGTAGCTCGGCAATGAAAGAACAAAAATGGCGAACGAATTTAGGCTGACCAGACTTTTTATGGTCCAACAGGGGACATTGACAATTTCAAGAAAATCCACAAACACTTATCTAGTCACTATCCGTTGAAATGCTGCAGAAATTACATGTAATATAGATACAATTATAGAACTTTGCACACTAAATTTGTAGAGTATCTTAACTTTATGAATTAAGTGAATAAACGTCTATACATAATTATGGCCACTAAGAACTCAATTTCAGTACTGACACATGTATCGAAGTCTTTCACCTGATATTGTACACACTGAATTCTAACACACACATTTTACAAGTACTGTCTGAAGAATATATGTTTTCAAGGATCTGTTCATTCCCATACAGCTTCACACTAAGTTCTTCACACGAGAAATGAAAGTTTGTTTTCACTTGTAACAAAGCTGTTTCAATTTTCATTCTTTTCATCAGTCCAGGTTGAGTTCATTGTGGAGAAACGTCTTTCAACTGACAAATTACTGACTGAAAGACACGTGATTAATGACACTATTTTGAGAAGATTTTCAAATGGAATAGATTTTTTTTTGAAATGTTGAAAAACATCACACCAATTGTCACCTGTTGGTTCGTCACAAAACTTTTAATTTTTTGAACTACTTAAAAATGGACGCTGCGAAAGTTCTAATGCTTCCGCGCAATGCGAATGAAGACAAAGATGCTATGTTCTTCTCAAAGAGTGCAGAATATCTTATACTGTGCTCGCTGGTTTTTCTGTCTCATACTGAGAACCGTTCAGAAATGTGCATGAATCGCAGCAGTTTCACACGATATTTAAATATTCATGTGCAAAATGTCATTGAAACAAAATCAAAATTTCTCGTGACAAAAAAGGGACATTTATTTCCTGGGGACAGCAACTCAAAACCGGGGACGTCTGGTCAGCCTACGAACGATACTACCTACCTAGACTTTATAGAGACTTCACTTCCTAAGGCATAAGCAAAGAGGAGGAGTCACGCCGGAAATAACAGATGAGGATAGAAGACATTCGTGGGCGATGCCAGAAAACTTCCAGGTTTTAAATTGTCGTGGTTAATAATAATAATAATAATAATAATAATAATAATAATAATAATAATAATAAAAGGTAAAGGTATCCCCGTAACATGCCATGAAGGCACTTGGGGGACATGGAGGTAGAGCCCCATACTTTCCATGACCTCGGCACTAGAATGAGATGGTGTGGTCGGCACCACGCTCTGACCGCCTTTTACCCCCGGGAAAGACCCGGTACTCAATTTTATAGGAGGCTGAGTGAACCTCGGGGCCGTTCTGAAAGTTTGGCAACGAGAAAAATCCTGTCACCACCTGGGATCGAACCCCGGACCTTCCAGTCCGTAGCCAGCTGCTCTACCAACTGAGCTACCCGGCCGCCCAATAATAATAATAATAATAATAATAATAATAATAATAATAATAATAATAATAATAATAATAATAATAATAATAATTGCCAGAACTACAGAGGCATTTGCTTACTAAACGCAGCATATAAAATATTCGCTAAAATAATAACTCGGCGCCTAAACCTAATAAATGAATATGTGCTGACAGAACAACAAAATGGATTTCGGAAAGATCGCTCATGCTCGGATAACATATTCATATTAGAACAAATTATTCAAAAAAGACGAGAATTTAATCTTCCAACGTATATGCTTTTCATCGACTACGAGAAAGCTTTTGATAAAATGTCACTAAAGCAATTATGGGAAATAATGTATAAAAGAGGATTTCCAGATCACCTAATAAAAGTAATTCAGAGTCTATACTTCAGAACACAGATAAAAATAAGAACAGACTACACCAGTAATAAACATATAAAAACTAACCAAGGAGTTAAACAGGGCTGTCCACTGTCCCCTGCGCTGTTTAGTATACATATTGACAATGTCATTAGACAATGGCAAGAACAACTAAATACTCATTTTAAAATTGATGACGAAGTCTTGAACACTATCGCAGACGATCAAGTAATTTTTAGTAACACTGAGCACGAATTACAAGTTGCTGCTCATAAACTGAATGAACTCGCAAGTGAATATAATATGAGTATTTCTGGAAGAAAACCAAAGCAATGGCTTTCGAAGGTACAAATGATAAAAGATGCAAAATAATGATTAATAACAAATTAATAGAGCAGGTAAATAACTTCAATTATCTAGGATTCAACGTATCTTACTGTCAAAAGAACGATATAAACATAAATTAAATAGATATTATAACATGTGCGGAACAATAAGAAGAACGTTGAGAAATAAAACACTAATATCCACACAGCTAAAATTTTACAAAACAATGGCAGTACCACTGCTGACATAGATCAAATAAAAGAAGAACAGAGGTAGCTGAAATGAAGTTCTTACGTTCAGTAGCAGGCTATACATTATTAGACAAGAAATATCATGAAGATATCAGAACAGAATTAAATATTTTTAACCTGACAGAAAGAATTCAAAGTCTACGATCTAATTGGCTACAGCACATAGAAAGAATGCCACCCTACAGGCTTCCACTGATTTTACTCCACTACCAACCTAAAGGTAGAAGAAATGTTGGGCGTCCGATGACAGGGTGGAGAGACTCCGGTATGGCATAGTTGCGCCCCGAAGAAATAAGGTAGCAGAATGGACATGGCATAGTTGCGCCCCGATGGGCATAGTACACACGGGAGTGATATCATAAAATTAATAAATTACTTTAAAATATTATGGTGATAGCTGCATTGAAATCAGGTAGGCCCAGCATATGATCAATTTTGCTATTTAAAATAACCCATTTTTATCGATCACACACAATAAATGAACTGCATTTTTTGTTGTACGCCGATATCTTAACCCTACGGTACAGAGTTTCGAAAATTGAAACTTAGAACCATTGTGAATTATTAACTCTTTACCCTTTTCACTAAAATTAACATTCATTTTAAATTAACCTCAACCTCACTATACGTCACAGACGGTGTGAAGGTCACTAATAAAATGTCAAGACAGCTAAGGCCTCATATTCCAACCGCTCACTCATTTGAATATGTCAATTAATAAAGTACTGCCAACTTCATAGTGTTCATTTTAACGGTAGGCTTTGGATAATCACTGCATAAACAGTGGGGGCCATATTCATAGACATTCTTAGCTCGGGCTTCCGGTGGATGATCAGCGAACTAACGTTTCACGTATTCATAAACCAGTTTTAGCTATATAATATGATATGATTCCTGTACAAGTAATCAGTCGATAGCCGGGGCTAGTTTAGCACGCTCGTGGCGCGAGCTAGCGAAATGTCTATGCATAGCACCCTAGAAAAACGGTTAATAAAGTACTGCCAACTTCATGGTGTTCATTTTAACGGTATCATAAGGAATATTAAATCGATAAGAAGTCAATAAGTTTGGTTGATTGCGAGGCTCGAATTTCCGTAGTGTCTTTTTCTCTACCTATTTCATCGGGTCGCAACTATGCCATGCCCTTTCTCTACATGATAGGAACGGGGCGCAACTATGCCCACAAAACAGGGACCCTTTTTTATCTGCTGCATCTTACCTGACCGTGAGGCGCAACTATGCCCTGCCCAAGAGACTCTATCTCTTGATGTGGAAACAGGCCTAAGGCCTAATTCCGTGATGTAGAAGAAGAAGAAGAAAATAATAATAATAATAATAATAATAATAATAATAATAATAATAATAATAATGTTATTGCGTTATATTAAAATATTTTTGCTTGCAAGCTTTATAACTGATGGGAAGGATACAAAGTGTAGTTATAATATTAATATAGGTTCTTGTTTGCCATGTTAATGATATGACGAATGCATTTTTTCTTTGTATCGGGCGGCACAGACGGGCACCTTGGCCTCGATCTGATAAAACTGTCGACTTCTCGTCCGAATTTCCATATTCTGGTGTTGCCAATATGGTGGGCCTGTGTCAGGGTTGCTGGTAGCGAGAGTGTGAGGGAGGTCAGGACGCAAGTGCAGCCTGGGAAAAAAGATGGCCGCTTCTGACCTAGTATTGACCCGATCCGTTGAGCTAGGTTAGGTCCAGGCAAGCTCTATGCCTCATAGTAAGCCCCTGCAGGAGAGCTGGAAATCGATGTGGTCCCGGACCTTCCCGCCAGTCGCACTGCAGTGAGGCAGGCCCGGTCGTTCACCCACGGTCGCTCCCCCTTCAGCCCGCGCCCCGCCGGCTGCTATCTGCTCACACGTCGTTACAAGGTTGCCAAATTCAGCAGCGGAAGCCACGTACAGTCGCCTATATGACTAACTCTGTAGTAGGCTGTTTGATATGAAAACGTCTACTCTTTTGTCAAATCTTTCTTCCTTTTTACTGTGACGAAATCTAGGGAAATATGTCGGGATATTAGACATGAAAAAAGGAATTAACGATTTCGATTTTGCTAAGAAATTTCACTTGTGTTGTATCACCTATGGTCACATTCCAACAAAATTAGCTAGCTAATCATTCGTTTCTGTGAATTATCTTTGATGTTCAGATGTCGTTTCAAATTTGAAATTCAAATTAATTTACTTAATGCAGAAGACCAGAAGCTCGTGTTCGGGCGCAGTTCAGTGTAATTATACAAAGTACTTCACAAAGAAGAAGATCAATTAGATGATATTTTAGCCAAAAAGAATATATCAATAGCAGTAATTTCGGAATACCTTGGCTATACACTATCACCTTATGATGAAGTAGATATTGCTGAAATATTAATATACGTTACAAGAGCGGTATGTGGACGTTTTCATGTTCGAGGAAAAGATTGAAAAAGCGAAACGTAGTTGAGCTTTTTTAATTTCCGAGAACATGAAAACAAACATACCGCTCGTGTATCGTACATTATTTTGTGCGAAGATCGTTTATTACATACCTGAAAGACGAATTTCTAATTAGTTGCAATGAAATCTCCATGTTGGTTTCTGTTTAATGACGGCAACGTCGGAAAACCAAAATATCTTTCTTGAACATTGTTGCTATAAAATGTTTTCTGTGTTTACTATACTCCAGCAGGCCGTAATATACGTCTGTCTTTTTTTTCCCCAGTCTATAAATGCGAACTTAAAACAAACGGTAAGGTTATGTAATGATTTATTTTTCATTTTAATATTTTAACAATATTATTTATATAACATATTGCAGTAATAACGTCGGCATCTGGAATCTTGTTGATTTTTTCATGGCTTCCTTAATGTTACTTGTATCAGGAATGCAATAAGTTTCGTGGAGTAGTAGACTTTACTTAATTTTTACAAATATTTAAAAACAATAATTAACATTGCAATTTAGGTGAAATTGCAGTGGTAAGTTTCCAATTTATAATTATTACTATGTTAAACGTCTCTAAAAATAATATGTTAAAAGCCTGAAGCAGTAAAATGAATGTCGCGCTTAAGCAGTAAGAGGAGGGAAATTGTTATGTGTGTTACGTTGGGAATACTAAATGTGGTATTTCACACTTACCGCGTATTGGTTCTGTGCGGAAAACAAGCAAATACGCACGATCTCGCACAAAAATATGTAAATATAATAAAACAATGGGGATCATTAATAAAATCATGAAAGCTTCACTAGTACAAAGACACACAAGAATAGGCTTGTATAAAACCTTAGCACAGCCAGTATTAAGCTATGGTAGTGAAGCGTGGACTGTGAAGAGTAAAGATGTCAGTAGAATAACAGCAAGTGAGATGAGGTTTATGAGAGCAACAGCTGGATATACTCGCTGGGATCATAAAAAAAATGAGGACATAATGCAAGAACTTCAAATAGAACCCATTATACAGTTCATCAGCAAATATCAACTTCAGTGGAAGGGTCATCTCGAACGAATGGATCAATGCAGAATTCCAAAAGCACTGTTTCATTACCATCCATATGGCAAAAGATCTCTAGGCCGTCCAAAGAAGAGATGAACTGAAAATTCTAGTTTGAGACCGTAACAGGCCACTTGGCCTAATACTTGTTAGGAAGATGATGATGATGATGATGATGATGACTTCACAAAATAACATTAATATAGTGTAGAATACAGGTAGCATGTAATAAATCTATACAAAAATATATCGTCTTTGTTCCTGCAATATCTGCTATATGACATATTTATCGATTTTCAGATTTTTGCTCTATTAAATAACTTAAATAGTGATACAGCAAATAATAAAATCTCCTCTATGTAATTATATTTCTTTGTTTCGAAAATGTAACAATTCACAGTCTCCTATGTACGGCTGCCATAGCATGACTAAATGTGTTTTTTCTTCCTACTGAAAAATTTTATATTTTGCACATAGGAGTTATTGCAGGAACAACGACGATATGTATATTAAACTGCAAATTTAAACCCAATTACTTTAAGAAACGAGAACAAATAATTGGTTAGTTTCTTAAATCTGTGTGTGTCAAGTATTGTCAAATGTACTTCGCCTTGGATTAGCTCGAATGAGTTGCACATTCTGGGTCCAAAATTTCTGCTGTGTTTTAATCCATACTTGTGTGGCATTTGAGTGTATTTAGAAAGAAACTAATTTTGTGTAGTACAGTAATCATGAGGATCAATTTTTAATTTATTTTGATTTTTAGTGAAATAAGTTAGTAATAATTTCTTATATATTTGTTCTGGATTTGATACACAAAATTTCAAAGAAATTAACTTTGTTGGTTACTGCGTAGGTTTACATAGGAAAAATTTAGTTATTGTTTTTGACAAGAAGATAGTGTTGATTTTGCCATTCCTCCCCAACCTAATATAAATATATACTGAACTATAAATTGAAACAGAGCTAGGTACACAATACACAGGACATAAGTAGGTAAAAAAAGAAAAAAAAGATTTCAGTGGAAAATTTATAGATTGTTTTACGCAGTGTGTTATACAGGAAGGAGATATGCTTGTCCCATTTAAATATTGGTCAATAATACCTAAATATTTAACTTGTGTGGACATATTTGTGTGTAAGTATATATGTATATTGGAAACAAAACTGGACCTAAAACCGTGCCTTGAGGTACACCTGTATCATTATTGTCAGAGGTTTAGTTGTACAGATCCAGAAACAAAATTTGCGCATGTGCAGTAAACAAGGGCGCCTAAATGTATGCTACTTGTAGTTAGTCTTGAAAAGCTTTTTGCCTACATAGAGGAGGACTGCTACCAAGACTCGACCCATTTTTTAATTTCGTATCTTTACACAATTACGTCACGATTATGTCATTGTCATAAGTTAATGGTTCTAATGGTGCATAGAAAAATCCCTATTTTAGGGATCTTTTATGCTGCCTAACACGGTTAGTTTATTAGGGAAGTGGTTTCAAGTGTTGGGATATTTATTTTCTTTAGTCAGATGTGAGCGGGTCCGAAAGACAATGGCGTCATTTTTCGCATGTAACAGACGCAACAAATGAGTCATAGTTTTGGTCTTCATAATTCACGTCACACACTTGGGAATGTCATTGGAGTCACAGTGAGGTGGCAGTTAGAAATATAATGGTATGTGCGTTTTTTTACCACTAATTGTAGAGGTAGGTATGAATCTCATTATGGAATTAGCTTTTATTGAGTTTTCTCGTTTTGTAATCTGTCAGCGGACTTACAGAATACTGTATTTCGGGTTAGTTAAAGTGGTTTTGCTGTAAGGATTAAATTATTTGGAAATTTTTAGGTAAATTAATGTTCACGTCGTTTTCAGAGAAATTTCATGAGATCAACTTGGCAACACAGCCGATAGGAAACTTCACCTCTTTAAAAAATAATCGGATTCATACAAAATTCTTCTTAGCTTGTTGTTAGAAGTGTTAGGGAATTTGCAGTTTTACTGATCTATCTTGAAGAAAAAAAAGTACTCTTTTCCAAAATATGGTATAGAAAGATGTAATTTATTCCGTTCCAAAATATGGTATACATTTGTTGAAGTTCTCAGTAATATAATGTAACTTTAATACATCTTCTAGATAGTTATTTGTTTGATAAATTAACATAATAAAAACTAATAAATAAAGTACATTTCATTCTGTGTGATGTCAAATTAATAAAAGAAATAAAATACAAACATTGTTTTGATAGAGGCAAATTAATTGTAATAAATTAAATTCCGTTTTTATACAGCAGTTATACAGCTGTTAGATGTTCTATGCAAAATTGACTGGGTTGGTGTTACATTTTCTGCAACAGGAACACCACAGTAGGTGTCCATTTGATTTCTGTTCATAATGAACTACTTAAATATTATAGTTTGATGCACTACAGACGACTATAAACATTCACAACTGTACTCTCTGATAGTCCCTTCACTACTGAACAGAATACCACACCGCGAAATATTTCGTGCACGCATGCGCAAATAATCAAACTTGTTTTCTGTGTTACTATATTCTGATTTAAGTCACTCTGTTGAAAAACGTAACTTTTTTTTTCAAGGCTTTAGACACTATATGAAGGGGAAAAACTATTTTGGTCTCATTGTATCGGCGGAAATACATGCTTTCAGTTGGCAACTTGCCGCGCTTATCATTGAGCTAGGTCATCAAGTGTTTGTTTGTTTGAAGTGGCCAGCATTTAAGATTAGACAGAACTTCCCACTAAAATATTCTGCTTCCTTTTCGTCTCTCGTATCGTCATGCTTAAAAAGCATGTGGAAGAAAAACTACTCTTACGAAAATGTAAATCGGGAATAATTAAGTTAAGTCATATCTTCATGACCACACAATGTCTAAGAGGACAGTGAATTTGTTGCGTCGTTCAAGACAACAGCAGTATAAAGCAGTGGTCTTCAGCACTCGCTGAAATATGCAAAAGGTAAGCGGTGCCGTCCCGTGTGCACCGTCGTGCAGCAGGAAGAGGTAGAGAGCATACCCGCTAGCAGCTACGAGTACACCATGGTGAACTGTGTTTTCCGCGGGTAAGGATGCTAGCCCCAGGGTGCTCTGCGCTGAGGACCGCTGGTTTAAAGCTTAATCATCTGTAGGGTTAAGAAGTTTATGTACGAAAAACTCTTTTAATATGAAATGTGGTCTTTAAATGTGCAAAATGTACCGAACAGCATTCACTAAAAATTCGTAAAATAGACAACGCTTGCTTTCCCATTTAAAATAAGGGAAGAATTGCAATTCACAAACACTGTATGTCTGATTATTTCCATGGTAAATTTGTTGTTACCCTCTCTAGATAGTCTTGTAATGAGTGATACTCTTTTCGACGTCACAGAAAGAGGCAAGCCTATTATATAAAAATCCGGACTCTATACTTCGTTGCATAATCTCTGACAGGAGATGTAAACTTTGCCGACAGAGGAGGAGAGAAGTATAATTGCTATTCAACCAATGGCATTCATTCCACTCTTGACTTGAAGTTGGGCCGTCTGAAGCATTCTACCCTCTCCCAGCTTCAAGTCAAACGTGAAATGAGACCTCTGCCATTTGTTGAATATCAATTATACTTCTCTCCTCTCCTGTCAGACATTATGGAACGAAGTATAGTTATCAGGCAAAACAGTGCCAATTTCCAGATAATTTGTCCTTGCCCCGGGTCACATGTCCCTGCTTGTAATGATATTCTGGCAACATTGGATAAAATTTAACCCAGTTTTTCTCGTTAATGAAATGATTGCTACAATAGAGTGAATTAATATACTGTTAGAGAAGATATTTAATTTGTATGGCCTTGATATGTTATCGAAAAAAAAAAACACAGCGTTCTTAAAGTCCTGGTACTATTGAGTTCGAAAGGTTAGCCCTACTAGTATTATCCTGTACTACTGGCTATGCATCTGTGCTCTACGCTGGAACTTGCTGCATCCAAGTGGAACGGTTCGCAACACTGCATACGAGGCGTGACGCAGTAAAATTTTTTAGAGCTTGAATGAAATAGTAGCCTAATAAAAATTAGTCTTCCATGCGTTCAGAGAAACTCTTTGCTAGATGCATATCCTATAATAATAATAATAATAATAATAATAATAATAATAATAATAATAATAATAATACTCTCGTGCGCGAGAGCCCAATGAAGGCCAAAGAATATCAGTAGATTGCTGGCCTTGCATTGGTGGAAGATCATCCGACCAGTCTGGAGGTAACGTGTGGGTGGGACGATGATTTCTCCAGCCGTTGAAACCGAATTTCGCTACATACTCTAGGTTCCTAAATTCATTATGATGGTGAGTGGGCACCGATTTCAAATTTAATTAGGAAATTTCTTCTCCATCACGGAGACTCGATTGGGAGACGTCATGTTGATAGAATGTTCTAATACATATTATTATTATTATTATTATTATTATTATTATTATTATTATTATTATTATTATTACTACTCCTACATTAGACTTTTTTTTTTAATTTTCACTTTATCGGTATTTTAACAGTTAGATTAACTCGATTCATACGATCAGGAAAATTAAACGATTAATAAATAGTCAAATTTTACTCTATAAGACTGTTAACGGTATATTGAATAACTGTGAATTTCTTAGATTCTTTCAGTCCAATGTAAAAAGAACAGAATTGCGTCATAGACTACCTTTTATTATTCCAATTCCTAGAACTGTTTTCTTCAAGAACTCTCCGTTGTTTGTTATGTGTAATACTTACAACTCTCTTGGCCGGTTTTTTCAAGTATTGTTAGAAAATTTAACGATTGTTAAACTCTAAACAGTTTGCTAATTAATAAAATTGTATTTTTTCAACACCAGTTTGGTTTAACAGATTGTTAACAGTTTGTTAATTTGAAATGTAGGATTTCCGCCAGTTAACTCGTTTAACAGTTAGTTAAATATGGCCGATGTCTCCACAGCTGTTCGAACAGAAGTTGCGAAATTAATATTTTGTGTCTCTCTGTAGGGAATGTTTAGCATATGACTGGTAATATAACATTTAAAAAGTACTTTGGACTGTTTAAATATATCAGTGTTATTTTATTTCTTTCGTATTTCTTATCCATAATAGCAATGAGGAAATATAACCTTACTTTGTAATTATTATTGAGCACGTCACCTACAACTTTCATTTGTCAACTGTTTGTTTATGGAGCGTGGCCTACTATAACAGGTTGTCATTTTATGCAAGTTTCATGACTCACTCTATAATATAGAATTTAAAGATTAATTTTAGCCAATCAAAAGTTGTCTTACATGTGTAGAATCATTACCAACTGCTGTTGAGTAGTTAAAATAGTGCTAACAGACGTTATAGTTAAGTGTTGGTTATCGTAAACAAAATTATGTTGAACAAATGGAAAATACATTAACAAAGCGCTAAAAATAAACAGACTGTTAATTTAACATTCGTTAAGCAAAATTAAACATTACTTGGACAAACTGGCCATCTGTCTTTAAACTGTGATTCTCAATTAAATTTCAGTTTAACAGTTGAAAAATTTCATACAATATTAAAAAGAGTTGTATTTCCTTAGATATTTAAATTATGAAGAAGTGTATTGTAATGTTTTTTACTCTAGTTTTTAAATAATTTTGTATTATTATATTGACATTTGGCACTATATTAAGTGCAATATTATATTCTAGCATCTATTACCGGTATGTATTTTCTTTCTTTCGTTTGTGTTTGTTTTGTTTTTTCTTATTATGTATTTTGTATATGTATCCATGTAAGCCACCTATAATTCGAAGCTTGCTTCTGTTGGTGGTGGATTTAAAAAAATAAAATAAATATTGTTTGTAATGTACAGTACGATCATTAAGGAGTATTTTCCTAATGTTGAGGAACACAAGCTGCTGAAAATAAATCTATGCGTAGTTTGTAAATAATAGTTTGCGATTGAATCGAAAACGAATGAAGTTTTAAGGATCGTGTAATGCAAAGAATTTTCTTTATTTTCATTACACCACAACCTGATGCTTATTGTTTACCTTTCCTATCGTAGGGGTGATTGTTGAAGTCCGTAGGACCGCAATGCTGTAAGTATCTTGATCTACCATTTGGTACCATCATCTTACACAGCATTTAATTCTGACGAAGTTTGTGTTTAGCGCTCCTCCGTGCCCCTGAAAGTTCTGCAATCTTCTCAGATCGAAACCATCTCTGTGCAAGTAAGCTGTACTATATTATCCTGCTGCATATTTTGTTCACCTTAAGCTGTTGAACGATGATAAATTAATGATTTGAAATTAATGGTGGAATGACCCCGAGGTTCCAGCGCCGAAAATTGCGCGGAATTTCTACTGCTTGGTAGAGGAAAAAAATCGAAAAGAATTCAGCAGTATTTCAACCTGGGGCCCCTAGTTTCGTAGTTAGACAATCTGACCACTATTCCATAGCGGTGGACTTCCATGATATGAACCGTTCAGAGCAGAAGTGGTGTAAGTCAACATTGGGTCATGTGGTTTAAAGTAAAAATTCTGCAAAATACAGCGCAAAGTAGCAATTAATATGTCCTTCATGCTATCCACTGACTACTAATAATTTAAATAAATTGAATATTGGTTGCTACTTTGCGCTGTATTTTACAGAATGTTTACTTTAACCCTCATTACCCATTTCTGACTTACACCACTCTGCTCTGAACGGTTCATATATTTCGATATTAAACCTATCCGTAAAGGTAGAAAATTATTTACAAGAACTACGGATTGAAATACTTTTCATTATGCATGAAATGAAATGTTCAACTTCGTAACAACATTAATACTATTGTTTACACATGAAAATGATGTATTCGGTATGTTTACTGCGCATGTAACACGGAAACCTTCCTCTTTTTAGGCGGGCAGGAAACAACTTTGTTGATCTGGCAACATCACGTTCATCAGAATGGTCCCACTTTTTACAACACATTGTGTGTTTACAAGAGGGGTGAAGGTACGGCGTAATAACAGTAACAGAGGCTTTGATCATCGTGCGTATGCGTGCGTGTAGGTGGTGTGCGTGTGTGTGTGTGTGTGCTGTAGCGTGCGTAGTGTATAAGGCTCACTAATTGAGCCAAATTTAGAATGTTACAGTGAACCCACAAGGAAATGCGTATGAAACGTTTTGTTTTTATTGTCATCGTGATGTTGACGAACAAAGAACCGGTGATAAAAGTTTTACAGCATTGACTCCCAATTGATTTCGCAACTTTAGTCACGAATGTATTTGAAGAACATAGACATATTTTTTTCTACCAATTGCTGATGTGTTATTTTGAAATTCCGACTTTTGACTAGGTACTAGCTCACGTCCCCGGCCTATGTACCATGGTGCAGTCAACATTTATGATCGGTTCCCAACATTACAACCAGTGTTGCCAACGCGATTCTTAAAAATCCGCTGTGAAGCCGTACAGAAACAGCTAAATTGCTATATTGTCAATGTAAAATTACAGTGAAACCTGCCTTTGCGGTCACTTTATTTAAACGGCCACCTGGCCGAAAGGCCAATTTTCTGTGGAACCAATTGGATTTGCCATAAGATCAATACGAATTGTCTCTTAATTAGCGGCCACCTCATGCTTCGGCCAGCGGCCGGGGTCTGTTTGGATTGGAACCTGACTATAACAGTCACTGTCCAACAAAAATGTTTTCACAGATACTGTCTGACCTATTTTTTCGATGGTTAGAGGACACAGAGCAATATCACGAGTACAATAGCTAAGTGTACAACAGTACACCCTCCATATCTTGGGGTTAGTTGGTTAGTTTTATGACTCTTTTGTCACTTTTCACTCCGACCCTGCACAGCTATAAATTCTTACTCGTTTTTAAAGGATTGAAACACGGACTTTTGTATCGAAAATGTCACAGTATGTTTTAGGTCAGTAGTTAACCATTCGAATTTATTTTTCTCCTCTTTCCATCTTTTTCTATTTGGACCAGCTTTTACGAATTTTTCTTCTTTTCATTCAGTTGATTCAGAGGAGCTGTGACGTTAGTTTGAGAGAGAAATCATGTCTAACAATAAATCTAGAGTGGTATTAAGTTTAGAGATGAGACGAAAAATGATTGAAGAAAGTGAGAAGGGAACATCTGCGAAAAAAATTGCAGAAATATTCAAATGTGGAAGGACACAAATACACTGTATAATTAAGATGAAATATTAAAAGAATGGGAGGAAAATATGCATGGTGGCCAAAAAAGAAGAGAGAATCTGTGTTTAGTAATGTGAATGATTTCGTTTACGAATGATTCAAGTGTGCGAGGGCGAAGAAATTGAGTTTTGAAAAGGCTAGTTGCAAGAATGGAAGAGGCTGACATTAATATGCACGATTGTTGTACACGCACAGTACTAAAAAGTCAATGAAATTCAGTACTTTCATGCTGATTCATAAAAAACCGCAACCTTAATCAAGCGGCCACCTGATAAAACGGCCATTTTACGAGGTAACTTCAGATGGCCGCTTTAGACAGATTTCACTGTATATTATTTTGCCGCTGTGAGTGCTAAAAATACCCGCTAAATCCCTATATCAGCAATACAAATTTCATAAATTTTACCCGCTAAACTAACGCCGAAAAACGCTAGATATAGCGGGAAAACCGCTGAATTGGCAACACTGATTACAACCCTAGCTATGATATATTCTACAGATGCTAGTAACAACTTGAAAACTTAGGCAATTCGGTAATGCTCATATGAAATAATAGAGAGAAGTAAGATATAGATATTATAATGAAATACATATGATATTTCCGTGCAGGAATTATGCGTTATCATATGATGAAGGATGGATAGAACAGAGATAATAGCACAGTCTAGTCTAGTATATACAGTCACGAAGCTTGAGTTGTGAGGGTGCTAGGAACAATAGACTGTGCCGGTACTATTTCGCATTGTCTGTAATGAGGCGATATTAGCGATCCTAGTGGTTAGCAACTATCTATGGATGCATATTTACTACGTATTGAGCTTCGTGACTGTTTATACTAGACTGTGATAATAGTATAATATGCGTAAGTAATTACCTAGTGATTCAAGACGGCGCCCATCCCGTCGGATCCCGGCCACTTGGTCACTATTAATGAGTGCACCTCTGTACATAGTGCGTTGGACATTGTGCCACTGTCACATATTCTGTGACACAGTACATGAGGGTAGGCCACCAAAGGGAAAACTGAGAGGTAAGAACTTAAACTAAGGGGATTCGATCCGGCATCGGAACTGGAATCCGGTGTCTTAGTGGATAAAGCGTGCATAAATATTAATATTTGGACACATTGAATTAAAATTTCGTGAAAAAAAAAATTAAAATAAAATTTCGCTTGATACACACCAATTACCAATACATTCGTTGCTAAAATTAATACTAGATACCTTGAATAAGATTTGGCTTGAATTTTCGAGGGCTAGACTCAAAACGGATCTCTACACTTAAGCTTCAATTGGCCTAGTGTGCGCCCTTATATAAATGATGATTCTCTAAATCCCACAGGTGCCCTGGATGCATTTGTAAATCTGATCTGACAGATGAACCATTCTACCCCAGTCTTGACAGAGCCAGATCAGACGAGTATCTGATAATGCCCCAGGATCAGGAGCCCCAAGCTCTTTCTGTAGCAGCATTTGAAATCCGTGTTAATGGAAAGATAGAGGAAAACGGGAGTACTTAAAGTAAAAACCCTCTACAATCCACCACAAATCACATAAGGTGCTATTCATAGACATTTCGCTAGCCCGCACTACGAGCGTGCTAAACAGGATTCATATCATATCATATATATCTAACACTGGTTTATGAATACGAAAAACGTTAGTTCGCTGATCTTCCACCGAAAGCACGCGCTAAGATTGTCTATGAATACGGCCCATAGGGTTTAGCCAGCAATCGAACCGAATAGATAGACGCAGCTGTGAGTGGCTAAGATTTAAGTCACATATTTGAAACAGTAGTACCAAACTTATCTCTGCCCATTTTCTACTACAAGATATTTCACTGGTCCTGAGCAGGTATAAATTTTAGGAAAATTCGAGAATGAGAGAAATTTCAATGCACGAAAAGGGATTTTTTTTTTTTTCTAAAAAGGTTTTCTATTACGGTGTGTATGAATAACAGGCAATTGGTACTCGAATGCTGTTACCTTTTAACGTCATTTCTGCGTTGTGTCTCTTCTTGGCAATTGATTCATGGTTTAATAAGAAAATTTGTTCTTAGATCACTACACATTGAGCACATGTTACATGAAAATACCGCAGTGTCCATTACTAGCCGTGATAATAATCTTATTTTATGTTGAGTTCTTATTCGTCCCATTTCTGTCGGGACAGTCCTGTTTTTGATAGAATGTCCCGGTGTCTCGAATTTATTCCAATTGTCCCGCTTTTTAAGTGTTTTTCCTGAAAAGTAACTGTAGGTTACAGGTATTATTCCGTTTTTAAATATAGCCACGTACCTAACACTGCTGGTGGCGAATCCATGAAATAGGCCTATTGTTGATGAATTTCTTTTGCAATGTTGGTAGTATTTATGGCGATGCTATTTTTTCTTCATGGTTCTGTTGGCAGTATTTTAAAGATGCGTTTTTATGCATGTATGTATGTATATATGTATGTATCAAGTAAAACGATAGATTTGGAAGTAAGTACCGAAAAGACAAAGTACATGATTATATCTCGTGACCAGAATATTGTACGAAATAGATCTATAAAAACTGGAGATTTATCCTTCCAAGAAGTGGAAAAATTCAAATATCTTGGAGCAACAGTAACAAATATAAATGACACTCGGAAGGAAATTAAACGCAGAATAAATATGGGAAATGCCTGTTATTATTCGGTTGTGAAGCTTTTATCATCTGGTCTGCTGTGAAAAAACCTGAAAGTTAGAATTTATAAAACAATTATATTACCGGTTGTTCTGTATGGTTGTGACACTTGGACTCTCACGTGGAGAGAGAAACAGAGATTAAGGGTGTTTGAAAATAAGGTTCTAAGGAAAATATTTGGGGCTAAGAGGGACGAAGGAGAATGGAGAAAATTACACAACACAGAACTGCATGCATTGTATTCTTCACCTGACATAATTAGGAACATTAAATCCAGACGTTTGAGATGGGCAGGGCATGTAGCACGTATGGGCGAATCCAGAAATGCATTTAGAGTGTTAGTTGGGAGGCCAGAGGGGAAAAGACCTTCGGGAAGGCCGAGACATAGATGGGAGGATAATATAAAAATGGATTGAGGGAGGTGGGATATGAGCAGAAGTGGTGTAAGTTAAAAATGGGTAATGAGGGTTAAAGTAAACATTCTGTAAAATACAGCGCAAAGTAGCAATTAATATTCAATTTATTTAAACTATTAGTAGTCAGTGGATAGCACGAAGGACATATTAATTGCTTCTTTGCTCTGTATTTCACAGAATTTTTACTTTAAACCTCATTATCCAATTTTTACTTACACCACGTTTGCTCTGAACGGCTCATATGATTGTAGGGACTGGATTAATCTTTCTCAGGATAGGGACCGATGGCGGGCTTATGTGAGGGCGGCAATCGACCCCCGGGTTCCTTAAAAGCCATTTGTATGTGAGTTGTAAGTATATATGTGTGTTATTTATTTTTATGCTCGACCATGCCGAAATGTAGTAATTATACACCTGGTAGCAGACCTTTAATGCATGTCATTAAAGTACACCTACTCATTAAAGGTCAGGTCTTTCAGCCAATGACGACTCAGGTTACAACTGTTCAGCCAATCACAGGTCACAGCTTTCTACCGTTATAAAACCGCCAGTATCGATTATTCTCGGATATGCAATCGAAAGAGAATTAGCGAAAAGTCACGGAGGCTGGAAATCCAATACTGTCGCAGAAGGTTATGTTCTGTTACTATAATAATTAGCGTTAATTGTAAATAATATTCAAATAAATTCAATTTGTCATCTCGTTTTTCAATGTCTAATTTTATTTAAATGTTATCTCTGTAGGTTCTTATGGCCTAGCAAGGTCAATGTGAACATCTGTTCCTCGGAAAAAATCAATACTTTCGCGTCTGCCAACATCTCACAACATACGGGACATTGGTCAAGGTCAGATACAAAGAAAATTAATAATATCAAGTTAGAAATATGGTCGAGGATAAAAAGTAGTATGAAACTCGCCTATAATGGTAATTAAGAAGCTCGTATGAAAATTATGAAACTTGCTTGCGCTCATTTCATAAATATCCATACTCGCTTCTTAATTACCTTCATTATAGGCTCGTTGCATAATGTACTATTAAGTGGAATTTATGTTAATGTGTGCATTTTTAAACCAGTACTGTTTTACTTAAAATGAAACCTACTGTATGTGACGATTCATTTTGGTCTTCATAATTATTAACATATTTCGTTTTTTATAAAAATTTTCCAGGCTTTTGAAGTAAAAATTGGTAAATATCCGGTTTTTGAAAACACCAGTATGGGAACCGTGATGCATCTAAGCTTTTCACATCGTCATATCGCTCATATTTCGAACGTGCTTTAACAAAATAAACTATATATATCCCAAAGGCCACTCACCTATCAGTGAAGCTTTAAGTTTAGCGGCCTGCATTGATCTGGAGCGATGTGTTGCACTTCGTACCTGAATGCACTCATGCACAAGGCTGTTGACCCAGCGGTCTCGACTCATGTTCCCGCCTGCGATCGAATCACGAACACGTTGACGTCATGTTTCACTTGCAACGTCAAGACAGGTTTTATTCTCATCAAGCAGTAGAGTCAAGAGGTCGAGGCATTCTTCTTGACACAAGTTGGAGGTTAATAGCGGAAACGTAATGTTACGACCTTATTTCAGGGAAGACGACGGATAGTTTAGTAGATCCCAAGAAACCCTTTGTGAGAAATCGTAAAAAAAGTTGTGTAAATCAAATTCTGTCTACGTCTCAACTCTATAACTTTTTGAAGTGAGATGATGGGGGAACGGAAAGCACGGAGTAGGTAGAAGCAGATATGCAGTCAATATTTTAAGCGGGAATCGAACCTATGCCCGTGCACAGCTCTGGGACAGAAAGCAAACGCGGTGCCGCTTGAGCTGCGCCGATGACTTGAATTTATGAACAGGGCTATGCCTTCAGTCAAAAACTTTATCCACAAATTATAAGATTTAACGACATTTGTGTGTATTAATATTGTACTTCCAAGAGTTAATGTAAACCTTAGAGTAGTCGTTGCCAAACTGTGGGTCGTAAGTTTGTTCTGAAACATAAATAACATTCAAGATAATAACAAATCTTCAATAGTTATACATTAAAGTAAAGAAGCAATTGAAGAGTTCTATGTATTCTATGTGATAGGGGCATATGGCAGGAAACCATATTTTGAGAAAAATAGGAATAATGAATTCAACTATGCCTAACACTTTATTTATTGCTTTTTTACTGGTGCAACATGGTACAAAAATACTCTTTCATATTTATTATATAAAGTGCTAAGTAGAAACTAGTTTTTCTTCAGTTTTCATATAGATATTGATGTTCGAAGTGATCTTATTTGGGCCCTTTGTAGGGAGAACAGCTGTTCATGACCCTCTTTTACATAGAAGTGTTACATTGTTATGTTACACAGTGTGGTAATAGAAAAATACAACTTAGGACTAAACAGAACACAAAAATTATTTTATGCTCGACCATGCCGAAATGTAGTAATTATACACCTGGTAGCAGCTCTTTAATGGACCTCATTAAAGTACACCTATTCATTAAAGTTCAGGTGTTCCACAAATCATAAAACACCATTGTAGCAATATGAAAGCGCAAGTATCCATTATTTTCGGATATGCAATCGAAAGACAACTAGCGAAACGTCACTGAGGCTGGAAATCCAATACTGTCGCAGAAGGTTATGCTCTGTTACTATAATAATTAGCGTTAATTGTAAATAATATTCAAATAAATTCAATTTTTCATCTCGTTTTTCAATGTCTAAATCAATTTCAATTTTATATCAAGATTAATGTTTATTTTACTCTCTAGATTATATCAAGGTCAGTGACATTTGTTTCTCGGAAAAAATCAATACTTTCGCGTCTGCGCACATCTCACAATTTACGATATATTTCACAATATCAGTTCCGCTCCCCAGTCAGATAAGAATAACATGAATACTTATGAATAATTTCAAGTTAGAAATATGGTCGAGCATAAAAAGTTGTATGAAACTTGCCTATAATGGTAATTATGACGCTTGTATGAAAATTATGAAACTCGCTTGTGCTCGTTTCATAAACATACTCGCGTCTTAATTACAATCATTATAAGCTCATTGCATAATGTACTAATCTTAAACACATTTTAACAAAATGTATACATCAGTTTGTATGAAATTTGAAACATAAATGATTCTTTCGTAACACTAATTGAAGTTAATCATTCAGATTTAGTTCTTCATCACTAGCTCCTTGTGCACTTTCACTTTTAGTTTGCAGGAAAGTTTCTTCATACCAAGCAACATCATTTGTTTCCAGGAATTTAAATAAACTGCGCACATCTTTTTCTTTTGCTGGGTTCAGTTGCACAGGCTAGCTTCCCAGTAACCTAGTATCAATATTCATGTCAGTAATTGAGGACCGTTTTTGCAAAACTTGCTAACTGCAAAAACTAAATTTTATAGGAAACACAAAAAAACTGAAATAACTGCAAGTTTTGCTATGGCTCTCACATAGCAGAAAGCAAGTTTTGAAAAAACGATCACACTTTGACACACTACTGTCAAGGAAATAATAAGATTTTCCTAAGAAGCCTTTAGCATCATGTAGAGGTCTGTCTTATGTTAACTAATCCACCAAAATCTCAATTTTGAAAATTTTGCAGTTAGCAAGTTTTGCAAAAACGGTCTTCAATTTTTCTTCAAGTATTTCTTGTTTAAATCTTCTTGTTTTGTTACCGTACATTTTTTTCAAAACATTTACTTTTACAGCATTGTGTAGCTAGAAAAACTGTTTGCTAGAAATAGCTTCACCAGTAACAGATGTATAACTTTCGCCGGAATTCCTTTTAATCTTCTGCGCAACACGATCTCTTCTTACTTCCATCATTAACAGCTGTCTCAGACATCTTCAAATAACATAATCAATAACACAACTGCAGTTCATACCCCGTAATGGCTTATCTCTCCTACAACTGATTTCAAAATGGCTGTCACACATTCATAAATTGAGATATCGCAATGAAACTTTACAGGCGTAACAATGTAACTATGGACACCCAGAAAATGTAATCTCCCTAAAAGGGGCTCATGACGTATGGGCCCGTATTACATAGAACTCCTCAATTGTATTAATGCAGAAATGTGCCTGTTTTCCAGAAAGTAGCCTAGCTTTGAAATCTGGACTCTGTATTTTTTTTTATTTTTTTTATTGGGTTATTTTACGACGCTGTATCAACATCTAGGTTATTTAGCGTCTGAATGATATGAAGGTGATAATGCCGGTGAAATGAGTCCGGGGTCCAGCACCGAAAGTTACCCAGCATTTGCTCGTATTGATTTGAGGGAAAACCCCGGAAAAAACCTCAACCAGGTAACTTGCCCCGACCGGGATTCGAACCCGGGCCACCTGGTTTCGCAGTCAGACGCACTGACCGTTACTCCACAGGTGGACTCTGTATTCGATACACACATAGCAAGTTCAATGGGATTTCTCATCTTTATAATATCATAATTATAATATCAATTTTATAATATCCAAAAAACTCCAAAATGAAACTTTCTCATCTTTGTTCTGACGGCAATCATAGACGAGAAACTTGTTTGGCATAAATACGAGGTTGTAAATGTTGTAAAAATTTAAGAGCTTCTTTTGCGAGCTCGGGGTATTCAGGCATTCTTTTGATGTTTTAGTAGTTTATTTTACGACGCGTCTTCAACATCTATGGTCATCTAGCGTCTGAATGATACGAAGGTGATAATGCCAGCGAAATGAACCCAGGGTCCAGCGCCGAACGTTACCCAGCATTTGTTCTTATGGGGTTAGGTACAGCTTAGCCTACAGCAGTAAAATTTTTGGAAATATTCAACTGTACTGTATCTTGTACAGTAATGAAAATTGGTATGTTTAAAACACTGTCTCCCTGCTGTATGAAAAAAAAATATTTTTACGATTTAAAATATATATATATATATATATATATATATATATATATATATATTTTTCCAAAATTCAAAACGGTGGCAATTCACTGTGCAGTGATGAATCGTTTCCCTCATGCCACAAACTTGCTAACTTTTTCATAATATTATAGATTTATTAATTTGTCATACAGAATAATATCTGTAATATTGACAATTAATATTTAAGGAGAAAAATTCGCTCCTTTGCCGGGGATCGAACCCGGGTCCTTGGTTCTACATACCAAGCGCGACGCCGAATTCAATCCACAGCACAGCTAAAGGGAAACATTGAAGGAGTAGAATTCGATCCGGTGCTGTGGATTGAATTCGGCGTAGCTCAGTGGTCAGAGCGCTTGGTACGTAGAACCAAGACCCGGGTTCGATTCCCGGCGCCGGAGCGAATTTTTCTCCTCAAATATTAATTAACTTTTTCATGTTCTATCTCCTTTATTTTATTGCTGAAACTCATGTTTACAATATCATGCTGTTTCAACTATATTACTTAATAAATAATATTTTTTTTTTTGGTGTTAGAGGAAAATACTGATATTTGACCATTTTTTTAAATGAATTTATTTATCAGACAATCTATCAAAGGTAGAAAAGTGATTTTGCATCATATTGTAGATATGGCATGCATAAATACACACAAAAAATGTCATCACAGAATGTTGGATAGTTTCTGAGTTATGAGGGAAACGTTAATCTTCGAGATACTTCAAACACAAAATTTAGAAAAGAATTTTCTTCGTTTTTGCTTGCATTTCGAGAAACATTTGTTTTAAAAGAAACTTTTAGCAATCTTTAAAAACAAAACTAAATTCCCAAAATCCTCTGTCAATTTAGAAGAACAATCATTTTGATGATAAATGATTGGACGGATTTTATAATTTTGTTCCTTAAATTTGCAGAAATTTGATCCGAACAAAGCATATTTTTGTTTTTCAGAGCAATATTAAATTGTTCGGAACCGTGGCAACGTTGTAATAAGTTATTCCCTGGAGTGAACAGATACATATTGCAGCTGGCATGTATGTTAGAGCTATGGAGTAGAGAATAAGAAATGAAAACGAACAAAATTGCGTTTAAATACGCGTCTGGTATTTTATTTTCTCTTATGTAAGTTTGCCTGTTAACTGTTTAAAAAATTTAAGTGGGAAGCAAGTAATTGGTTGAAGCAAAATACTGCTTGCAGTTTCCCTCTACACTTTTAAAACAGAAAAATGTGCTGTTTTTTTTTTCTTGCGACAGTAAAACCCATGATCCTATGTTAAGAAAAAAGCATTGTTTTATGGGACTTGCCTTGTACACTGTAGAAGCTCTATGGTAGGCAGACGTTTCTGTGGCAACTGGTCATTTGATTTAATGACTCATAATGCCTAATTATGTTTTCTTAACCTGAAATCTTCTATAGCACAGTCAACACTAGATGGCTTTGTTTGTATTTCAGAATTGAAGGGTTCAGAGCAATAGTGGGTCAGACGCCATTTATTAAAAACGGAGAAAGCAAGGGTTAAAGTTAAGTGAATACCATAGTTTAATGAAGATTGACATATCATTTAGTTTGAATGTGTATACTTTATATTACTTGCTATATGTTTCCATTGAATTATAACTTCATTTAATAATAACTTGGTAATAACTTCATTTTAACCCTTGTTTTCTACGGTTTTAGTAAATGGCGCTTGGCCCACTATGGTCCTGAACCCTTCTATATCATCTGAGAGAAGAGCTGAGTCATTGGAACCAGACATGGCCTACCTTAATGCATAATCCAGTAAGCACTTTGCGCGTTGTAAATACAAGGTAGCAGGTTTTCCTTATTCCTCAGAGATAAAGTATCTGTAAAAATAAATATTTTGTATAACATATAAATAATTTGTTTGATGTCTATATATAATTATGAATTTTTTTCTTTTGCTAGTCATTCAATTCTATCAAATCGTGACATGTTTTAGTTGCTAATCCGATCAGATAAAGTTTTCATAATTTTAAAGGCATGTTGGGTCCGATAAGTATAATATATAATATAATATAATATAATATAATATAATCAGTTCAACCTCTCCTCAACTATTTTGTAATTACTTTTAACCACGCCTTCAAAATTAAAATTCCCTTCTTAGTTCTCAATTTAATAAATTCTCTTACATTACCCCATTATATTTTTACAGGGCTTTGATTCCATATGCCCATAAAACAGCAGCACGAGCGAGCTACATTCTGTAGCATGTTTCGTTATTTTGGGAACTGCATCTGCCTGTATTTGAAGATTGTTATGCTTTTACTCTACTTCTTTGTACACTTATCAATTAGTACAGTGTTAATTGCCTATGCTATGTTCTTCATGGTGTTAATTTCATGCTACATGTAATAATTTTAATGGCATATATTCTAACTGCCTACCACACCAGTTTTTAAACTTTTAACGATTGTTTTAACCTGAATACTTTTAGTGTTCATCATGTGGTATTGTGTTCTTTTTTAATATGACCTGAAGATGCCATGGTTATGGCGAAAACGTTTGTCAAAAAAAAAAAAACGTTTATATACCATTTCATGTAATATTGTAATGGTTCAACGTGTGTACTATTGATAAGTAATTTGACTGTGATAAACCTACATATATTTGATACATAAAGATTTCATGTTTTTAATTGCAAAATAGACGTTAATTTTGTTAGAAAGTAAAGAAGGATTGATTACTTCATCGACCCAGTCATTAGTGTTAATTATGTGTGATTAGATTCAGTTATAGGTCTAATAAATTAATGGAGGTCATGATAATTGGTTCTAGTCAATCAGAAAGAGACCATCCAATGTCTCAACTCTTATAAAGGGATTAATTATATTTTAAATAAGTAAATTAATTCTTTCTTTACGAATGCAGTAGGCCGTGACAGGGGATGAAATGTAATGCAGTGTTACCACAGTCTAGTATATGCAGTCACTAAGCTCAATACGTAGTAAATATGCATCCATAGATAGTTGCCAACCACTAGGATCGCTAATATCGCCTCATTACAGACAATGGGAAATAGTACCGGCACAGTCTATTGTTCCTAGCATCCTCACAACTAAAGCTTCGTTACTGTATGTATATATATATATATATATATATATATATATATATATATATAGACACACACACACTAGACTGTGGTGTTACCTTAATCAAGTATTCTATTCAATCATAGTATGCGTTACTCTTATATTGAGAATTATTCATTACCCTGCTCGCGAAAGAGTTCTATTAAATATCACGCTCGTGAATTTATTAATAAATGAAAATCACGTACTGTATAATGTTTATTGCCTTTGAGAATATTTGCCCGTTTCTGTTATAGATAGCTGTGCTCGAGAACTTTTGGAAGTGAGAATGTTGGCAATCCTGCATGTATCGATTTAAGTTGGTATGGACCGCTCTCCTGCACTGAAGTTGCATACACAATAGTGAATAATGCTTCGTTTTTTTTACGGTAGGAGGGAGGAAGCAGCATCTATGAAGCTCTTACTGTTTACACAATTATTCAGCTCCGTTCTTGTATCAGAACATTCCTTGGCATTGGGCACGGTCTTGAAGCCAACGTCACTCCGTCATTTCTTGTCGAGGTCATCGTGTGGCAGCGTTCACACAGCTTTACAGCTCGGTTTGAAACGTTCTACATCTGCAGTCAATCTCGCGTATAATAAGCTATTTTTATTATTACCAGAGAAATAGGAGTTTAATCTTTAATAACATGTGGAAGCATTCATATAGGGAAGAACATTACTGCCTCAAATTCGAACTTCCCATAAATGTTACGCATTCTGGAACTATTTTTGTTCTCATGTTGTCAGTTAAGACATTCTAGTCTGCGTTACATAACCACATTTTTATAGTATTTTACATTCGACCTCCACCACGTTGCTCGAAAGGCGTACTATACGAACGCACACACCAACATTTGTTGGTTATTCAATATATATATATTATAATTCTAAATTATAGACATCAGCTCAAAGAATTTGAGTGACCACAAGGGTCCTGAATACAATAAACATGTACAATATAATGTGATGTGATACGTTAAAGAAAAAAAGAAAGTTAATTGTTGAAGGCAAATATAAATGGATTAATTGAAATAGAGATGATGATGTAATATTTGAAGAGAATCCTTGATAATATTTATAAGGACAGACATTACATAATCAAAGGGAATGTGAAGTTTCTTAAGATAATTCCATGTGAATTTGGAAATAGAACCTCTACTGCCAAACAGCAAACCAATGACAGACCATTGTTTAAGAGGGACGTTGTACTTTTGAGAAAGATAAGGCAGACAAGGTTCATATATGGACTTCTTCTCAGTATCAACTTCGGTGGCCTGATTTAGGTTTCTTTCGAAACGGATATACAGAGTTATTCACGTGGATTTACCGTCCCTTATGGAGCTTATTTCCGAAGACATTTTAAGCCAAAAAAAAAAAAAAAAAAAAAAGTCCTATAAATATTTGTCCTAATCTCAATATTTTCAGAGTTAAACTAATTTGAAATTGTTTGTAAAATACCATTATTATTGAGTTTTAAGACAAAACTTTATTACAGATAAAAAATGAACTATTCAGGACTATCATTTCTTTAATTAGCTAATATTCTGAAGCTAAAAATGGGTTGTGAATTCCATAGGTGCCTCGTACTGATTTTTTTCTTCCGATTTTTAACTACAAAATTACATTTTCTTACGCATTTATCGCACAATTATTACAAATCACGCAACTCTTGTAAATTCTTCAAGACTACATTAAAATGCATAATTGAACTGTAAAGAATGAAGTTCCTAAAGTCGTATGATTTGTAACAATTTTTGTGATAAGTACTTAAGAATGATGTAATTTTTAGTTAAAAATTGAAAAACAAAATCTGTACAAAGCAACTGAGAACACATTTTTAGCTTCAGAACACTATCCAATTAAATAAATTATACTTTATACTTCTGAATAGTGAGCGACCGGGTAGCTCAGTTGGTAGAGCAGCTGGCTACGGACTGAAAGGTACAGGTGGTGATTGGATTTTTTGTCGTTGCCAAACTTTCAGCACGGCCCCGAGGTTCACTCAACCTCCTAAAATTGAGTACCGGGCCTTTCCCGGGGGTAAAAGGCGGTCAGAGCGTGGTGCCGACCACACCACCTCATTCTAATGCCGAGGTCATGGAAAGCATGGGCTCTACCTCCATGCCCCCCAAGTGCCTTCATGGCATGTTACGGGGTTACCTTTATCTTTTACCTTTTTACTTCTGAATAGTTCGTTCTCTATTTGTACTTAATATTCTTTTACCTTTAAAACTAAAGGAAAAAAGGTATTTTTCAAACAACTTCAAATTAGTGTAACTTTGAAAATATTGTGATTAGGACAAATGTTTATATGACTTTTTTTTTTATTCATAATGTCTTCCGAAATAAGCTCCGTAAGTGACGGTAAATCCTAGTGAATCAACCTGTATATACTTCTACTGTGAAATAATTGTATTGCATTTATTAAAAATGTGTGTGAAATAATTGTATTGTATTTATTAAAACTGTGTGAACAAAAATATGAAGAGTTATTACTTCATAATACAGGGACATCATTTTATTTTTACTAACATTTTTAATATTAACCTGGCTATACCTTTCTATTAACGATTGAAACAGGAAACACCGTTGCTACCCCTTCCACGACTGGAGTTCGATGATACTGGCGTAAAATACAAATCACTTTACTAGGTATAGGAGGGAAGAAAAGAAGTTCATCCATTTATGTAAACTAGGAAATATCGCAATTTTGAGTTTGATAATTTTCATTAGGTTTTTGTTTAATCAAAATAGAGTACTGTATTAAACACTTAGTGTTTTTACACACGAATTGAGCTATCCATTCGGACGTATTAATTATGCAGTTTATATTATACTGTTACAGCACATTAGCGTACAATATAGAGAATGAAGTTAAATTGAAAAATAATCATAATATGGATATTTAAACACATTTTTGAAAATGGTGGCCGTTCATTTCGATACAGGCTACAGTTCTTTTGTGCATATTATCGCACTATAGACTATTGTACCTAGTTGCAATTACCAGTTTCGTCCTTCGTACGAGTAACTCATGTTGAAATAATTCTGTACCTACTCTATAAAAGAGTACCTTACGTACTGTAAATTCAATCTTCACTTCTGCCCAATCCGAAAAGATGTAATTACTGAGGAATGCTATCTACTGTCCGTTCAAGTGGTTTTGTCGCAGGGTCGTAGAAAGGGGGGGGGAAATCACGTGACAGTTAATTACTTAAGGAGGTCCTTTTATTTAAGTTATTTTAAACACTTGAATAATATTTCGTAGACGTCCAATTCCTAACAGAAATTAATGTTTTCAGAAAAGAGCTAAGACAGCCCAGCTATTAGACTTAACAGAGGGGCGAACAGAAGCAGGTGGGGGAAACCGGGATGCGACGTAGGCAAACGGACGACAGTACCTATACGAAAATATGATTATTGAAAGCTCTTTCGTCACTGGAAAACGCGAACATATTTCTGGAACGTACTATACTCATCTACTCAGTATTGCTTACGCGCCCTCGGCTCTGTGTCGTGAACGGTTGGAAGTTTACTAGTAGAAGGGGTGGGAGTGAAGTACATTCCAAAACTCAGGTACAATAAAAATTGAAGTAAAAATAAAATGATGTCCCTGTATTAATTTTATTCACCCCTCTCTCTTGGTCGCTCTTATTTGTACAGAATATAATACTGCTGCCAGGTAACACGCGGAAGAATCGAAGCTCTTTCGCACGATATTTCTTATATATCCCTGCCATAGACGCTAAATTGAATGCTGTGAAATTGATATTGGTATACTTAATTGATGTAATCACGTTTATAATTGTGTTGGAAATTGTTCATTCGTATTGAAAGAGGCAGAGAGACGGGAGGTTAATGTGGAAATTCAAAATTAGAAACTAATTTGCATTGTATGCATATATAAATATTTAGTTTATTTACCATGCAGGCTTTGTGGGTCGAACTGTCATAATGGTAACCTCATCGGCGAATGCAAGGGTATATGCTTGACAATGCTATGCATATTAGTTTGGTTTTCATTTCAATGTGTGAATTGTACATATCTTGGGCTATTACATTGAAGTAGTGTTTAGTACAGACGATAGTAATGTTGTGAATTGACTACACTGCCATTGTTCGTCCACCAGTCTCCTTGCTGTCTCCAAGTAAGATTCACTTATGCCTATAAGTAAAGACCAGCGTTTGGTCACCAAGTAAAGAAAACAGGTTGGCAGTGCTGTGGGGTATAGATGATAGTACACACACAAAGCACACTCGTTATAAACGCAGAAGATTCCTCCTCGTGACTTCCTGGCAGCAGCTCATGTTACTGCTTATAGTACAGGGACATCATTTTATTTTTACTTCAATTTTTATTGTACCTGAGTTTTTGAATGTACTTCATTCCCACCCCTTCTACTAACGAAGTTCCAACTGTCCTCCACACAGAACCAAGGCCGCATATACGAGTAAGCAGTACTGAGTTAGTGAGTATAGTACGTTTCAGAAATATGTTCGCGTTTTCCAGTGATGAAAACTTCCAATATTGAATCATATTTTCGCACAGGTACTGTCGTCAGTTTGTCTATGTCGCATCTATATTTTCCCCACTTGCTTCTGCTCGCTCCACTGTAAAGACTAGTGGCTGGGCTTTCTTAGCTCGTTTCTGAAAACATTAATTTCTGTTAGGAGTTAATTGGACGTCTACGTAATATTATGCAACTGTTTAAAATAACTTAAATAAAAGGGCCCCGTTAAGTAATTGACTATCACGTGATTTCCCCCCTTTCTACGATTCTGCGACATAACCACTTGGACGGACAGTAGATAGCATGTCTGAGTAATTTTATCTGTGCGGATCGGGCAGAAGTGAAGATTGAATTTACAGTACGTAAGGTACTCTTTTATAGAGTAGGTACAGAATCATTTCAACATGAGTTACTGAGTATGGAGGACGAAACTGGTAACTGGAATTAGATGCAATAGTCTATAGTGCGATAATATGCACAAAAGAACTGAAGCGTGTATCGAAATGAACGACCACCATTTTCAAAAATGTGTTTAAATATCCATATTATGATTATTTTTCATTTTAACTTCATTCTCTATATTGTACGCTAATGTGCTGTAGACAGTATAATATACACTGCATAATGAATACATTCGTATGGATAACTCAGTTCTTTAGTAAAAACACTTATTGTTAACATTGTACTATAACTATTTTGATTAAACAAAACCTAATGGAAATTATCAAACTCAAAATCACGATATTTCCTAGTTTACGTAAATGGATGAACTACTTTTCTTCCTCTCCTATACCTAGTAAAGTGATTTGTTTGTATTTTATGCCAGTATCACCCAACTACAGTCGTGGAAGGGGGTAGCAAACCGTGTTTCCGCGTCTCTGCCATTAAACCAAAGGTATAGCCAGGTTAATATGAAAAATGTTAGTAAAAATAAAATGATGTCCCTGTATATCCTAAGTATTTGAAGCTGTCCATTTGCTCTACTACCTCATTTAGAATTCGCAAGTTTATTTTCTGTATTTTTCTTCCCATGACAATGCTCTTCGTTTTATTTGCATTTATCTTCATCCCATACTGCTCACAGCTGTCATTTAGCTCTAGTAGCATATCCTTTAGTATCATTGCCTCTATAATATATTAAAAGACTTGTGATTTTCACAGACCATATGTGCCTAATATCGCCATTTTCTTTCTTCTTAGTCACAGATTTTATCAAAGATATGATGATGACCATAACTATTATGACAGAGCTATGTCACAACTAGATGTGATCAAAGATGCTGTATTACATGTAAAAGATTTTATCATATATTTTATCTGACTTCTGTGGCACAGAAATTTTAGTGTAATATAGGCCTTAGACCAGTGATGTCAACTGATGCCCATAGGAACAAGCGCGCGCTTTAGAGCCCAGGAGAGCCTGAGCTCTTTACAGCGTAAAGGAAAGAAACAGACGAGAGAGGTAGTATATGCCGCTTGGTCGAGCTATATACAGGGATGGCCAGCACTGTTTCAATGGATAAAGGGAAGAGAACTTATTAAAACTGTATCCATGTTAATTTTTAGATTTGCCTGAGAAGTACAGGGACATCATTTTATTTTTACTTCAATTTTTATTGTACCTGAGTTTTTGAATGTACTTCACTCCCACCCCTTCTACTAAGGAAGTTCCAACTCCACACAGAACCAAGACCGCAGATAGTAAGCAGTACTGAGTTACTGGGTATAGTACGTTCCAGAAATATGTTCGCGTTTTCCAGTGACGAAAGAGCTTTCAATATTGAATCATATTTTCCCACAGGTACTGTCCGTTTGCCTACGTCGCATCCCGATTTCCCCCACCTGCTTCTGCTCGCCCCTCTGTAAAAGCTGGGCTGTCTTAGCTCTTTTCTGAAAACATTAATTTCTCTTAGGAATTGGACGTTTACGTAATATTATACAGCTGTTTAATTTAACTCAAATAAAAGGGCCTCGTTAAGTAATTAACTGTCACGTGATTTCCTCCCTTTCTACAATCCTGCGTCATAACCACTTGGACGGACAGTAGATAGCATGTCTGAGTAATTTTATATTTTCGGGTCGGGCAGAAGTGGAGATTGAATTCACAGTACGTAGAGTAGGTACAGAATTATTTCAACATGAGTTACTAGTACGAAGGACGAAACTGGCAATTGGAATTAGATGCAATAGCCTATAGTGCGATAATATGCACAAAAGAACTGAAGCCTGTATCGAAATGAACGGCCACCATTTTCAAAATTGTGTTTAAATATTCATATTATGATTATTTTTCAATTTAACTTCTTTCTCTATATTGTACGCTAATGTGCTGTAGACAGTATAATATACACTGCATAATGAATACGTTCGCATGGATAACTCACTTCTGGAGTGAAAACACTTATTCTTAATACAGTACTGTACTTTGATTAAAGAAAAACCTAATGAAAATTATCAAACTCAAAATCGCGATATTTCCTAGTTTACGTAAATGGATGAACTACTTTTCTTCCATCCTATACCTAGTAGAGTGATTTGTGTTTTACGCCAGTATCATCGAACTCCAGTCTTGGAGCAGGGAGCAAGCGGTGTTTCCGGTTCTCTAAAGGTATAGACAGGTTAATATTAAAAATGTTAGTAAAAATAAAATGATATCCCTGTATAAGTGCATTATAAGAATGTAAGTTTTAATATTAATGCTCATTTTTCACAATTTAGCTTTTTTATTCAAAAGAAGTATTTTCTCAACTTTTTTACAGAAAAGTGAAATTTCAGATATGTTAGTTAGTAGCCTTACAGGTACTGAAACAGTGTTTTCGTAAATCTAATATATCGTAAATACGTATTACTGAAGATGTTTGAAAATATTCGCATGGAAAATGTTTGTAAGGAAATGAATTAACAAAGCAAATATTGTTCCATCAGAAACAAAAGATATGTGCCTATGTGTTGGTAAAACGTCAGGTCTGTAGCTTCAGCAGATTTCGAGAAAATAATTTAATATTCTGATAACAGAAAGTTGCGTACCAATATCACCTAAAAGCATAATCTGATAAGAGTTTTATTACGTAATATTAGTTACAGTTAAAACATATACCTAGGCAACTTTGCTTTGTACTATAATATTGTTTTGATTACTTTTATAAGGCTAATATCAATTTCACCTTATGTCATATTCAGTGTCTTTCTTTGGGATAACACTTTCTTTATGAATGATGTGTTTAATTCACTTAGTACAGTATAGTTGTAGGTATTGTGGAATTTGTGTGAATATTCTTTCTTTACTCTTTGTTATGTTATTAACGTTTAAAACACAACTGCAATATTAGGCTAAGAAATAGGTGTTAGTACTTTTGTTTTACAGATAATATAGAACATAACAAACAGAAAAAAGCCATATAAAAATAACGACATAAAATTTCACGTTCCGTTTGAAGTTTGTGCACCACTGTTTTCTTAATCCAACAGGCTGCTTATTCCTTCTTCCTTACCAAGCGTTTAATGCCCGCGCACGACGTCAAGTTCAGAAAAATGCGCATGCTTTGACATCACTGCCTTAGACCCTCGAAACGAGTCAAATTGCAAAAGTCTTAGAGCACAAATAGTTTTATGCGCTGTCTCAAAACGCTTTCAAGGACGATACTCGTGTACTGTTTAGTTTATCATTGATCGTTAACATTGATATTGATTTCGATACTGCTTCTCATCATGAATGTACATAATTATACTAACTCACTCGTCATCATTGCGACAAAATTTGTCGGCTGTTTTTTCCTTCATTTCACTTTGAACATTACGCCGTTGGTCATTTATGTTCAGCGTTCCCAAGGATTAGGCATTCTTGCTGGCTTGTGTTGGTGCGTCAGCTGTCTGATACTAAATCCATTCCTGGGAAACTCAGCTTTTTATTTTCTTACCAGACGAAGGCCTTGGGGGCAGACTTTGGCCTTAGCATATTCACTTGATTCCATAGCAATACCGTTCACCGCTTCGCTTGCAAGTCGTGTAGATAGACGTCTAGAAAGTTAATGAAATAGTAAGTGCAATGTTAGAGTGCTCTCCGATTTAGTTCTGACTTGAAGCTACAATTCAGTATATTTATGTTCGATCTTTTAATGCATTATCTCATACATAATCACTTTCAGTTCTGGAATAGTATATTATGCAACGAGCCTATATTGGTAGTAATTAAGACGCGAGTATGTTTATGAAAAACGAGCGCAGGCGAGTTTCATAATTTTCATACGAGCGTCTTAATTATCATTATAGTCAAGTTTCATACGACTTTTTATGCTCGACCATATTTCTAACTTGAAATTATTCATAAGTATTCATGTTATTCTTATCTGAGTGAGGAGCGGAACGGACTTTGTGCAATATCTCGTAAATTGTGAGATGTGCGCAGACGCGAAAGTATTGATTTTTTCCGAGAAACAAATGTCGACATTGACCTTGATATAATCTAGAGAGCAAAATTAACATTAATCTTGATATAACCTTGAAATTGAGTTATACATTGAAAAACGAGATGACAAATTGAATTTATTTGAATATTATGTACAATTAACGCTAATCATTGTAGTAACAGAACTAGTTGTCTTTCGATTGCATATCCGAGAATAATCGATACTTGCGCTTTCATATTGCTACAATGGTATTTTCTGATTGGTGGAACACCTGAACTTTAATGAATAGGTGTACTTTAATGAGGTCCATTAAAGGGCTGCTACCAGTTGTATAATTACTACATTTCGGCATGGTCGAGCATAAAATATGTTATACATTCACCTGCTTACAGTTTTAAATGTTGCAAACCGTATAGGCCTATGTATTTTTTCTGTAATGGAGAAAGGATTTGTTTGGAGTTGTATAGTCCCGCAGTGAAGACATGATATTGAGGGTACTGGGTGGGGCTGCTATCAATATTTCGCGTTTAAATATGGATATATAAAACATTTTTTCCTGTTTCTATTAAACACAGACTAATGTCTTTTGCATGTGTGATAAACAGATGAAGACATTATTACAAAAATAACTCTTACTTACTTACTGGCTTTTAAGGAACCCGGAGGTTCATTGCCGCCCTCACATAAGCCCGCCATTGGTCCCTATCCTGAGCGAGATTAATCCATTCTCTATCATCATATCCCACCTCCCTCAAATCCATTTTAATATTATCTTCCCATCTACGTCTCGGCCTTCCTAAAGGTCTTTTTCCCTCTGGCCTCCCAACTAACACTCTATATACATTTCTGGATTCGTCCATACGTGCTACATGCCCTGCCCATCTCTAAAGTCTGGATTTAATGTTCCTAATTATGTCAGGTGAAGAATACAATGCCTGCAGTTCTGTGTTGTGTAACTTTCTCCATTCTCCTGTAACTTCATCCCTCTTAGCCACAAATATTTTTCTAAGAACCTTATTCTCAAACACCCTTAATCTCTGTTCCTCTCTCAAAGTGAGAGTCCAAGTTTCACAACCATACAGAACAACCGGTAATATAACTGTTTTATAAATTCTAACTTTCAGATTTATTGACAGTAGACTAGATGACAAAAGCTTCTCAACCGAATAATAATAGGCATTTCCCATATTTATTCTGTGTTTAATTTCCTCCCGAGTGTCATTTATATTTGTTACTGTTGCTCCAAGATATTTGAATTTTTTCACCTCTTCGAAGGATAAATCTCCAATTTTTATAGTTCCATTTCGTACAATGTTCTGGTCACGAGACATAATCATATATTTAATCTTTTCGGGATTTACTTCCAAACCTATCTCTTTACTTGCTTCCAGTAAAATTTCTGCGTTTTCCCTAATCGTTTATGGATTTTTTCCTAACATATTCACGTCATCCTCATAGACAAGCAACTGATGTAACCCGTTCAATTCCAAACCTTCTCTGTTATCCTGGACTTTCCTAATGGCATACTCTAGAGCAAAGTTAAAAAGTAAAGGTGATAGTGCATCTCCTTGCTTTAGCCCACAGTGAATTGGAAACGCATCTGACAGAAATTGACCTATACAAACTCTGCTGTACACAAAAATAGCTCTAGTCGTTTTTAATGAAATTGAGTTAAGGACACATTTGCTACTATTTCAAATGTTTATAGACTCCAAAAATGAGACATGTCGGGTGCAATAGCCACAAGGATAAACACCAGTTGTACGGAAACAGCTGATATGTGTTGTTCTATTTATTTTTGTTGTTCCCCTCAAAAATAGAAATTTTGACAAGGGTTGTTTTTGCAATAATGTCTTGAAATGTTAGTGAGTTTCGAACTGGCCACAAAAACAAATTGTCTTTCATCGTTTTAATGCAGGAGTGGCAGAAAAAAGAAGTATTGAAAAAAATAGTAATTTTTGTAGGTCTAAATTCAGGAACTATTTACTGAATATACTTAAGGGCTGAAATTTTGTATGCTTATGTAAACTATATAGTTCTTCAAAATGAATGGACTATATTTGTAAAAAAAATATATATTTGAAGTAGTACCATATTTTTATAGGACAAAATAAACGAATGGGGATTTGTCACATTGTGCGCGTGTAATTGAAAAAGTACTATTTTTATTCCACCCATTTTCTCTCTAATATGTTTTTGACATGGGAGGAAAGTTTTAAAAGTGTAGGATTAAAATTTTTGTAATAGGTGTTCCTAACTATTGACAATCGTAGATTACCTTTTTCCATTAGACTTTTCTTCTGCCATTCCTGTATTAAAACAATGAAAGAAAATGCCAACATTTGTATATCACACTGTGGAAAAGACATTAGTATGTATTGGATAGAAGAAGAGGAAAAAAAATTATATACTCATATTTATACTCGAAAAATGCTGTAAAAACTCTTAAATACTCTTAAATCTCAATACTCTTAAATCTGATGAATAAATGGATATAAATTATTTAACTACAAATGAGTTTTCACCATGTTATAGGAAAAATAACGATATATAAACAAGACATACAGAAAATGCAATACATAAACAAAAGAGTCACGCTGGGTGGCACAGTCAGCATAGCGCTGGTTTTCTGTGCCCGAGGTTGCAGGTTCGATCCTGATCTAGGTCGATCTGCGGGACAAAATTCCGGCAGACCTCCGGCGACACTGAGTGTGTTGTCTCATATGTTTGAATTTACTTCATGTAGTAGTTTAGAATTTTATTTGTGTTCAAATTATATGAAGAATACAGGGGAAAAATTTTATAAATCACGTTTTACTGGTGTGTTTTTTTTTCTTTTTTTTTTTCTTTCCAGGAGAGCATGTTAAAAGTTTCAGGGTCCATTATATTCTGTTGTCTTTGGGTTATCATTCTTCAAATAGGTATCTTTGGAGTAATGAAGTTGTTATTCCGTACAGTTAAACTACACAAATATCAGAGAGCTGCAAAATAGCGCTTACAACCGGTTTTGATTCGACAGGTGAGAGAACATCCGTCAACGTCAAGCAATCGACCGAATATTCGATTTTCAACCGGTTATGCCGTATGTCTTGCAGGTAGACAAAACACCAGGCGCACTTCATCATACATGAATCTGACATTTTCTGAGTACACAAACGGAGTAGCAATTGAAGGAAATTACTTTGTCTCGTTAAAAAAAAATGTATTTGCGTAATATAGGTCTGGAATTGATTGGGAACTTTAATACACTTATCTTCATAACTAATACATAAATGAACAATTGGACACTGGTAACAACAAAGGAAATAAGTGTAATGCAGAAACCTGGTGCGTAAAGAAATGCAAGAATAAAATAAATTACAATTACTTACTAAAGAGAAAAGCAAATAAGTACATAGGCCTACATTCTAGTGTAATATTTACATTTTTAACTCAAAATGCATACTTCTAAAACAGTAGTTGTTAATATACTTAATTATTCTAAAGAGATGCATTATTATTTCATTAATAAACCATTTTTAAGAAGATAGTGTCATTAACAAAAATAAAAGCATTTTGAAGCTCAAATGCTTGTACTTTCACAAAGCATGTTGTTGCTCTTGAAGGTACCCAACTATAATACCTGGACTGGACGAATGAATCTATGAATGAATCAACTAATGAATCAATTCAGTGAACCAATGAATGAATCAATCAGTCAATCCATACGTGAATGAATCGATGAATCGACGTATGAATGAATCAGTGAGTCGATGGATGATTGATTGATTGAATGTACTGAGAGAGGAAGAATTATAAATTAAATGGTAGGCCTACACGATGATAAACGCGTCCTTGCAAGGGCTCTTGTAATTCCTGTATGGCTCAATATGATCTGCCTTTGCTGTCCACCCACAAAAAATGAGAAAGAACTCGAATATTCGATAAACCGATCCTGAGACACTCAGCGAGTTGCGAGAGCTTTGCATACTGTCTATAGCGCGAGGCGTTCAATAGCAATATATTATAATTTCTATTTTCCGTAATCAGTTGTGCACGACTTTAATCAAGGCTTTGCTTTAATATACACTATCCGAGCTATTCCATGGCATCTAAAACAGAAAATCGATCATTTTGGACGTAACAAGTTTTTTCCCCCTGTGCTCTACTTATTAATAAAAAGGATTTAAGAGGAATTTTATTTCTAAAATACGAATATTGTAAAAGAAGAACCCAATCCTGTTATTTTAAAATTATAAGTTAAAACTTCCCGAGCAGTCACAGAAATCATAAAATTGTATCATATATTCTTGGAAGTGCTTTAAATATATGATATTAAAGAATTCATTTTGTTTTGTGTATTTGATAATGAGGTCCCACGTCGTGGCTTTGTGGTCTAAGGTATCTTGCCTAGAACTCGCGTTACGGAATGCGCGCTGGTTGGAGTCCTCATGGGGGAAGAAATTTTCTCATGAAATTACGGCCAGTGTATGGGACCGGTGCCCACCCAGTATCGTGATGCTCTTGGGGAGCTACGATAGGTAGCGAAATCCGGCTGCGAAAGCCAGCTATAACGGCTGGGAGGATTATCGTGCTAACCACACGATACCTCCATTCTGGTTGGATGATCGTCCACCTCTGCTTCGGCATGTGGGCGTGAGGTCAGCAGCCGGCTGGTCGGTCTAGGCCCTTCACGGGCTGTAGGGCCACGGATTATTATCATTATTATTATTATTATTATTATTATTATTATTATTATTATTATTATTATTATTATAGTGAGATATTCAGTTTTTTGTGTTCCTCTTGTAAAATTTTTAAAATTACGAGTGAGGTCTTCCTTTGAATAATCGCTTCAAATATTATTTGATTTCAAAGAACATACACCGTTTTGTGTACAGTATAGAACATTTGCCGATTAGCGTCATACGAGGGATAGGAAAACAGAATGTTTGACGTGTGATCTCTAGTTTATATATAATTATGCGGAGATGATCCTGGAATGAGGAATGGAGTGTACCGAAACGTTGGAGGAGGCAAACTCTAGGAACTTTGATGGTGTTAGGTTAGTATCAGTGCTGTGTGTGATAACACCAACCCTGACCTGATTACGCGTATTAATGTTATATAATCATCCTTTTCTGAGCGCGCGGAAGTGAATGCATTGGACACCACAGCTTCCTCTTTCACAGTTGCGTCGGTGTTCTCAACAATATGATATGTCACGTGTTGTCAGATTGCTTCGTATTTCAGTATAAATGCTTGTCTTGCTGAGTGCAATCTGATTACAAGTCAGGGAAGTGGGAAACTGTTTTATTCGATTCACATTCTTGGAAGTTCTGCTGTATGTAATTTCAGATTATTTCAGGGTCAGTTATTGTAAAATGATATTTACTGTGACCATTAATACTTTTTAATTTATTGGGTGTTTGCAATATTTCGCCAGCATCTTTATCTAAATGTTCATCTCCCCTCTTGCTTAAAAAAGTCCCTTGTGCAGACACTTGCATTTCCCTATTTCGACTATGCGGACATTTTACCGACTGACCTCTCCAGCGACAACAAAACGAAACTTCAACGTGCTCATAATTTGTGTGTACGTTTTGTAAGCAATGTTCGTAAATATGATCATATTACCCCATCCCTGGAAGCAATAGGTTGGCTTAAACTAGATAAGAAAAGAAATTTACATTCACTTCTCTTTCTCTTCGAAATCTTGAACTCTTCTATTCCTTCGTACCTGTCGTCTCGCTTCACTTACCTTTCTTCCCACCATAATCTGAACACACGCTCTCGTCATGAAACAATACTAGTAATACCATCCCATCGCACCTCCTCATACTCATCTTCTTTCACAATAGCCCTGCCAAGACTCTGGAATTCGCTACCTGCTAGCATCAGGGACTGTCGAAATAAAATTGAATTCAAACGAAAACTTACTAGGCACTTGGTCAGTAATTGATTACTTGTAAATAGTTTCTTTAATCTATCACAAAATATTTCAATATCCAGTAATTTCATCACTATACAATTTTGTTATTCTAGATTTAATTTGTAATTCAGTAAATATAAAATATTCTTTGTTTCTCTATGATAAATTATCTAGCTTTAATTATTCAGGTAATCTTTTCGTACTTTGATTTTATTGTAATTGTAAATTTAATACTAACTGTAATATTATTTGTAATTGTAATTGTAAATTTAATACTAATTGTAATTTTATTGTTGATATTGTAGTTGGAATCTCCTGGTAGAGGGGCAGAGAAGGCCTGACGGCCTTATCTCTACCAGGTTAAATAAATAAATACTACTAATACTACTAATGGTGTAAACCAGTGTCGTGCAATGTTCGAACATGAGACGGGATATCAATATACTACAAACTTCGCCCTACTCCTTATGCGTCCCAAAAGTACATGGAAGTGAAGCATGTAAACTAAAATGACCGATTCCATTGAAAACCGGTAAGAGGCCTTATGTTTGGTTCATGTTTGCCGAGTCTTTGTAGAACTGAAGCCCCCTTTGTGTTTGTTCAATCTTTCCCTTTCCTTACATATGTTCGGTGCCTCCTCTCCCTGCATCTTTACGCTTTATCTGCGTAAGGATATCAGGCAGATATATTGCGAAGTTATGCATACAGTCCGCATTTCACGAGAAGATCCGAGCAAGGAATGCAAGTTTTTCCCCCACTCTTATAACCCAGCCCCGACACGGAACCGGCCAGCCATTGACTGAGTCTTGTTTGTCCCAGCCGGCCGATGTCATCACCCCCATCCACCTTCTTCTTCAAGAACGCTGAGTGACTGGCTTACTCTACTCTTACCCCGCAAGGACTGCACTCCCCTCGCAGGGATCCTCTCGTGTAATTTGGACAGTAGTAATGAGTGGAGACGAGAATTCCATGCAAATGCATGTTTTTATAGGAACATAGGACCTAGCTCAAACGTATTACTTATCCATTTCATTACTTTCCGATTCTAAATAGGTCTACTTCTTCCGTGCATATTTGCATGTTTTGTTCTTTTTGGCAATAAAAACATGCACAATGCATATTTAAGCAATTTTTAGCTAAATTATGTATATAATATACATTATATTCAGTTTAAATGCATGTTTTAATGATTCTGAATGGACACCTCAGTTTCTCGATTTTTATGACCTTCAATTTAGCTTCAGGAATCAGGATTGAAAAAGAAAACAAAAAAGTAACAGAAAAAGGAAGATTGTTTCAAGTTTGCACCCTTAACTTCTTGCGATATAGAGAGGTCATTCTCTGCCTACAAAAACGTACTGGCTGACAAGCGTAGGAATCTCACAGAAACCAATTTGGAAATACTGTTTGTTGTGGGGAGGGGGGAAATGAAATAAGAAATTTGGAACACAAATGAAAGTGCATATTTTAATGTATTTTTCGCTTGATCGTGCATGTTTCATAGTTTGATAGTGTATGAATGAATACATATTTTGGGATTTTGTGCATGAAATCCTCGTCTCTAGTAATGAGTATAGGTAATTTTTCTTGTTATTACTAAACATTCATATAAATATACATATAAATAAATCAAACATAATATGGCTATTTAGAAAACGCATATGTTCAAAGTATCGACTAGTATGTGCAAAATTAAAACATGAGACAGGAACCCAAAACATTGTAAACTTCGTCTTATTCCATATGAAAAACTAATCGCAAGATGTATGCCCAAATACTTAAGCGGTTTAAAATAATGTTATGTAAACTTCGAATATGAGAGAGGCAACCAAGACATTACAAACTTCATCTTATTTTATATGAAAAACTAATCACGAGGTCATGCTAAAACATGAAGGGGTGGGAGTGGGGGACAGCGAATATTTTTATAACAAAATGGAACAAACACGACAGACCTTTTTTGCAGAGCGAACATCGACGAATATCGAACGTCGTCATACTCGACTAACTTGAATCGAACATAGTGCCTGTAATACTTCCATCATCCGTATAGTCACACAAATATTGTTACCGAGCAACTATGATCTATTTGAATATTATGTGAAGAATGTAATTATAGCTATTTTCTTTCGGTAATTGGTATAGTAACAACTGTCATGTATTTTAAAAACATAATGTGATGTACCTATCTATATGTACGTACTAGTATATTTCTGTCGAAGTTTAATCATATTTTTGTAATAAAAATTATCTGTCCTTACATCTAAATAAAACTTGACAACATTTGTTCTAAAATCCTTACTCAGCAAGAACATTAAGGGTTGGAAGAGGACTGTAGGAGAGGCAAGAACTTAAAGGGCACAGACCATACAAGGGGAAAGACCGAGCGAGCGAGATAGATCCGCTTCTTCAAAGCAGATTTCGGTTCTTGTTACGCTCGACAAACTTGAATCGAACATAGAGCTTGAAATACACGACACTAGTGTAAACTCAATTTAAATTGTACTAGGTTCTATTTTTTTCGTATATGTCTTAATCTCTTTTATTTGAAATCTGCTTATATAATTTTTCTTTTTAAATTTTATTGTGAGCTATTCTGTGTCACAAGGCAAACCCAAAGTATTTGATCAGACTAATAAATTTAAAATGTTGTAATTTATACCCGCCTATTATGTCTTAGAAGTTGCCAACGTATTTAGTTATGTTGACCTTTATTCACTTCTGGTTCTCCTTCATAATCTCTCTAATTGGAGTGAAAGTAATGTCAGAATATGTTTTTATTAGATGAATTATTGTTTAGCAATTTCGTTGATATATGTACTGGTCGTCTGATTAATGTTAAGCTTACTGTATCGTGCATAGTTTCGAATAGTTCTGATCAAACATTATACCTAATATTTGTGTAATTACAAACGATGTAATATCTTCGTCGTCGTCATCATCATCATCATCATCATCATCATCAACAACGTTAGCCCATTCCATCGTCGTATTTGCGAGGATAAACGACGCGGTATGGTTTACCTGATGGGTTTAAAAATGGCCATATATTCTGTGCTACTAATTCCACAATTTGGGACATCTGGCCGACATCTACGGCTGACCACTAGGGTCCAGAATACAAAGCAGAGGTTAACTTAAAAATAAGATACAATATGATTTGCGGAGAAAATACGGAACAGTGATAAATTAAAAAATAAAGTACAATTTGATTTCGGATAAACATGAGATGGAAGTACAATGAAGAGTAATGAGATGAAGTAAAAAAAAATAATATTACGTAGTGTTATACAAGTGATTGTGTAAAATGGATCATGATCTCTCAATATCATTAGACAAATTTTGTTAATGACCTCATTAGAGAATTTAAGAGAAAGGAGAATGGTTTTGGTTAACTTAAATGAAGTTCCTCTAGCGCCAAAAAAGAAGTCTTTTCACTTCCCATGTATTAATATTCATTTTGTATCTCTCACTGAAGTGAGGAATACATGGATTGTAAATAACTTCTTTTCATCATTAACGCTATTGGCTTGTTGATCATCCTTCTCAAAACGGACAGTGGGGTCAAGAATGAGGCTTCTTTGATTCCGGCGATCGATGGCTATAATGTCTGCTCTTCTCGTTGACCCATTCTCAGCCAAGCAGTGCACTTCTTCGTAAACCTCCCACTTTGCCTTCCGAAGAGTGGTTGCGATGGAGCTTCTCACTTTATGGTGATTGTTCCTCAGTAGTTCTCCTTTAGGGAAATAACCCAAAACATGTCCAAGGTTTCTACTTCGCTGCATCCTGGATGACGACAGTTTTGATCTTGGAAGGAACGACCTGGCACCGATCGTACTGCTGCGATGTTTGTGGACATCTTTATGGCATTGGTCCACTCTGAGGATATTCCTCTTCTATTACTAATCCAAGAGTTGTTTTTTGGGTCTCCACTGTAAGTCACCACTCCTTTACCCTTTTGTGGAAGAAGACACCAATTATTAAATGACCTCCGCCGTAACTCAGATCTTAAACTTCGTCCTGTCATCGAATGTGCTTCTGCGTTGTTGGGAATGCTTAATTAATTGTGTTTAATTCTTCTTTTTCAGTTTCAAAATTCCTGCAGAAATGCACTTGTTTGTCATTTGTATTTAGAATACTTCTGGCAATATTGTAGTGTTGGAGGTGTACTTCCCATTCAGCATTAAATAAACCAAGGCCACGGAGATTCTTCGCAGAATATAGCATGCCATTCGGACAATCGTGAGGTAAACCCACGGAAGTGTTAGGTGTCATGACTGTGCTACCTGACCTGTGCGACCCAGCCCACCAGTAATGATGAGTAACTAGCTCTTAGTCTATCTACTTACTTTTTGCAGGTGCAAAAATCCCTGAATCAAGCTTGTATAAGTATTATTTGTTTGTACAAGCAATTATTGGTCTTCCTCTGACATATCGTCAAGTGAGATGTACTGCCTGATAATAGATGTACATGTCGGCCAGAATCTCAGTCAGTCTTTCTCATTGATTAACCACCTTACGGTTGATAATTGAAATGGTGTCAAATTCGGTGATCTTAGGAGTCAGGTCAAAAGTCCGACGTGACAGCATTTAGGATAAACCTTAAATTATTATTATTATTATTATTATTATTATTATTATTATTATTATTGGGCTATTTTACGACGCTGTATCAACATCTAGGTTATTTAGCGTCTGAATGAGATGAAGGTGATAATGCCGGTGAAATGAGTCCGGGGTCCAGCACCGAAAGTTACCCAGCATTTGCTCGTATTGGGTTGATTGAAAACCGCGGAAAAAATCTCAACAAGGTAACTTGCCCCGACTGGGATTCGAACCCGGGCCACCTGGTTTCGCGGCCAGACGCGCTGACCGTTACTCCACAGGTGTGGACCGAACCGTAAATAATGACATTAATATGAAGGGGTTATTCTTTGAGATATTTGAAACGAAAATTTGATATAATTTTGCTCGTTTTTGTCTCCTTATTTACTTTTCCATTCATCCATTATTTATGTCGTTATTCATTCAGTCAGTCTGTCAGTCATGGAAGTGTGAAACGGAAGGCAAGGTAGAATGGAAAAATAGACAGAGCGTAACAAATAAGTAGATAAAGAAATAAAATACAAAATTGTTTCATATGAAGCATTTCATGGCGTATTTTGGGAAATCTTTGATTTATTTCCCAATATACTCAATCAATTTAAGGGAGCAGTGTATTTTGATATTACGAGTAAATCATTGAAAGCTAGATTTGCAGTGTATAAATTTGTTCGGAAGTTTTCTTAACATTGAGTGATGTTCCCTTGTGAGTTGTTTGGGTAGGCCTAATATAAATTGAGCAATTTACTCGGAATTGATCCAATAATTTTTGTTAAGTTTTATATAGGCCTATAAAATAAAGTGATGATGAATCGTAATGTATCGAAAAAAGTTAGCGTCAGATAATTTTGCGTTCGAGCGAGAACTTCTGTTAACAAAAGAAGGGTTCAGAGCCGTAGTGGGCCAAGCGCCATTTATTAAAAACCGAGAAAGCAAGGGTTAAAGTTAAGTAAATACTATAATTTAATGAAGATTTGCATATAATTTAGTTTGAATGTGTATACTTTATATTACTTGCTATATGTTTCCATTGAATTGTGGTAACAACTTCATTTTAACCTCTGTTTTGTACGGTTTTAGTAAATGGCGCTTGGCCCACTATGGTTATGAACCCTTCAAATATTTTAGAACAAATATTCTGTACGAAGTGTTTTGCAATAGTAATTGAACCAAAAATAAATATTAAGAATTACATATTCATAATGGTGCTTAAAGTCAGAAGCAACGATTGAATAGCGTATTGTGATCTGCACCATGTGTCCCGACAACGTTAGGATCAACTTCGACCGGCGTAACTTCAGATTCCCATCGCCTATGGCCTCTAAAGTAATATATATACGAATGCATTAGATTACTCCTGATTCCTATCTCTTTAAATACGTAATCATAATTTGATATCTAGTACGATTAGACGTACTTACCTCACACTCTATTAAATTTTTATTGAAACCGGTTTGAATCGCGTATATGGTTTTGGTGAATGTCGGCCGAAACCTTCAAATACATAGAACATGGGATTACAACTTTCAAATCTCTCCCGTACATATTGGCTTCCAGTCATTGCTAATTGGGCTTCGTGCTACTAAATCAATTTTCTCAGTCCTTGTCGCCAAACGTGATTAATGCACTAAACTGAGGTCATTTATCGATGGCCGACATATTTTAAAACACAGCTGTAAATTCTAACACCTCGAAAGGAATCAGATCTTTTGTAATCAGAGTTGTTCGAATAGTTGCAGTATTTGAAAATTTGGAGGCGTTGTACTTGTTGTAAGAATCAATTTTGAATTTCGGTTTTTGTGTTAGATGGGATACTGGTACAAAGGGCTCGGTGAAACATAATGGTAAACTACCGAAGTAGCTCTGAGGTAGCTTCTGAGATTCGTGATCCATTCGCTAGGGCAGTGGTTCCCAACCGATGTGTCGCGACACCTGGTGTGTCTGTAGTCCCACAGAGTGTGTCGCGAAATTTTGGAATTGAAAAATAAATTTTATGCCATCCAGAAAGTGTCTTTACAACGCATTTTTTATTCACAACGCAGTCTTTGATATGGTACATTTTATTTTGAGACAAACTTTACTAATGAAACGTGAACACAACAACGCTCAGTTTAATTTTTCGGTGTGGCGATAATTAGAATGAAAGTGAACACCTGCATTAATGCTTAGTAATTCGTTTACTCTTCCCACATAGTAATAAAAATAAACAAGAGTTTAGAATCGTCAGAACATATTGGTCAGTTTCAGTATACTGTATATTAGTGATGAGATAAACTGCTCTTTTGTGATTACTGTTCGACCTGTGATTGCTCATTTATGATCACGGTGTTCTTAGACAGTGAAACAGTGATTGAACTGCGAACTTATTCGAGGTGAACATTGAACAGTTCATTCTCCCCCCGCTCATCACAGTGTCTCACTGCGATGTTTGAGTGCTCGATATTTCGCACATGGTAGGTGAGGGCGAGAATATGTTGATGTCATGTGTTTGTACTTCACAGAAGTCAAGTGTAAGCACATTACTGAGATGTAATACAGGCGTTTCATCATCTTAAAAACAGATTAAGGATTTAAAAGTCAGTATTAATTAATTAATTAATTAATTAATTCATTCATTCATTCATTCATTCTAATGCTGAAGACAAACTGAACATTTGTCGTCTGGCTACCCAATATAATGATTTCCATTTGATGTCCACTATTCCCGAAGTGAAATATTATAAGGGAAAAAATAGAAAATTAGTAATTTTGACATTGTGTGTGTGTGTGTGTGTCTGTGTGTGTGAATTCACACATCACTCAGAAGATGAATGAAACATTGTTATTTTTAAATCATTGTCATATTTATTAAAATTTTGTTATTAGTGTACTTTTACTGGTTGATCAGTGTAGCCAATTAATAATGTCACTGCCTAAAATAATGGAATCAATTAAGCAATGTAAAAACCTGCCAGATTTTCGGCTGTAGACTGACAATAATATATTTTCCGGCTTTAAGGGGAGTTGGTCATTATCGCATGCAAAATAATGGTAAAAATAGCCTATCTTCTAGCAGTCAGTCATAAATATAATAGTCTACTATTTATCAGTGGTCTTTCATTTTTGTTAGCTATGTGTGTATACATATTAAGCTTTAAAATGAAAAAGAATGGCGACTCTAGAGTAAATCTGTATCCTTAAATTAATTTTTTTAATTAAGCACAATTTTTTTTTTAAATTCACTACATGTCTGTGATTAGGTACACTCTATTCACTTATTATAACACATATTGAATTGAAAATTTGACCACTTACTGCTAATAGATACTAAAACATACTCTACTAAAATTATTCATATATCTGTAATATTATGGGCATAGGGCTTATAGTAATCATCACCGTCAATAAATTTAAAAAAAATTGAAGATTAGTATAAGGCCTATGCCCATAATATTACAGATATTTTAATAATTTTAGTAGGGTATGTTTTAGTATCTGTTAGCAGTAAGTGGCCAAAATTTTAATTCAATGTGTGCTATGATAAGTGAATAGAGTGTACCTAATCACAGGTATGTAGTGAATTTATATAAAACATATGTTTAAATTCAAAAATTAATTTAAGGGTAAGATTTACACTAGATTAACCATTATTTTTTCATTTTAAAGTTTAATGTGTATACATATATCACTAAAAAAATGAAATAGCTGTTATAAATAGTATTACATCTATGACTGCTTGAAGATAGGCTGTTTTTACCATTACTTTGCATGCGATAACGTCCAATTCCCCTTAAGAAATTAAAATCTGCCAGGATCAGCCTGAAATCTACTGAGTTGGCTACTCTGAATGTATTGTTAAAATCGGACACTTACAGTTCGCGGGCGTAGTTGTTCCCAGTGTTGTCACTAGGTAGCATAAGCACAGCAGCGTAACGCACACAGTGAATAAAGAACGTGAACTATTCACTGCTGAGCAGTTTAGCTCCCGAACTGTGATCACTGTTTAAAGAGCTGTTTTATCACAGGTGTGATCGTGATTTTTCGATCACAGGTCAGTGATTTTCTGCTCATCACTACTGTATATGTTGTATGAGCGGGTGATAGTGCGACTATTTTATTAAAAGAGGTTTATTTTTAATTCGAAAAAGACATTCTGAATCAAGTTCTGGGTTAGGTGACAGTAGTGCTAATTCAAATAATGTGAGCGTAAATTCCCTTCAGGGTTCACAAAAACGTACTGCGTTTCGTAAATATAGTGATGAATTGCAATATGGTTTTGTGTGGTGTGGAGATGAATATAAACAAAATCACGAGTGTCTTATATGCGGAAATGTTTTGTGAAATCAGTCGATGGTGCCGAATAAACTAAAAAGACATATAGAACTGCCGTTTTCAACGTCATACTTGTGTGAATCAGCATTTTCTACCATCATTAACAGTGAAGTCTAAACAAAGGAATACACTGTTGCATTTTGAATATTATTTATGTGTTGGCTTGTCAACCATAAGGCCACGCTACGTAACTTTGTGTAACCCACCAAGCGCAGACTTCACATTAATATATGTGAGTTTTCAAAAACGATTATAAAAATATTTTATCGGACATCTATTATAGATAGGTTGAGATTTTTATTAATTGTGAAGCTTGGGCACGCCAAGATGGAGTATTACTGGCCACTGAACGAATATTGCAGACTGTTCTTCTTCCTGGCAGTACGATCTACTTCCACTAGATGGCTCCCCGACACGAGTAGCTGGGTTACCAATACATGCAAACGAAATGATACTAAACGTGAAGAATGTTGCTACAGGTGGAAGGTTAGGTTAGGTTTTATTAGGTGTGTAGTATTATTACTATGCTGGCGACACTGAAACCCACTATGAAATTAACGAAATATGGCTGCATTCTTCATTCACAGACGACCATTTCCCTATATAAGTAAGGTACCTATTTAGGGCGGGTTAGGTGGGCCCACGGCTCTCCAAGTGATCACATCTATTTGTACTAATGAATACTTTCATTTTATAGTTTATTTAAGCGATTTTGAAAAAGGTAAGAAGTCGCTTTCCTGTAATTCACAATTACCGGATTTTTGACACATACCTATGTTTTTTTCTAATGCCACTCAAGTTGCTGCTTGTTTCTTAGAATTTTTAATTGCGTGTTAACATCAACCTGTCTACAAGACTGGCGGAACGAGCTGGAACGGCGTTTCGGCACCTTTTTGCTGCATTTTTCGTCATGCAACCGAAATATGTGTGAATAATTATGTTTTTAATATAATTTTTCTTTGAATTATGCTTAAACGTTGAAAGTCTTGGTTGGATGAAAAGGAGGTTAAAAACGATAAAATTCCCGTGCTGTGAACAGTAATCCCCCCCGACCGCTATAAAATATTCTACACAGAGTTCCACCACTTCTTTCTCCAGAAGAAAAGCACTGGTTGTTATTATTATATCATTATTAATAAAAAGAAATAAGTGTGTCGCGATATCGTGGGCCTTCAGTAAAGTGTGTCGTCAGTCAAAAAAGGTTGCGAACCACTGTGCTAGGGTATAGTTTCGATCCCGTTTGGGTTAATTTATTATACAGGGACATCATTTTATTTTTACTTCAATTTTTATTGTACCTGAGTTTTTGAATGTACTTCACTCCCACCCCTTCTACTAATGAAGTTCCAACTGTCTCCAGACAGAACCAAGGCCGCATATAGTAAACAGCACTGAGTTACTGAGTATAGTACGTTCCAGAAATATGTTCACGTTTTCCAGTGCCGAAAGAGCTTTCAATATTGAATCATTTTTCGCACAGGTACTGTCCGTTTGCCAATGTCGCATCCTCTGGAAAAGCTGGGCTGTCTTAGCTCTTTTCTGAAAACATTAATTTCTGTTAGGAATTGGACGTTTACGTAATATTATACAACTGTTTAAAATAACTTAAATAAAAGGGCCTCGTTAAATAATTAAATGTCACGTGATTTCCCCCCTCCCTTTCTACGATCCTGCGGCATAAGCACTTGGACGGACAGTAGATAGCATGTCTGAGTAATTTTATCTGTGCGGGTCGAGCAGAAGTGAAGATTGAATTTACAGTACGTAAGGTGCTCTTTTATAGAGTAGGTACAGAATTATTTTGACATGAGTTACTAGTACGAAGGACGAAACTGGTAATTGGAATTAGATGCAATAGCCTATAGTGCGATAATATGCACAAAAGAACTGAAGCCTGTATCGAAATGAACGGCCACCATTTTCAAAAATGTGTTTAAATATCCATATTATGATTATTTTTCAATTTAACTTCATTCTCTATATTGTACGCTAATGTGCTGTAGACAGTATACACTGCATAGTGAATACGTTCGCATGGATAACTCACTTCGTGAGTAAAAAACACTTATTCTTAATACAGTACTGTACTTTGATTAAAGAAAAACCCAATGAAAATTATCAAACTCAAAATCGCGATATTTCCTAGTTTACGTAAATGGATGAACTACTTTTCTTCCATCCTATACCTAGTAGAGTGATTTGTGTTTTACGCCAGTATCATCGAACTCCAGTAGAGGAAGGGGGTAGCGAACGGTGTTTCCGGTTCTCTAAAGGTATAGCCAGGTTAATATTAAAAATGTTAGTAAAAATAAAATGATGTCCCTGTATTTTTTCCCAGATTCAAAAGTTGAATTGTAATAGCAAAATTTCTTCACTTATTTCACTTACAACATGCTTACGCTCGGACTATCCAGTCCCCTTAACAAGTTTCAGAAAACCTGAGTTCGATGTATATTTCCTGACTACAAGGCGTCAAATTTTCGTTCAGCTCTCTTCAGAGAATTTTATTTTGAACAAACTCTACGTCTACAGTACTGTCTGTTGCATTATTACGAAAGCTTTGCTCAACCGTTCCATTCACGTGGTACTTACTGTTATTGTAGTCGTTACATTCCGCCTCATCACACATCTTCCTACTCCTGATACCCCTTTGGCCTGTTTTGTTCCCACATCAGGAGAATTTATATGGGCATGAATACGAATTGTTGCACATAATGGTTATGCATTCTACATGAGACATACCTTTCGGATGCATCGCAGGAAGACATTACCAGTTATTGCTACTGCAGTCACATATCACTTACCGGGATACAAATTGTGCCAAATTAAGCGTGTCTTTATTCCCTTCATACAGGAAATAAATATAATATAAGGAAATGTTGTGATATTAAAAACGGATTTAGAATTTTTGTGAAAATTACTTATTTCTTCTAACCATCCTATCAAGATTTTTTTTTTTTTTTTTTTTTTTTTTGCCTGTATGTACTACTTTGTTCTCATATACTGGATGAATTTTGTTCATATTGAATACAATACGAGTCTATATACATTTTTACTTTTTTACTTCGCTCTAGAATATGCCATTAAGAAAGTTCAGGATAACAGGCAGGGTTTGGAATTGAACGGGTTACATCAGCATCTTGCCTATACGGATGAATATGTTAGGAGAAAATCCACAGACGATTAGGGAAAATACAGACATTTTACTTGAAGCAAGTAAAGCTATAGGTTTGGAAGTTAATCCCGAAAAGACAAAGCATATGATTATGTCTCGTGACCAGAATATTGTACGAAATGGAAATATAAGAATTGGAGATTATCCTTTGAAGAGGTGGAAAAATTAAAATATCTTGAAGCAACAGTAACAAATATAAATGAAACTCGGGAGGAAATTAAACGGAGAATAAATATGGGAAATACCTGTTATTATTTCGTTGAGAAGCTTTTGTCATCTAGTCTGATGTAAAAAAATCTGAAAGTTAGAATTTATAAAGCAGAATATTGCCGGTTGTTCTTTATGGTTGTGAAACTTGGACTCTCACTTTGAGAGAGGAATAGAGATTAAGGATGTCTGAGAACAAGGTTTTTAGGAAAATATTTGGGGCTAAGAGGGATGAAGTTAGAGGGAATGCAAAAAGTTATACAACACAGAACTGCACAGATTGTATTCTTCACCTGGCATAATTAGGAACATCAAATCCAGACGTTTGAGATGGGCAGGACATGTAGCACGTATGGGCGGATCAAGAAATGCATATAGAGTGTTAATTGGGAGGCCGGAGGGAAAAAGACCTTGAGGGAGGCCGAGACGTAGATGGGAGGATAATATTAAAATGGATTTAAGGATGGTGGTTTATGATGATAGAGACTGGATTAATCTTGCACAGGATAGGGACCGATGGCTGGGTTATATGAGGGCGGCAATAAACGTGCGGGTTTCTTAAAAGCCATTTGTAGCTAAGTAAATTAATTAATAGATTTCTGGCCAAGGTCAGGTCTTTCACTGCAAATCCAGTATTTCCCATTTTCCGTCTTCCTCTTAGTCTCCGCATACACGTATATTTTAATATTGGTCTATCATCTGATATGTCTCTGCCCCGAAATTTTCTCTCGTTCACCATTGCTTGCAGTGCATCCTTAAGTAGGCAGTTCCTTCTTAGCCATTTGAACTCAGTCCCACTCGTTTCGCGGTCAGACATTCTAACCGTCACTCCGCAGTAGTGGACGGTTTTTTGCGTCATAGGATAGCTTCTTGGGAGCAGCGGGTCGACGCACGTAAAATATGATTAAGGATAGAAAGAAAATGACTTAATAATGTAACATGCATAATTATCCTTAATTATTTCATGCACATCATAACTGCAAACATCCAAATTCACACTACCACCAAACACTCAAACGTTTTACGCATTTGTACGGATTCTATGAATCCCCACCATATGTTTTAGCATAGTATGCATTAGTGAGAAAGAAACAACTGTGCATAAAAAGTTATAGCTCAAACTTCGGAATATTCCTAAATGATTGATTAAAACGCTGTTAAAATTACATGAACGTATAGCTGCAAAATTGTGTGACTTTGCAGTTAAAATATTAGAATATTTAGAATGATTTTTTCCACACGTTCCAGTGCAGGCCTCTATAAGTGTTACCCTCTGTTACACTGGCAATTAAAAGGGCGTAGAATTTTCTGATCATGTAAGCGAATGTTCTAACAACGGGATAATTAAACCCAAAGATTATATGCAAATGGACATACTTTGAAATAGTTCCGCTAGTTGTCCATAGGTGGAAATATTATCGTACATAGATTTGTTGTAGGAAACTAACCACTGACATCGATTTTTTTCTAAGGAAAAATAAAGATTTGGAACGCATGTTTAGAACAATATATTTGCGCATCTCTAAAATATTTAAATACATAAATTTGCGGAAAGCAATAACAAACTTGTATTATTTATTTATTTCATACCTACTATAAATTTTTTGTTTCTATATGAACTCTGAGGGGGGGGGGGGAGAGCGATATATATATATTTTTTTTTTGTTTGTCGCTTTTGTGTGTCTATTTACAGATCAAGTGTTATAAGTAATCTATAACAAAGATACATTGAAGAGGTAAATTAGACGCAAACATCCTTCCTATAGAAGTGAAGTAGGCGCTGGCCAAAATGGACTTAGAGAAATTCACGTTACAGGAGAGCGCTCATTTTTTGTGTCGAAGGCTATAAAGTATATAGTAATAGCACAGTCTAGTATATACAGTCACGAAGCTCAATACGTAGTAAATATGCATCCATAGATAGTTGCTAACCACTAGGATCGCTACTATCATGCGAAATAATATCGGCACAGTCTATTGTTCCTAGTACTCTCACAACTCAAGCTTCGTGACTGTATATACTAGATTCATAGACTGTGGGAATAGCCTCCAGGATTACTATTGAAGTGAAGGCTTGGAATGGTTGAAGATGTTTCAAGCAGTACAATAAACAGTATGCTTTCCCATTATTCTGTCTGTCTAATTATACTAGAGAAGTCATTCGAGGACACATTGGGGCATGTGAGAGACAGCTATGGTAAGCCTAATATATTTTAACAATAAATTTATATTATATCTACATAACTGACATTTTTACTTCGTACATGACACATGTTGACTTATAAAATCCTTTTTTGTCTCATTAACTCTCTTTTCACAAACCTTACATAACAAAACTGTTCCATCGGTTCAAAACACATGGGCACCAAGTTCACTAACGTAAGGATGAAGTTTACCGAATTTAGGTATTCTAGCTAACCGATCTTATATCTTCTGTCACCCGACAATAACTGACTGTTCCTCAATCAAATTTCTTTCTCCTACAAAAATAAACACGTGTAGCACAAAATTGCAACAGTAAGATTTGGAAATATGAAAGCAAACAATTGAAAATGCTACGTGCAAACTTATATGAGAACGGATTTAATATTTAAAATTATAAAGCTGATTGTTGGTACCATGAAGACATGACAATATTATATTTGTAACTGTGGATTGTCGATCATTATTCATATTACACCAGTAGTATTAAAGTACGATTATTAGCAGATTAAGCACCGAAATAAATTACTTTTATGCTCGACCATGCCGAAATGTAGTAATTATACACCTGCTAGCAGTCCTTTAATGCATGTCATTAAAGTACACCTACTCATTAAAGTACAGGTGTTCACCAATGACAAGTCAGCTTTGTACCGTTATAAAACCTCAGCCAATGACAAGTCAACTTTGTACCGTTATGAAACCCAGTGGCGTATACTGGTTAAAGGGTTTGGGCTACCACTGACCCTATTATTACACAAAATATATCTAACAATTACTTTAATTTGAATTACTATGGTAAAACTAATAATACAAAATTATTACATTATGTTATATTATAAACTTTTTCTTTTGTAATTTCCTTGGGCTACCGCCGGTAGCCCGGGTAGTCCGCAAAATACGCCCCTGATGAAACCGCAAGTATCGATTATTCTCGGATATGCAATCGAAAGAGAATTAGCGAAAAGTCACGGAGGCTGGAAATCCAATACTGTCGCATAAGGTTATGTTCTGTTACTATAATAATTAGCGTTAATTGTAAATAATATTAAAATAAATTCAATTTGTCATCTCGTTTTTCAATGTCTAATTTAATTTCAATGTTATCTCTGTAGGTTCTTATGGCCTAGCAAGGTCAATGTCGACATCTGTTCCTTGGAAAAAATCAATACTTTCGCGTCTGCGCACATCTCACAACATACGGGACATTGCTCCAGGTCAGATACAATAAAATTAATAATATCAAGTTAGAAATATGGTCGAGCATAAAAAGTCGTATGAAACTCGCCTATAATGGTAATTAAGAAGCTCGTATGAAAATTATGAAACTCTGCGCTCGTTTCATAAACATCCATACTCGCTTCTTAATTACTATCATTATAGGCTCGTTGCATAATGTACTATTATTTACTTACTATTGTTAGTAAAGTGAGTCATTGTTTCATACATTTAAATTTCATACACATTGCATTACAGTTAATTATACAATTGCGAATAAACAAGAAATATTGCTTTAAAATGACAAAAAAAAGGCATTTATTTACTAAGAAACATCTTAAAAAGACAAAATAAAAATTGGCCCTGTCACTTTGATTTATCCCAAATCACATTTCTATCTATGAAAATAATGATCTACTTCTACCCAATAAAAAATGCATTTTGCCATACATCCGGGTAACCAATTAACTTCCTGTCGCTACAGCTCTTAAGAAGAGATGTCATTATTAGAGTCCTGCATTTGGTTACCTAGACACCTACTGCTAGCAACCCGCAAACAGTATAGGTATGTGTGGAGTATAGCGTGACGTACACACTTCAGGTCTGCTGTTCAGTGAACATGCGAAAACAAAATAACGCACTGGGATATCAGTGCTCTCATAGAAGGATTTGGTAACGAGCACGTCATTAAGGAGGAAGAAAATTCATTTTATGAGAAAGAAGGAGAAATGTTTCATTTGAAACATTTAAAATGTTTGTCACTGGTTGTAATGTGTAGAACACAAGCGGGCAAAATGTGTTGTATTACACAAACAAACGCTGTGATCGCCGTGAAGTTAGGCTACCCCATCAACCAACTGTAGATATCAGTAATGTATTTATTGTTCTTCCGACCTTGTCATTTTGTTGTCATGCAGGCCTCATCAGTTCTTCTTGCATTTTGCCCGCCTCTGGTGTAGAGAGTAATGAAGTAAGTAGTCAGTGTAAATAGTTTTGTTTTTTTACTGTAATTTATTGTATTTTTGTTAATTCCACCATTTATTTATGTAGGCTACTTATGTATTTATTTATAGATGTGTACATAAATAGACTGTGTCCAGTTACAAGTGTAAAACAAGTAAGCCTGTTCATAATTCATTTCTTTAATCTGGAATAATTATAGACAGTAATAAATGGAGGAAACAACTACATGCATTTCTACATGAACTAAAGTTGAAACATCAGGGTCGAAATATATCATAATAGTCACACCTGTGGAGTAACGGTCAGCGCGTCTGGCCGCGAAACCAGGTGGCCCGGGTTCGTATCCCGGTCGGGGCAAGTTACCTGGTTGAGATTTTTCCGGTGTTTTGCCTCAAACAAATACGAGCAAATGCTGGGTAACTTTCGGTGCTGGACCCCGGACTCATTTCCCCGGCATTATCACCTTCATATCATTCAGACGCTAAATAACGTAGATGTTGATACAGCGTCGTAAAATAACCCAATAAAATAAAAAATAAATATATCATATATTTCAATATCAACTAATTTTCAATTGTAAATATTCGAATTTCAATCCTTTCAATAACTCGACATATTATGTATTTCTAAATTCATGTTCACCATGATAAAATATATATATATATATATATATATATATATATATATATATATATATATATATATATATCTATTTTAAAAAGTGCAATTTAAATCTTAAAAACTGTGTAAATAGGAGAAAAATATTGAGCATTGGTTTTGACTTTATGCGGAAAAATATATTGTGAAACGAAAGTAGACCTACTTAGAATCTAGATACGTTTTACTTTGTGAGAATAATCTTTTGTTGCTCATAAGGTGGCTTTAAATAAATATTTGGTTTCTTATTAAATCCACGTGACATTATACTCGTACTTTGTACGTGAGTAGTATTCTCATTTTTCAGTGCCTAAACGAATAAACAGATGTAAACACACCAAACGGAGTGGGAAGATGAGTCAGAGCTTTCTGTTCCAAGCGAAGCTAGTAGGCCTATGATCCATGTACACCTAACTTGTACTCAAAGTAATCAAACGCAGTACTCTAGTCATTATACTGGATAGAGACACGTGGGACCCCTGGAACGTGAAATAAACACGATTTCAGCCACATGTAAGGCAATACAGCACTTCACTTCAACAGTGGAAAAACATGCATCCTCTGGCCGGGATTGAAAGATACTTACGATGTATTTACATGGTTCAACTTTTTTTTTCAACTTTACACATTCAAGGAATGCATGTAAGATTGATATGTAATATTAATGTACAGGGTGGTACAAGAGGATTTACCGTCCTTTACGGAGCTTATTTCCGAAGACATTCTGTGCAAAAAATGTCATATCAACATGGGTCCTATTCTCAATATTTACAGAGTTACGTTTCGTTATTGGAACGCATTGCTGTGAACGCGTGATCTTGGTCAGCGTGCAGTCAGCAGCCAGCGCGAGCGCTACGGAAGTCAAAGATAGCCGTATGCAGTTACGTAGAGCGACGAGTGCCGTTCACAAGCGTGCGGCCAAGTGTACTCAAACGAACGACATTTTTTTAATTTGTTGTAAACTCTCCAAGACTGTAAATTAGGATTCAAAATTGAACTGCAATTAATTAAGTCGTGGAAGTGGTGTGACTTGTAATAATTGTTGTGATAAGAGCTTAAGAACAATGTAATTTTCGAGTTAAAAATAGAAAAAGATGTCTGTACGAAGCAACTAAGGAGTTCACAGCACATTTTTAGCGTCACAATACTTGCCAATTAAAGAAATGATACTTCTGAATGGTTCATTGTCTATTTGTACAGGGACATCATTTTATTTTTACTTCAATTTTTATTGTACCTGAGTTTTTGAATGTACTTCACTCCCACCCCTTCTACTAAGGAAGTTCCAACTCCACACAGAACCAAGACCGCAGATAGTAAGCAGTACTGAGTTACTGAGTAGCTATAGTACGTTCCAGAAATATGTTCGCGTTTTCCAGTGACGAAAGAGCTTTCAATATTGAACCATATTTTCGCACAGGTAATGTCCGTTTGCCTACGTCGCATCCCGTTTTGCCCCACCTGCTTCTGCTCGCCCCTCTGTAAAAGCTGGGCTGTCTTAGCTCTTTTCTGAAAACATTAATTTCTCTTAGGAATTGGACGTTTACGTAATATTATACAGCTGTTTAATTTAACTTAAATAAAAGGGCCTCGTTAAGTAATTAACTATCACGTGATTTCCTCCCTTTCTACAATCCTGCGGCATAACCACTTGGACGGACAGTAGATAGCATGTGTGAGTAATTTCATATTTTCGGGTCGGGCAGAAGTGAAGATTGAATTCACAGTACGTAGAGTAGGTACAGAATTATTTCAACATGAGTTACTAGTACGAAGGAGGAACTGGCAATTGGAATTAGATGCAATAGTCTATAGTGCGATAATATGCACAAAAGAACTGAAGCCTGTATCGAAATGAACGGCCACCATTTTGAAAATTGTGTTTAAATATTCATATTATGATTATTTTTCAATTTAACTTCTTTCTCTATATTGTACGCTAATGTGCTGTAGACAGTATACACTGCATAGTGAATACGTTCGCATGGATAACTCACTTCGTGAGTAAAAAACACTTATTGTTAATACAGTACTGTACTTTGATTAAAGAAAAACCCAATGAAAATTATCAAACTCAAAATCGCGATATTTCCTAGTTTACGTAAATGGATGAACTACTTTTCTTCCATCCTATACCTAGTAGAGTGATTTGTGTTTTACGCCAGTATCATCGAACTCCAGTCTTGGAGGGGGGAGCAAGCGGTGTTTCCGGTTCTCTAAAGGTATAGACAGGTTAATATTAAAAATGTTAGTAAAAATAAAATGATGTCCCTGTATTATTCTTTTACCTTCAAACTAAAGGAAAAACGTATTTTGCAAACAACTTTAAATTAATATAACTCTGAAAATATTGAGAATAGGAACTATGATCATATGATATTTTTTGCTCAGTGTCTTCAGAAATAAGGTCCGTAAAGGACGGTAAATCCTCGTGAATCACCCTGTATATTCTTAGTGATGACGTTTAAAACGGCGCATCATGTAGACACAAAATCTCCATGCATCTTAATTGAACGCGCGTTTGAACTTGATTCTTTGAATATTCTTCCCAGATTGCATGCGTACGAACCGTGTAGAAGGTAGATGCAGCTCTAAGCTTCCCGCGGCGCTAAGGTTGCGCTTCTCAACCGTTGCTAAGACTATAGAAGGCGTATAAAGCTTGCATAAAGAAATATAATTACATTAATGACGATGATATGATGAGGATAATTATACTTGATGGATTACTTGGTTTTGTAGGAATAAATTAGCATTTATTTTACGGGTAATTTTATTTTTATGGACAGTCTTCGAAATCCTGCCTGTCACATGCTCGTTTTTTATGTGTTTACAGTCGTTTATAACATCTTGCTATTTCTAAGAAAGCCGATTCATCAAATTGCTGCCTGCCGTGAGTTCACGAGGCAGTAATCGCCGCTGGAAGTAATATGCAATAGCTTGACAAAGTAGCTTATTTTCTGACCACGTGCAGCTCATTACGTTAGCCGGCGCGGCGGGGGGAAACCGGTTGCAGTTGCATTTTGCTTGCATGTACTGTGTTTCACAATACAAGTTTCCTTCTCTTAACAAAGTTGCAAGGCACAGTGATAGGAAGTTGTTATAATTTTATAATTTGTAGCGATAAAGATGTTACACGACCTGAAATTGATCATGTTTGTTTTTCTCATTCATGTCTTGAAGGACTTAATGGTTTTTTAACCACTCGTACCGTACTAATACAGCCTAAATTATCTAATAAATGAGGACAACAGACTCAACTACACAAAATTTCTAGGACTTTTTATGGACTCCAGTTTAATATGGAATAAGCACATCGAATACATATGCACAAAGCTATCAAGAGTTTTATATTTGTTAAAGAAATTAACGACTTGGGTTTCTCAAAATTATTTAAGATGTGCCTACTTTTCTTTCTTTCAGTCGATAATCCGATATGCCCTAATTTTCTGGGGAAATGGAACCAAAATTGGAAGCGTGTTGATTTTACGAAAGAAAGCCATTAGGATTTTATGTAAATCAAACTATCTGGAACATTGTCGGCCACTTTTCAGACAATCACGGATTTTAACCACCATAAATTTGTATATATACACAAATTTATATATGATCTAGTACTTTACACTCGACAAAATATCGACAATTACTCATTAGTGGCCAATGTACATGATCATGAAATTAGAAATAGTGAACAAATTAATATTCCATATTGTAGATTACACAAGAGCAACACAAACTTTTTAATTATGGGCTGAAATTATATAATAAGCGCCCAAGTCAATATTATAAATTACCAATCAATGGCTTCAAAACTAGATTTTGCAATTGGTTATTAAATAGTCCTTTTTATTCTGTTGCTGAGTTTTTCAACACAAATTTGTATGAAATTGTATTTTAATAAATAAGTTTAATTGTAATTTAGTTAGTTTTCTTTAATTTAAAAGTTTCAAATTATTTCATGTTTTCATTGTGTTATTTAAATTTTACTGTTTCTTTTATTAGTGTTTTTTTTTAAATGTATTTATATGTTTTTCAATGTATTCTGACGAAGCCTAAAACTGTATGTCTAATGGCCAAATGAATTGAATTGAATAAGTAGGGACCGGATTTATAGGTTTTTGCCTATTTTTTCCCTTGCTTCTGAACTCATAATTACTTAGATAATTTTCCGAATCAGGTCATAAGAGTCATGTAAATTCTGTTGAAAAAACCTTAATTGCACCTTGAGAACAAAAAAAAAAAAAAAAAAAAAAAAAAAGAACCTCATTCTTAATTAATATGCATTTTTCTATACTTACTGCGTTTTATATAAATATTGTGAATTTTATTAGTAACAGCAATGTAATTTATTCGTCACAACAATAATTCCTTTCTACAATTCACCTTAACGCTCTCGTCAACAATTGGATCTTCACTCAACACTGTATTCGTTATAGCACTCCACCGACGACAATGACAATTTACTTGGACTACTACGCACAACAATGAACTGTTAATCTTAACTAATATTTACACAGTACTATTTACAAATCAGAACTACCAGTTCTCAGTTCACAGTTCTTCTATCTCAGTCACTCGAGTTCACAGTATCTCGAACCACAGACCTTCAGAGACAGTTCACTGTACTCGAACTCGGGTCCCTCCAACTGCGGTCCACTGCACTCGAACTCAGGTCCCTCCAACTGCGGTCCACTGCACTCGAACTCAGGCCTTCGGATGCTGACGCAGATGCGGACGCACACTCGAGTCGAACTCCGGCACACAAGTCTGGCTTGCTTGCTCTGGCTTACTCACTGACTGAATAACTGAAAACTCTGAAACTGCTGTCGTTCCTTCGCGACCGTAATTTATAATCACAGCGACGTAACCTCGAAGGTTCCACCCGTCTCTAGAGATGGCATTCCAGAGAAATCCAGAGCCCTCTCCTCTCTACCAGCACCAGATGCGCGCGCAAACTCGTCGCTCCTTTCCCCTTTCCCCGTGAAGCCCGCGCGATATGCTCTCTCGCGGGACGCTGGTCGTGAGTTCGAATCTCACGTCGCTGTCACAATATATTTAGAAATTTCAGTACATGTTATAATTTTTATTCTCTTCTGCACTGGAGAAAGTGACCAAAACTGCTGTCTTTATCCCTTCAGTCTTTCGTTATTTTGGATTAAATTGGTAATAGGGAATTCAGTCTTTCATTGTATAGTGGCTTGTCCTTCAAAGGTTTCACCCTCTCAAGGGTACTGATTGGGATTGTATATAGGGTAAAGGTTAGTAATATTGTGATACTGAGAATTTTTTTACGATTTTACTGAGCGAAAGAAGATCCGGTTTTGAGGAGAAACTTGCCCACGAACATTCTCTTAATACGCTGACGCAAAAGACCGATCTTACTCTCGCTCAGTAAAATCATAAAAAAAATTCTCATAATATTATTAGTATCACCATTTACCAACCTTTATCATATTTTCTAATTTCCACTGATTGCAGATATGACATGCCAGCAGAAGTGAAGTCACTGAACTTGCTCTTGAGGTGAATAAACTGCGAAAAAATCGCATTGTTGAAATTCCTGAAGTATTCGGGCATGTTCCCTTATAGAAGACTGTGATTTTTCATGTGCGTGTACGAGCTGTGAACTTTTCTGAGGTATCTGCGCGGTCTGTCTTATTCTGGTGCTTCTAGAGTTAACATTGAATTTTTATATTTTGTGTTTTGTTAAGTAATGCCAAAAACAAATGAAGTCATATTTATTACGACCGCGATTGGAAAAGTGTGTGTGTGTGTGTGTGTGTCTAATGCCTACCCATTTCACTTTGCGTGATTCGGGTTTCGCATACTGCGGATAGATGGCAGGACTGTGACCCATTTTCAAATTGCACACCACTTCGGGGGGCCACGTTATGCATGATGTGCATCTGTGAAGAGTTATGTCGTGTACTAGGGTGAGTGTGTGTTAAGTGTTCGTGTAAGTGTACTGTAGGAAATGGGTGAGGATGATGATGATGATGGTGATGGTGAGGAAGGGAGAAGGGGAAATCCGGTGCCGGCACGTAGCCTACTTCTGTCGAATAGTTAAGTTATTTAAAATTGACTGTAAGCGTACATTTTTAACAATGAGGCAATTTTTGCGACATCTTTCACAGTTTGGACATAAAACCCATTTAACCTCTTCGAATAACCTAAAGTGGACTTCTTAAAAATTAGAAATCCGATTTCTAGTAATAAGCTATTTTTAGGATAAGCTGTCCGAGTTGAGGTCCCAGTTAAGCCTGGTATTTTTCATGGAAATATCTTCAGTGACACTGAAAAGTAGCAGTTGGACATTTTCTCGGGATACTCCCGTCTCTATACGCTAGAAATCGACAACATTCCGTCCGATCTACATTTCATTGTTATTCTGTTGCTTTCCCCGGCTAGCCACGTAGCTTCCATTTAGACAAATGCCATATTGTCCTTCTGAAAGCTTTCCTTCTGCTGTTGTGGATAATCTTCTATTAATTTTTGTCTATATGTTTTATATCATGCATTTAATAAATGTATTGCTCTATAATTATCACGTCTGTATCGTTCTCCCTTTTTAAAGCATGGGTGCTATTGCCGCTGCAATCCGTGAGTTCGGAATATGACTTGTTTTCCAACATAGCCAGATACTTATATTTCATACTTGGGGGGGGGGCATATTTCAATATTTTATTTTATTATTGTGATCAATAAATAAGTTCTGAAATGTCAATCGATATGTTAAATTCTACGAGGCGTGTTCTTAAAGTAAGTTCCATTTTCAATTATAGCTGTCGCATCGCTGCAATCGTTATTTTGCGCATGCGTGTTTTCTTCTTCAGTCCTCAGGCAAGCTGTGCATGCAGTTTCAGAGCTTCAGTCCGTGTGTGTGGTTAGTTGTGATCAGTTGAAATGATTAAAGTGATCGAGCACCCCGCCGACTGTGAGATGCGGTCTGTTATCCGTTTTTTGAATGCGAGAAACATCAAACCAACTGACATTCATCATCAACTTTGTGAGGTGTATGGTGATGATGCCATTAGTGATGGAATGGTCAGGAGATGGGTTAGAAAGTTCAACGAGGGCCGCATCTCTGTGCATGACGAGCAGCGTACCGGTCGGCCATCTTTGATCAATGACGATTTGGTGCGTGCTGTCGATGAAAAAATTCATGAGGACAGGAGGTTCACAATTTCTTCGCTTTCCTTGAATTTTCCACAAATGTTGCGGAGTGGTTCGCAGGCGGGTGAATTCTACATTGAGGGGATAGAAAGACTTGTGCCACGACTCGATAAATGCCTCAATAATGGTGGAGATTATGATGAGAAGTAATTGAAGTGTGGGGAATACAATGCTACAAAAATGGTTTGTAAATATTTTCCCGTTTACTTTCTACACCCTTTTGGAACTTACTTTAAGAACACGCCTCGTATATTATCAATATCTGTGCACGTATTACGTAATTTGTATTTGCATGCATTTTTTTATAAGAGTGCCATTTTTCTTGTTATATCCATTATAAAAAACATAATTAACTAATGGTATTATAGCGTCCGTTCATCGCGGTTATTTAGTTATCCAGGGTAATATTTGTCCAGAAATCGAAATTTCAAGCATAAAATAACGTCTACACTGACATGCGTTATGTCAGTAGTTGACAGTGCAGTGGTGTTAAAGCATTGTCAATAGTTGGCCAGTGGTGTTAAAACCACCGTTCACTGCTGTTATTCAACGCAATATTTGACCAGGATTCAAAATTTCAAATATGTAAAATTGACTACACTGACTTGCGTAATGTCAGTGATTGACATACAGGTATCCCAAAATGATCTTTATGCTCGACCATGCCGAAATGTAGTAATTATACACCTGGTAGCAGACCTTTAATGTATGTCATTAAAGTACACCTACTCATTAAAGGTCAGGTCTTTCAGCCAATGACGACTCAGGTTACAACTGTTCAGCCAATGACAGGTCAGCTTTCTACCGTTATAAAACCGCAAGTATCGATTATTCTCGGATATGCAATCGAAAGAGAATTAGCGAAAAGTCACAGAGGCTGGAAATCCAATACTGTCGCAGAAGGTTATGTTCTGTTACTATAATAATTAGCGTTAATTGTAAATAATATTGAAATAAATTCAATTTGTCATCTCGTTTTTCAATGTCGAATTCAATAATCAAGGTTATAATATTATAATATTATCAAGTTTAACGGGACTACGTCAAGGTCAGTGACATTATTGTTCCTCGGAAAAACTCAATACTTTCGCGTCTGCGCACATCTCACAATTCACGACCTAGAACAAGTTCACTTCCGATCTTGTCAGTTACAAATAAAATGTATACATCTGAATACCGGTAATTTCAAGTTAGAAATATGGTCAAGCATAAAAAGTCGTATGAAACTCGCCTATAATGGTAATTAAGAAGCTCGTATGAAAATTATGAAACTCGCTTGCGCTCGTTTCATAAATATCCATACTCGATTCTTAATTACTATCATTATAGGCTCGTTGCATAATGTACTATTAAAACTTTTATGGCCAATAACGTGGAAACGAAGAGATATAGAAAGGTGCGGTTTTTTGCACTAGGCCTATATTCAGACACACTTGAAGTTTTGGTAGCCACTTATAGAACTTCAATGTGTGCTCCATTCGCAACACGCAGGCTATCAAGGCGGTACTCCACTTTCGCCAAGGTCCGGCCCAGCATTTTTTCATTAACATTTGCGATCGCATGCTTCATGACCATGTGGTGGGCCCCTGTTTCTTTGCAGAGCCCTCAAGAACCTGCACACGTTGGAACACTTTGCACTTTCACAGGTTGTAAACCTTTAACCTGATATCATGTTTCAGCAGAATGGTGCTCCTCCTCATTAGGGCTTGACCAGTAGGGAAACTTTAGACAAAATATTTCCTGATCGCTGGATTGGCAGAGGAGGGCCTATGCCTTGGCCCCCAAGATCTGCAGACATTACTCCCCTCTGGATTTTTTCCTATGGAGATTTGTGAAAGTTGTGGCTCGCGCTCGTACTCTCATAACCGCAGCGATCGCACAGGTTAGTACGGAAATAGTGAGTCGGACCTGGACGGAAGTTGAGTACCGCCTTGATAGCCTGCGCGTTACAATTGGAGCACATATTGAAGATTTGTAAGTGACTATCAAAACTTTAAGTGTGGCTGAACATAGTGCAAAATATCGCACCTTTCTATCTCTTACCGTTTCCAAGTTATTAGCCATCAAAGTTATTAAGATAATTTTGGGACACCCTGTATAACTGACCATTGGTGTTATAGACGCTTTTCACTGTGGTAATTCTTGAAAAGTCCTGGGGATTGGCTTTTTATTTCACTTCTTGATAAGAAGAACTAGTTATCCTTCCTGAGAAAGACGTCACAGAAGTTAATGTTGGTTACAAAATATTTAATGTTCAGTTAGTCCTTGATGATGTAGAAAACTTTATGACAGTTATAGTATTTGTAATTTATAGTGCAAATCAATCATCTTTACATTGTAGTAAATTTCTGCTGTCGGCATTGCGTCGTATCTAAAACTGCCTTGTATTATTATAAACAGAGTGGAATTCTTCGAACTTTGTATTTCTTTAATGACTCTTTTCATATTCAGTTGCCCCTGCTACTAACACCTTCATTATCACCATTCTTATCACAATAATATTATAATCATCACCTTTTTCGTTTATAATTGTGTTTTTACAGACTACTATCATATGTACAGTAGTGGCAAAAAAACCGGATCGACCCTTGTAGCAGATTTCAGAGCCTTGTTCACTCCAGAGCAGGATAGACTGGTAACTAAGACTTTCGTGGTTCGAATCCTGCCTTCGAAGGAAACTTTTTTTGTTCCTTATCATCATCATCATCATCATCATCATCATCATCATCATCATCATCATCATCATCATCATCAACAACAACAACATTTCACGGCTTAAGCCATTTAGGCTCGTTCCGGTCTCATAGATTTCAATTAAAAAGTTGTATCCATCTCTTCTTTGGCCTACCAACACTTCTTCTACCCTCTGGATTATAATCTAAAATAATTTTTGGTATTCGGCCTGGTTTCATACTCTGAACATGCTCCTTCCAATTGTTCCTATATTGCTCTATTTTATCCATCAGTTTAAAAATATTTAATTCATTCCTGATATCTTCACTTTTTCTTTTATCCAAAAGTGTGCAACCGGCTACACTACGTAAAAACCTCATTTCAGCTGCTTCTATAGTTTTTTCTTCTTTCTTGGTTAAGTCCAAAATGCACTACCATACAGCAATATAGGTACAGCCATAACTTTATAGAATTTTAGTTTGGTTTCTCTTCTAGTGTATTTCAGGGATCTCTTTATTGTGCCACATATAAAATTAAATTTACTAAGTTTATTAAAAAGATCTTCCTTCTTAAAATAGGAGATATTACAGCCTAGGTAGTTAAAATTATTTACTTGCTCAATAGGTTTCCCATCCAAAATAATTTTTGCTCGTAAGGTATCTGGCCCTTTAAAAGCTAAAACTTTAGTTTTCTTTGTTGATATATTAAGATTATAATTTTTAAGAATATTACTTAGTTGAAATGTGGCCTTCTGTAAATCATTTTCTGAGCTAGAAATGAGAACCTGGTCGTCAGCAAAAAGTAACGTTTTTTGTTCCTTATTCAAATTTATTCCCAAAATTGCAGTTGTGAATTGAAATGAGGATGTTGTCGAGTGTGTTGGTGGAATGTAAGAGGGAAACTGGAATACCACAGTCTAGTATATACAGTCACGAAGCTCAATATGTAATAAATATGCATCCATAGATAGTTGCTAACCACTAGGATCGCTACTATCGCCTCATTACAGACAATGCGAAATAGTACCTGCACAGTCTATTGATCCTAGGAATCTCAACAACTCAAGCTTCGTGACTGTGTACTAGACTGTGGGAATACCCTAAGAAAAACCTCTGCAACGCCTGGTTTCTCCACGACAAATTCCATGATGATTAGGCGTGGGGTCGAAACCGGCCCGCCTGAACGGAAGACAACATACTAGATATATCGCTGAGCCACAGGCAGTGTTGCCAACAGTTGTTCGTATAATCCGGCTAGATGACTTTCGAAAACCCGCGATTTTCTAACAAATATCTCTAGATTTTAATGTATACTTATTGTTCAATAATAATAATAATAATAATAATAATAATAATAATAATAATAATAATAATGGTCATGATAGAGCATCCACCCGCCAATGTAACGAATATTGCTCACTTTTATCATGCCCAGTGTAGCGCTATAAAGCAATTTTGAACACTCTTATCACAGACACAACATATTTAAATTCTTATTGCACTATATATGTTACCGTTAAAACCCAAAATCCGACAAAACCAGTTTCAACTAATAAAAACTAGTTTGAAAATATAGCTAGGTAGGTAGATAGATAGATAGATAGATAGATAGATAGATAGATAGATAGATAGATAGATAGATAGATAGATAGACAGACAGACAGACAGACAGACAGACAGACAGACAGACAATTTTCGTAAGATCTAGAATCAATGACAGGTTAGGTTTGGTTTGTATAGGTTTTTTTAGACTTTTACCAAACAAAAACCTAAACAAACCAAACCTAACCTGATATTGATTCCAGATCATACGAAAACTCACTTTCTATATATTTTTATTTGCTTAAACTAGTTTTTACTAGTTGAAACTGGTTTTGACGGATTTCGGGTTTTAACGGTAACATATATAATATGGAATTATCACTACATTAACACATCCATTATTTCACAAAACACACACTGAACGAATTAAATGTAAGTATGAAAGCCGCTTATAATGCTAATATGAATTTCATTTCAGAAACTGTAAAGATTAAAAACCGCTGGTATTCCCGCTAAACGGGATAATATAATTTTACCCGCGAGACGGTTATCCAAAAAAAGCTAGATTTAGCGGGAAAACCGCTGAATTGGCAACACTGGCCACAGGCTCTGCGAAGAAGAAAATCTACTCTTGTAGTACACAGTTAATGTCTGATTGTGAATTTTAAAGCCGTGACTATGATTTTAATTACATTTATCTCCTGGCCTTATATAGTAAGAAGAGCACTGAATAGCTGTAGGTCTGTTACAACGTGACTATTGCATTGAAGATACTGTTGTATAGGGTTATGGAAAATAATTGAAAAGCAGCGTCAGCAACTGTTATCTCAGTTCGTGACGTAAGGCATGGCAGGCAACTCGGTCGATGTGTGTGTCCTTGAGTATGGCTGCCCACTTCTGAAGAGACTAGATTTCCCGCCGTGACTGCACTGTATTTTTAAAAATAAAAAATAGGGCCCGGATTCTTGACTTTTAACTTATTTTATTCCTTGTTATTGTATTAGAGTATTTTAACGAAATTTAACGACCAACACAGTGAAATTCGTAATATAAATATAGGTGTGCCACAAGGTACAGTTTTAGGCCCACTACTATTTTTAATATACATCAATGACTTGCTAAATATTGATATAGGAAACACAACTGGAGATATATTTGCATATGCATATGATACAGCCGTAATTTTTAGTGGATCGAATTGGAATGATGCCTACCTAAATGCTAATAGAGGTATAAATATAATTAAGAAATGGTTAGATGAAAATTTGCTCTCATTGAACATTTCAAAAACAACTGCAGTTCCTTTTGCATTAACGGCTTCTAGTCTGAGAAAAATCAAACTCGATAAGGATACAGATTTAAAAATACACAATTGTAGTAACATAAACTTGATTGATTGTAATTGCTCTTCCTTGACAGAATCCACGCAAGTAAAATACTTAGGTGTTGTCATTGATCAACATTTAAGATGGAATAAACATGTAACATATTTATGTAATAGGTTACGGAAAACAATTCACAATTTTGTAACCCTTCGTGCATATATGCCTATCTATGTTCTCCGTGTAGTTTATCTAGCCTTGTTTCAATCAGTCATCCAATACGGAATAATAGGATGGGGTGGAATGACAAAGACTATCTTAACTCCATTAATATTACTACAAAAACGTATCATCAAAATTTGTCTGCATAAATCACTTGATTATCCGACACAATTTATTTATTCTGGATTCCAAATACTAAAAATTGAGCAAATATATAAACACACATTACTAACTTATTTTCACAAAAATCGAATGAATTTTATAACTGAAAAACATATACATAACACCAGAAGAAATGTCCCAACTCTTTTGGCAGAACCTAAATGCCACACTACAGCTGGAGTAGGAATTATGGACCAAGACTATACAATTCAGTATTGAAAAGTAATCCAGACCTAAGCAATTTACACATTCTTAAGTTTAAAAATAAAGTGAAAATGTTTGTATGATATTTGATAAATTTCATTATTATTTTAAGTGTTACTAGCATTATATGTTACTAATATTTATTGTATTTTTCTGATGCATGTACCCTATCAGATAAAACATTATAATAAATATAAATAGATCATTTTCTTAATTAATAACAGTGTATATCTCCAATAAATGATTCCTTAGCATCGCCACAGATACACTTGATTGTACTTGTCACTATATCTTGTCACTAGAAAGTTATTGAAATTTATATTTTCCCCGCCATTCATAAAATATTTTGATATGATACCTCTTGCACAAAAGGAGAGATCTATAACTGAAACTCGATTAATATATTTCAGTATTATTTATATTTATCAAAGTACAAGTCTCCAGGTATCGATCAAATTCCAGCAGAATTAATACAAGAGGGTGGGAGTGCATTATATAGCGAAATTTATAAACTTATACTTGCTATTTGGGAAAAGGAAATTGTACCAGAACAATGGAAGGAGTCCATAATTGTACCTTTTTTTAAAAAGGGGGACAAAACCAACTGTGGTAACTTTCGAGGAATATCACTTTTGTTGACGTCGTACAAAATTTTGTCCAATATTCTTTTGAGAAGATTAACTCCGTACGTAGATGAAATTGTTGGGGATCATCAGTGCGGTTTTCGGCGTAATAGATCGACTATTGATCAGATTTTTTGTATTCGACAGATAATGGAGAAAAAATGGGAGTATAAGGGTACAGTACATCAGTTATTCATAGATTTCAAAAAGGCATATGACTCGGTTAAGAGGGAAGTATTATATGATATTCTTATTGAATTTGGTATTCCCAAGAAAGTAGTTCGATTAATTAAAATGTGTCTCAGTGAATCATACAGCAGAGTCCGTATAGGTCAGTTTCTATCTGATGCTTTTCCAATTCACTGCGGGCTAAAGCAGGGAGATGCACTATCACCTTTACTTTTTAACTTCGCTCTAGAATGTGACATTAGGAAAGTTCAGGATAACAGGCAGGGTTTGGAATTGAACGGGTTACATCAGCTTCTTGTCTATGCGGATGACGTGAATATGTTAGGAGAAAATACACAAACGATTAGGGAAAACACGGAAATTTTACTTGAAGCAAGTAGAGCGATCGGTTTGGAAGTAAATCCCGAAAAGACAAAGTATATGATTATGTCTCGTGACCAGAATATTGTACGAAATGGAAATATAAAAATTGGAGATTTATCCTTCGAAGAGGTGGAAAAATTCAAATATCTTGGAGCAACAGTAACAAATATAAATGATACTCGGGAGGAAATTAAACGCAGAATAAATATGGGAAATGCGTGTTATTATTTGGTTGAGAAGCTCTTATCATCCAGTCTGCTGTCCAAAAATCTGAAAGTTAGAATTTATAAAACAGTTATATTACCGGTTCTTCTGTATGGTTGTGAAACTTGGACTCTCACTCTGAGAGAGGAACATAGGTTCAGGGTGTTTGAGAATAAGGTGCTAAGGAAAATATTTGGGGCTAAGCGGGATGAAGTTACAGGAGAATGGAGAAAGTTACACAACACAGAACTGCACGCATTGTATTCTTCACCTGACATAATTAGGAACATAAAATCGAGACGTTTGAGATGGGCAGGACATGTAGCACGAATGGGCGAATCCAGAAATGCATATAGAGTGTTAGTTGGGAGACCGGAGGGAAAAAGACCTTTAGGGAGGCCGAGACGTAGATGGGAGGATAATATTAAAATGAATTTGAGGGAGGTGGGGTATGATGATAGAGACTGGATTAATCTTGCACAGGATAGGGACCGCTGGCGGGCTTATGTGAGGGCGGCAATGAACCTTCGGGTTCCTTAAAAGCCATTTGTAAGTAAGTAAGTAAGGTAATAATGAACAGTTTGACTCGTAGACATTTTGTTTTTTCAGCATTAACTTCCCATGATTTTACGAGAAGATTAGAAGAGAACGGCAGTTACGTAGACTTTCAGCTCCCCACTACTACCATTAATGCACAACACAATGTCAATACGGCGGTTGCTGTCGTCTGCGATACAAAGAACTTTTCTGTTGATTTTCGAGTTTGGCATTTTTTCCGGTTATTATATGCTTATTTAAGTTGTGTTAACTCTCGCTAGTGGTTTTATATTTTATTTTATCCGTCTTAGTATTTATTTTATTATTGTAAATATTTTTGTTTTATCACATTATTATTATTATTATTATTATTATTATTATTATTATTATTAATGAATTATTTTGTATTACAATCTTTGTATCATTCCTATCACGATTATTATTATTATTATTATTATTACTATTATTTATATCATCAGCATTATTATTTGAACCCTATAAAATTTATGTAGACTACTGGACTGTACCCGAGCACGAGTATTATGCTCATTTCGGGTATCTATTCATATTTATTCAATCCAAATGTAAATTGTAAATAAATTTCAAATTTCAAAATTTGAAAAAAAAATTTGAAAATTTGAAAAAAAAAAAGTGTAGTGTGTCATAGACGGTGGTGCAAACATGTGACTTTTATTGAACTTAAAATACGATTATGCCTAAAAATAAGGCGACGGGCTAAAATGACGCATTGACTTCAATAGCTAGCCTACCCGAAATATGTGAATATTATTGGACTCAAGAATTCCTAAAAGTGATGTCACAGGCCAAACTCGCCTAAATAATAATTACTATTAGGAGGCGGATGTTGATGACCTAAAAATCCACTTAAAGTGATCATTACTATGCCCTTGAACTAGTGGAAAAATGACATTAAATTAAAAGAAAATGACATTTAAATATTATTCACCGTACTCTCACCACAACTTCTTAAAAATTAGTCATCTTGTTTCAGTGACTGCCCTGCAAATCTCGGAGAGAGGAGGCAACTTCCTGGAATTTGGCTAAGATAAAGGAAAAAAAAAAACATGCACCAAAATGAAGGTTTTAAAGGAAAACTATAGGTTTTAATGAGGGTTTACAATGTGTTTCAATCAGGGGTGGCCATGTCAGTGCCTTCATTCTGCGTCTCCTTCCGCACTTCACTTTTGTTACCAGATCTTCCAGATGAGGGAGTGTGAATGACAAAATAAATTGTGGGCGCAGCGTGCATTCTTGCAATCTTTGTGTTAAAAATATTGTCTACTACAGTAGACATCCCTTCCGAACCATGTTGAGTACACAACTTCCTGTCCAGGACATGGTAAAAATTTCTCCCCTTCCAAACACAAAATTCTAAAGACACCCTCGCACTGACAAAAGAACAGTAGTGGTCAAAGTCCTCACTTAAACTGCTGCTGTTAAGCATTTTATATTACTTTTCTCGTGTGAAGTGGAGCCTTCAGTGGAATGAGGAATGGACTTTAGAGTCTGTTCCAAACTATATAACTCAAACTTCACTTATTCAATAGGTAATTACTCCTGACCTATTTGGTTAGAAAATGATTTAACAGACCTATCGGTAAAGAGGAAAGTAGAATGCATCCCAAATGATCTTAAAAGTTCTTCGGAGTATTAAAAATGACCAAAAAATGTCGAAAAAATATATAAAAAGACCTCGTAGTTCAAAAACGTCAAAAATGCAAAAAAAAAAAAAATGCAATATAAGAAATTATTTTTTTACGTTGATGTTAACTTAGAAAGGATTTCTATTTAATAGGCACTGTCCTAATGTAAAAAAATAAGACGATTTTTCATCAACAGCGTTACCGCCAAAATTTTGCAAATTATTTTTATGAACTGAACAGTGTGTGAATTTATTTAAAAATATATATATAATTAATTATTTAATTAATTAATAAGACATAAATAAATTAATGAATAAATGAATGAATGAATAAATAAATTGATTAATTAATTAATTTAAAAATAATTAAATAAATAAATATTATCATTAACATTATTATTATTATTATTATTATTATTATTATTATTATTATTACCGGCACGCACGGGAGTTGACATGAAGTGCGCCCCAATGACGTCGTGCTGTGTAGAGGGAACATTTTCTTACCAAAATTTGTTCCAGGACAACAGAAAATAATCCACTACAAAAAATTTAGGAACAAACTCTTTCCCCATGCTGCCACCCCTCTCTTCGCCAGTTCTGCATCCCTGAACTGAAGTAATATAATTAACATGCTTTTTTTTACATATGAAATAACTATTTTGATAGCATTAGGAGCCCACACTTGTGGAGTAACGATTAGCGCGTCTGGCCGCGAAACCAGGTGGCTCAGGTTCGAATCCCGGTCGGGGCAAGTTACCTGGTTGAGTTTTTTCCCGGGGATTTCCCTCAACCCAATTTAAGCAAATGCTGGGTAACTTTCGGTGCTGGACCCCGGACTGATTTCGCCGGCATTGTCACCTTTATTGTCATTCAGACGCTATATAACTTCGTAAAATAATTTTTTTATACCTATTTCACTTATTCAGAATTTATATTTTCATACCCCAAATGGATTCAGCTTGATTCTGATTAGAAATACTCGTATGTTTACACTTTTTAAATTAAGGCTGAAAGGGGGCGTGGAATTTAAAGAGCTGTCAAAATTGTTTTTCATCGAAGAATTCTTTTTTAAAGTTTCTGATTACAAATCTAGTAACTTTTTGTTGGCTCCCTGAAGTTACAAGATGAATGTAGCGTAGGAGAATATTAATTAACATAAATATTCATTTTATTTTCAAATCTATTTATCTGTGTTCATTTTTGTTGATTCAACACCAACTTTCTTATGCCAAATATTAATCAATCTGGATGGAATTTTTACTGCAAGTATTTATGAGGTAGCTGCATGTTTCTATGCATTTATTTTGTGAGAAATGCTGCTACTTTATTTTATTAATATTTTTCTTAAGAAATGAAAATAAAAATATTAATAAAATAAACTAGCAGCATTTCTCACAAAATAAATGCATAAAAACATGCAGCTACCTCATAAATACTTGCAGTAAAAATTTAATCCAAATTGATTAATATTTGGCATAAGAAAGTTGGTGTTGAATCAACAAAAATGAACACAGAAAAATAGATTTGAAAATAAAATGAATATTTGAGGCGCTGACATGGGAAAGGTAGTAACTGCCAAAAACAAAATTTTTCAGGGGAAGCAAAAAACAAATTTATGAACACTTTCTCACTTGCATTATACAGAAACTGCTTTAAATGAAAGGCATACACTCATGTTTGTGTTACATATGAAATTTGAAAAGTCTGGCACAGATTTATCTGTGAAATCCTATTTTATGAAAATACAACATTGAAATCACTCTTTAGCCAAACTGAGAATTAACGTTATTTAAACATTATGCACAAATTTTTCGGTAAAATGCATATACTTTTCATCGAGGAAGTCTAACATAGATAACAACTCTCTCTTTTTGGCATCAGGGACGACTGGTCTTCTTTCAAGGCGTTGCAAGCACTGCAAGTTAGTGATTGACGTTAATGACTGTCCTTTCTTAAAAATCCTGTGCTCTGTCCACATTTAAAGGTCATTAAATGACTGTCTTGTTTTTATTAGAGGAATGTCAGCTCCTGAGAGTCTAATCCAGTTGAGGGTGCTGATTTTGATAGGAGTTGTATTCAAAAACTTGTCACATTCTGCAGAAAAGTCGAAGAAATCCTCATCATTCATCATTATTACATTATTAGGCATTACCTCTTCTGGAACCATGGTCTTGCATTTTTTTTTTCTTTTCTCTATGATGCCAAATTCCCTATCACATGGCATGTAGGAATGTTCTGAAACCAGGAATTTCAAGTCCACTGAATCAAAATGTTTCTTGGCAATAATGTAAATCAGGACCATTAGAATCACCCGATTCTTATTCTGCCCTGCACGGTTATCAGCCCATATTTGTCTAGACACACTCTGATGTTGTAAAAGGAGTTACTACCTTCTCCGCGCCAACAGCTGTGCACATACAACTTACAACATCTAGTGACTACGTTTCCAACTTCGTTTCATTACATACGGACATACTACCTTCTCTGTGCCATTGGCATGGCCATTTACTTACCTTCTCAAAGAAAATCCTAAAAATTCGAATTTTTGGCACTTACGACATTTCCCATGTCAATGACTCATTTATGTAAATTAATATTTTCCTCCGCTACGTTCATCTAGTAACTTCTGGGAGCCAACAAAAAGTTACTAGATTTGTAATCAGAAATTTTAAAAAAGAATTTGTTCGATGAAAAAACAATTTTGACAGCTCTTTAAATTCCACGCCCCCTTCCAGCCTTAATTTAAAAAAACGTAAACGTACGAGTATTTGTAGAATAACTCTTCTCGGGTTCTCAGCCAGGTGAGTTGGAGATTAGCTTCCAAGCTTTCGACGGCTAGCTCTGCCATCTTCTTCAGGGACGTCTTCACTTCGTCCCTGAAGAAGATGGCAGAGCTAACCGTCGAAAGCTTGGAAGCTAATCTCTAACTCACCTGGCTGAGAACCCGAGAAGAGTTATTCTACATCAAACGCCGGGAAAGCCTCAAGTCATATACGAGTATTTGTAATCAGAATTGAGCTGAATCCATTTGGGTTATGAAAATATAAATTCTGAATAAGTGAAATAGTTAAAAAAAATTGCAAAAATTTTCATGATTTTCAGTGGAGTCATCAGTTTAAAAAAAAAAAATAAAAAAAATAAAAGCAATTGGGCACATTTCGCATTTATCGTGATTTACGAAAATCTACTATCTCTGACCATACGCGACTACTTCAGTAAAGTATACAATGAATACTGATGTGAAATGGTTGTATGCGGGATGTAGCAAGTTCCAATATTATTCTGCTCTGCTATATTAGCGGGAAAGTTTGCGGTCGTCTGTGTCGTGAACTTATGAAGATGAAGCTTGACATGACCTTACGAGCAAAATAATAATAAACAGCTGCAAAGGCACGCCTCACTCACGTGACCAGTGCTATACATTATTCGTCTATCTTGTTCCTGTTGTGTATGGTTCAAGTTTCATCTTGGTGTGATTAGCAGGAAATCCAGATATAGCCGTGATGGTGAGTTCCTATTCCTTCGTAATCTTGAAGGTCAGTGGTCAACCTCAAATTGATCCCGTTTTTATCTTGTTGGAAGAAATCATTAGTATTAATTACAATGCAGAGATTAAGAAAGATTAAGAATTGGGGATTGTGATTTGGAAATTTAATACAGAGCATTCGTAAAGTCATTGTCAAAGCTCGGAACTTGGGGACTTGTGTCTTTGCACGTGGCTAAGCGACCGGACTCCAATGTCAACAAACTCCCGCTTCCAGCACGGAGGTACTGTTAGGTCTGCTATAAGAGTGGTTTCTGGCTGGATCAACATATTAGTAGTATTATGGTATGCTGAAATACGTAATTTTGTAGCATATATATAATAAAAATAAACATGAGCAATATATCAAATTTACTGTTCTGCTCTGCACATTTTATTGCAGTGTATGACTACGTACATTTGAAGATTTTCGAACCCATAACTTCTTCGCCTGTTAGTTAAATATGATTTGAAACGGAAAAAAAAACTTACTTCCACGTCACATGAAGTGACGGAAGCAAACTTAAAATACTGAATGTTTTCACTGTCACTGTTCTCTGTTCGATTTTCAGCAGTTGCTAGCTGATTTCGTATCCGAGAAAGATAAGTATATCCTACATTTTTCTCGAAAATAGTTTTCAATTTGTATGTCACTACTGGGGCAGGTTTTCTACGACTTGAGCCATGGCTACGGACAAATTTCCCACCAATTTAATCTTTCAATGAATGCCCGTTTCCAGCGTCTAGTTTTGTGGCGCACAATTTACAAAATATAAACTCTCCATTCGAAGAAAATAATGTATCTCCTCCGAATTCCTCCAAGAAATTTTATACCTAAAATTTAAAGAAATGTATTTTCTAACTTCTATAATATACCCATTCGAATAACACATATTTTCCAATTCCTCGAACAGGCCGTTCACCTGTAATTCTTTGAATATCATTGGCTTTGGCATGACACAGTTTCTTCGTCCGTCTTCCTGTCATTCGATGTGACCACTTTCTTAGTACACACGACTGTCCCTGAGCACTTGCAGCGTGAGCTTTGTGTACGTTGTATCTGTAACCTTACTCATGTACACGACACACAAGTCCCCAAGTTCCGAGCTTTGGTCATTGTGCGTGTTTATATATCGTAGCCAGATATACAGAGTGATTCAAGAGGAGTTACTGCCACTCACGAAGTTTATTTCCGAAGACATTTTGAGCAAAAAATAAGTCATTTAAGCATGTGTACTATTGGCAGTATTTTCAGAGTTACACTAACTTGAAGTTATTTGTAAAAATACTCCTTTTTCTTTAGTTTGAAGGGCAAAAGAATATTACAAATAGTGAATAAGCTATTCATAAGTAACTTAAGGCGGTAACACCTGAATCAGCATGTACAGGGTGATTCAAAACCTCTGTGACAAACTATGAGAGGTGATAGATCTAACAATAAGGAACCCTTTTTGTTAAACAACCTATGTATTCTGACGCGTCGTTTCGAAGTTACCGTTGAAAATACTTTTGCGCGGGCGTATGTCAATGTATGTGTGCACCCCTGTTTGTTTGTTGAAATGTTTGTAAGAGACGAGAAGGGTTGTTGTTGTTTGTTTACGTTTAATGTTCAATACATTTTTCTTTCAGTTCAGTGTAATCATCAATTGAGAATGGATTTCTGCATTTTTCCCGAGTTAGCCGACATGGTAATGTGTTATGGGAAACGGAAGAAGAGCTCTCCACATGTACCAACAACAGTTTCAAAACAGAATTCACCCTCACCAAACAATGTTTGCTCGACTTTATCAGCGCCTTCGATACGATGGGTCTCTTCGTCCCCGGCGCATTCGTGGAAGACCGCGTAGATATCCATTCTCAATTGATGATTACACTGAACTGAAAGGAAAAGGAACCGGTATTGAACATTAAGGGGAGGTGGTACACCATGGCAGGTTAAAATATAATGTGTATGTGTCCTGATCCATTTACAAAAATGTCAATCAATACAGAAACCATCAATACATAAGTGTACCAAATTTCATCGCCCTAGGATTGGTAGTTTTAGAGAAAATCCAAAATAAAGATAGCAAATTTAACATTGCGGAGAAGGGTGTACCACCTCCCCTTAAACGTAAACAAACAACAGTCCTTCTCGTCTCTTACAAACATGTGAACAAACTAACAGGGGTGCACACATTCGCATACATTGACGTACGCCCGCGCAAAAACATTTTCAACTGTAACTTCGAAACGACGCGTCAGAAGGCATAAGCTGTTTAAAAAACAAAGGGTTCCTTATTGTTAGATCTATCACCCCTCAGAGTTTCCCGCAGAGGTTTTGAATCACCCTGTATAAAATATATATTCAGTTGCTATATATGCAAAGTCACGGCGACGTTGATTTCTGAATAAAATTATATCGATTATTTTCAAATTTGTATGTTGGGAACCTTGTCCTCTTCAGTCCCGAATTTATAAATTTATAAATTGAAATATATATATATATATATATATATATATATATATATATATATATATATATATATATATATATATATAAAATCATTCTGGGGTTCCAAAAATCCCAAATCATATCTTCACAGAAAATCAAATTTTGGAGCAATTTTGACTCTTGGTGCCCCAAAATTTTAATTCTAACTTATAAATCTGGTATAGAAATGTTGCAAAAGTGATACTCTTCATTTCTATCAAATTTAATTATTCAAAAATTCAAAAGTATCCAAGATACTGCAAAAAAAAATATAATTATGTATAGTATACGCTACAACAGGACTGAGGAAGTTAAGTAACAACAATAATAAACTAGTAGCAGTTATTGCATTCTATATATTATCAGTCTTACTAATAAAAACTCTATATACAGACGTTTAACTGTCTTATACTCATGCAAAGAGTAGCTCGTTTATAAGTCGTGTGTAAATTCCTTACTAATAATCACTACATACGTCGTGTATAACAATTTAACTGTTAACACAGCTACGTCATAGTTTCGTCATTACTTCGTTACGAAAGGTAATAGAATATCTGAGGTTCTCTATTGCATCCGGTAGAGCGCTCTAGTGTCCTGTGTTAAAGTATCGATAGTACAACTGGCTCTGATCGATTACCACACTATATTTTGGTCAAAGAGTACAAGCTAAAGCAATATTATTCTACTTATTCTGTGCTCTTTGGTGTGTTCTTCTATGGTTACAAGGCATCCATCATCATAAAATGACAGTCGATACGAACAGCTGTTAGAGGAGCGGCCATTTTTTCTCTATATACAACGCTTAAACAAGAGGGTTCATGTATATAACTACTGCAAAGGGATTCCCATTGTATAGTTACAGAATGTTTATACATCCATCGCTTATGCATGGTTTATTAGTAACATTTTCTGTCTCAACTCTGCATAAGTCTCGTGTAAAAATTATACACGGTTTATTAGTAAGACCGTATATAAAGTAGACCCCATGCTTCATTCTCAAGAAGAACCTGTTTTTCTTGTCGAATACATGTTTTGGGAAGGCGAAGGTATACGGAAATAGTGCAGCATATATTTCCTCACATATTTACAGAAACGCGAGTCCCTTATCTTACTGCAATTCGCGGACTTGCTGATAATTTTCGTGAAACACGCTCAGTGGAGGTCGTCGAGTGGAGAGGGGATCCCAATAGACCGAGGATAAACTACTTTGATTATTTAACAACGCCGATCAACTACTAGATTATTTAGTGTCGTTGAATTGGTGATAGCGAGATGGTATTTGTCGAGATGACCATGTTGTATATCATTTATCGAGAGCCTGGTGTAGGTAAATCTTGACCGCATCCTTGTTTAAGATTTTTACTTGTAAGAAATAATCATCAGAGTGTTCATTTTTTTAAATAATCTTAGGCTACTCTTATTATCACGTAGGCCTATAAATGTATTTTTCATTGACGACCATAAGGGGTTGTTGGACAATAACTTCATTTAGGTCAAAATTACCTAAATTCTTGCTTAACGGTTTAAGTACTAATTAATATTTGTTACTTATAATGAAACTATCGTCCCGCCGTCTAAGCCGTAGAGTTTTAGCTAGTGGAACGGGGTAGTCAGTATTCTACTGAATATACAAACGTTTTTCTGACATTTTGACAATTTAAAAATTTGTCGTTATATAATAAACGGTAGGCCTAGTGTTTCTTTCAATTTACCTATAACAATAATATACGTACATATTAAAATTGCAATACTGTCTACTATGTGCACATGAATATTAACTTAAGTTAAATTTTAAATTTATACGCATATTACTTAAATTGAAGTCTGTCTTAATGTTGAAATATTATTTATCTTAATTCTAATCCACCTATTACAATACATGTTAAATAAATTAGAGTCTGTCTTAATGTTGATACATCATAACATTTCTAACATGCACGTGTTTAGCTGTAATCTTCATGCATATAATATAGTATAATACTTTAATTGGAATCTATCATGATTAATTGGCATATTATTGTAGGTCATTGAAGTTTATCGATCTGATGAAACTGACGAATATTTGTAAATATTTGCTAACTAGTTTGTCATGGGTCGTAGGCTAATCTCCGCCAATGTTTCTTATTCTTTTGATCATTTCGTTTCTTTCTTTACATATTTTTTGCACTACAGTACATACATACTGATACTGTACGTACATACATACATACATGCATACAGTCCGCACCTGTGGAGTAACGGCTAGCGCGTCTGGATGCGAAACCAGGTGGTCCGGGTTCGATTCCCGGTCGGGACAAGTTACCTGGTTGAGGTTTTTTCGGGGTTTTCCCCTAACCCAATATGAGCAAATGCTGGGTAACTTTCGGTGTTGGACCCCGGACTCATTTCACCGGCATTATCACCTTCATGCCATTCAGACGCTAAATAACCAAAGATGTTGATAAAGCGTCGTAAAATGACCAACTAAAAAAACATACATACATATATAATATCAGCTTATAAAATTACATCTTCAACCATTCATCACTTTCATTAATTCAATAGATTTTGAACAATTGTAGGAATGCATTTATTGTTAGGTTACACATATTTATCATTCAACTTTTATAAAATATAAATATGTTATACCTCGCCTTAACTGTTTGTTTAAAAAACTCACAATTGTAATATATTCATATCATGTATATATACTTTCTTTTCTTATTATCTAGGTTAAGCTGTTAATTCTGTATCTTGCTTAGGTATGATCAATGTAAATAGGCAAAATAGACTAAATTGAGAGTATTCACCAATACAAATCCAAATGTATATTTGAGCCTTTCAGAGCAGAAGTGGTGTAAGTCAAAATTGGGTAATGAGGTTTGAAGTAAAAATTCTGTCCTAAAAATACAGCGCAAAGTAGCAATTAATATGTCCTTCGTGCTATCCACTGACTATTAATAGTTTAAATAAATTGAATATTAATTGCTACTTTGCGCTCTATTTTACGAATGTTTACTTTAACCCTCATTACCCATTTTTGACTTACACCACTTCTGCTCTGGACGGCTCATTTATCGTAGGAAAGGGAAAACCCTAAAAACATGTAGTATTACTCTGTAATGGAGCATGTTATTAAAAAATAAATACATACATACATACATACATAGGGGAACATGGGGCAGGACGGGGTAGTTAATGTTTGAATGCTTTTATTTGGTATCAAATAATGTAAATGTATGGGTTTTATGACATATATGCTTTTATTACACTGAAAAACAAGTAAAAAAAATATGCACTTCGAGTGAAATCCGGTCATTATAACCTTAAAATAAATTAGTTTTTCGAAATGTGTGTTTTGCCCCGTTCTGCCCCACGTATGGGGCAAAAGGGGGTATCTATTTTTTGTAATAATTAAATGGCAAAAGTGACAAAAATTATATACTGAAAGTGTGAATACTACAACATTTTACAAGTTTACTTGAGAAAAAGTCATTCGCAAAATACGCAAATGTGCGTGGCATCCACGTCTTCACTGTCTACTCCTGCGCAACAATTGTGAGCCCATTTCAGACATGATACGCATCTAATCCAAACTTCTTGTGACAAACAACAGAACGAACAACCCATTACAAGAGGTGAAATTTAATTAAATATGACGTGGGGCAGGACGGGGTACTGCCCTGTCATGTCCCACCCCGTTTTGCCCCACAGTCACAATTTCTAAGTTATGAGGTATTGGCAGGAAAAATAACGCACGAAATTTAAGAAAGTTTCGGAATTAAAAGCCAGGTAAGCACTCTATAATATGACATTAAAATAGATTATCTAAATAAATCTCATTTCTACTTACGTGTGACAAGAGAACACTTTAAAGGTGCAATGAATGATACAATATGATACAGCAACCGAATAACATACAACAGATGCAAGGAATGGCAGTAAGTGTTGTGTGATAATATATTTACATGAGTTGACGAAGTTCTAAAAAAAATTTCGGTAGATTGCACTACTTGTTGGGAAGATAGAGGCTATATCCCGTCCTACCCCTTTCCCCGTCCTACCCCTTTCCCCGTCCTGCCCCCTTCCCCGTTCTGCCCCATATTCCCCTACATACATATATACATACATACATACAGTGCTAGGAAACTTACTTTGTTTATACAGGAAATGAATCTCGCTCACATTTGCAGTAGAACAGTACAGTATATTGTTACTCAAACGTCTTCCATACTGCCGATGTGGCCCTGTTGCATGCAGTAAGGGTTGTTAACATGAATTGGCCGTTGGTCGCGCAGGTTGCCCGTTTCCTGGCTGCTCGCACCCTGAATAACTATATCGGTACGGAGTTCCTAGCTCTGTTTATTACGTTATGAGTTTTACGACTAATCTTAGCAATTTTTCTTGGATAGTGTGTTAATGTTGAAAATATTGTATCTGCAGCCATTTTATGATGCCTGAATCCTAAGTAAGTGTATCTCATAATTGTACTGGGACATCATTTTATTTTTACTTCAATTTTTATTGTACCTGAGTTTTTGAATGTACTTCACTCCCAACCCTTCTACTAATGAAGTTGAACCGTCCTCCACACAGATCCAAGACCGCATATACAGTTATAATAGCCTTACGGTCATAGTAAACAGTACGTTCCAAAAATATGTTCGCGTTTTCCAGTGACGAAAGAGCTTTCAATATTGGATCATTTTCGCACAGGTACTGTCGTCCATATGCCTACGTCGTATCCCGGTTTCCCCCACCAGCTTTTATTCGCCAGCTATTGGGTGGGCTGTCTTAGCTCTTTTCTGAGAATATTAATTTCTGTTAGGAATTGGACGTCTACGTAATATTATACAACTGTTTAAAATAACTTAAAAGAAAGGGCCTCGTTAAGTAATTAACTGTCACATGATTTCCTCCCTTTCAACGATCCTACGAAATAACCACTTGGAATGACAGTAGATAGTGTGTCTGAGCGATTTTATCTTTTCGGATCGGGCAGAAGTGAAGATTGAATTTACAGTACGTAAGGTACTCTTTTATAGAGTAGGTACAGATTATTTCAATATGAGTTACTAGTACGAAGAACGAAACGGTAATTGGGATTAGGTACAATAGCCTATAGTGCGATAATATGCACATTAGAACTGAAGCTTGTATCGAAATGAACGGCAACCATTTAAAAAAAAATGTGTTTAAATATCCATATTATGATCATTTTTCAACTTAATTTCATTCTGTATATTGTACGCTAATGTGTTGTAGACAGTATAATATACACTCCATAATGAATACGTCCACATGGATAGCTCAGTTCGTGAGTAAAAACACTCATTGTTAATACAGTACTGTATTTTGATTAAACGAAAACCTAATGAAAATGATCAAACTCAAAAGCGCAATATTTCCTAGTTCACGTAAATGGATGAACTACTTTTCTTCCCTCCTATACCTAGTAAAGTGATTTGTTTGTATATTACGTCAGTATCATCGAACTTCAGTCGTGGAAGGGGGTAGGAAATGGCGTTGATCCAGAGGTGTAGGCAAGTTAATATTAAAAATGTTAGTAAAAATAAAATGATGCCCCTGTATATGCGTTGTAAATAAAAGTTAATAACTAATAATAATATTAATATTAATAATAATAATAATGATAACGATAATAGTAATAATAATATTTTTAGTGATAGAATGCCGCCCATACTTAGTAAGAGAAGCGCTTTGTATTCTGTTCGTTTTCCATTCAGCATTGTCAGTAGTGTACTTGTTCTTTTATATTTTAACGACAGCCGTACATCAGTTCTTATCTTTTATCACGTGAAAGTGGACGGTAGTTACACTTAATCCTTTCAGGACGTTCCAAACCGCATTCCTGTGTTTTTAGTGATACTAAATTTCTAGTCTAAATGAAGAAATTGTTTCGCAAGGGAATTTGTTGTTCTTATCTACAGATATCCGCCACTCGAATTCTGAACTCACATTTAGAAAGCTTCTTGTGTAGAATATAAACATTGTTAATCTTCATCATCCGTTTATAATGTACGTAATGGTACAATCAGTTATTTTGTGGATTGCAGCTACTGCGAACGGGAGTTCGTCAGTTGAGCTCAGGAGAAAATTTTACCAGAACTGAATGCATCAGTTGAACGCGGCTGTCAGTTTAACACGAGCCACAGCAATTTCCCTTCCCATTTTGTAGAGATTGTTTAATATGTAAGTCACCTTCTTGGATAATAGTAGGCCACTCTCTGTAGGAAACCAATTCTAGTAATATTTCCGCATTACTTCTACAAATCCTTCTATATACTGTTTCCTCCTTTTGTATGTAGGATTGGCTCTAACAATATTCCCGTTGTCATTCATGTTAATGTACTGTGTGTTCTAGTTTGTATCTCAGTAATGACTTTTAGAAACAAATATACAGGGTGACTCACGAGGATTTACCGTTCTTTACGGATTAATATTTGAGGAGAAAAATTCGCTCCGGCGCCGGGGATCGAACCCGGGTCCTTGGTTTTACGTACCAAGCGCTCTGACCACTGAGCTACGCCGAATTCAATCTACAGCACCGGATCGAACCTTCCTCCTTCAATGTTTCCTAATTTTCAACATTACAGAGATTATTCTGTAGGACAAATTAATAAATCCATAATTCTCATAGCCAGCAGTGCATCATAACTGCGGAATCCCGGCCAAATAAGTCACTCAACTGAGTGCGCTCCTAGTATAATGGCAGTTGACACTAGACATATACATCAACATATATGCCTAACTTGGAGTCAGGCCACAAAGGGAAACATTGAAGGAGGAAGGTTCGATCCGGTGCTGTGGATTGAATTCGGCGTAGCTCAGTGGTCAGAGCGCTTGGTACGTAGAACCAAGGACCTGGGTTCGATCCCCGGCGCCGGAGCGAATTTTTCTCCTCAAATATTAATTGTCAACATTACAGAGATTATTCTGTAGGACAAATTAATAAATCCATAGTTCTTTACGGAGCTTATTCCTGAAGACATTTTGAGCAAAAAAAGTCATATAAACATACTTTCAGAGTTACACTAATTTAAAGTTGTTTGTAAAATACGTTTTATTCTTTAGTTTAAAGATAAAAGAATAATACAAATAGAGAATGAACCATTCAGAATGAAAATAATAATAATAATAATAATAATAATATTATTATTATTATTATTATTATTATTATTATTATTATTATTATTATTATTATTATTATTATTATTATAGGTTGGTCCACTTTTAACGTTATGGGCCCCTGCATATTTGCCAGTCCAGTCAACCTGTAGATATGGCCATGATTATGCCCATGACTGCCTTACAGTGAGGAATATTAAAAATTCGTGGCGCGACAGCACATAGATCAGCCGACACGCTGGCCTCGCGCTCATCTACCTCAGAAGAGCTGAACGATCGTCCAACCACAAAAACATAACGTGTGGTTAGCATGATGGTCTCCTAGCCGTTATAGCTGGATTTCGCCACTCACTGTAACTTCCCAAATTCTTAACGATGTAGGGTGGACACCGGTCCTACACACTGTTCGAAATCTCATGAGAAAATCTCTTACTCCAAGAAGATTGGAATCTGAGCTGATTCCATGTCGCTAGTCCATAAATAGGACTCGGTGTAATCCTCTTACAACTTACTTACTTACTTACAAATGGCTTTTAAGGAACCCGAAGGTTCATTGTCGCCCTCACATAAGCCCGCCAGCGGTCCCTATCCTGTGCAAGATTAATCCAGTCTCTATCATCACACCCCACCTCCCTCAAATCCATTTTAATATTATCCTCCCATCTACGTCTCGGCCTCCCTAAAGGTCTTTTTCCCTCCGGTCTCCCAACTAACACTCTATATGCATTTCTGGATTCGCCCATACGTGCTACATGCCCTGCCCATCTCAAACGTCTGGATTTAATGTTCCTAATTATGTCAGGTGAAGAATACAATGCGTGCAGTTCTGTGTTGTGTAAATTTCTCCATTCTCCTGTAACCTTTGCTGTGGTCGTGCCAGAGAATCAGTCCTTTTCCGAGGCTTATTATAGGGATACGTAACAAGCTGTTTTTTTACGGTGATGGGTTGTTAGCCCTTCGCCCAACCCCCAAGCTGGAGGACCACCCCTTATCGGCTGTCCACGACTGCTTATTCAATATATTCGCAGCTACCCTCCATATCTGGAGGCCGTCTCCTCTATCCGCAACCTGAGGACGCGCCATGCCGTGGTGATAGGGACCCACAATACATGGCGGTGTAATCCTCTAGATGTAATTAAGTAAAGTTAACACTAGGGTTCCCATGCGTTTCGTAAAATACGAGAACGTCCCATTTTCCACAAATGTGTCGCGTTGTCCCGTAAGAAGTCATCGGGACATGTTTTTGTCCCGTACTTAAAAATTAGTGACTTAAGAAATGAAACTTGGAATATGAACTGCTATTTTATTATAATTATATCAGTCTCTGTATTTATCCTTTGACTGAGGTTCTGGCTGATATGTATGCATGTATTATCAGGTAGTACATCTCTCTTGACTATATGTGTCAGAGGAAGAACAATAAATGTTTGTATGCATCTGAAGTCTGACTAGTGTAATATGCAACAAATCGGCGATGTATGTAATGGAGGGAAAAGGATCTGGCCACCCTACCCCTTTATCTCCTGGCCTAGTTGTCTCATAAGTGATGCCTTTTTGGTATCACTTGTGAGGTTTAAACCTGTCTTCGGGCAGTTGACTAAACAGCAACAAATCTTTATTTCTGTTGGTGTCATTGGAATTCGCTACATTGGCAACATTGGAGGTGGCAATGAATGTATACGATGTTCTTAAAACAGTTCATACTATGTAACAAACATTGTTCAATCTCACTTGTTCGATGAGATAAATAATAAAATTGTTAAAACTGTTATGAATTCCAGACTATGTAGTGAATTGAAGGAAAAGTCTTAAATTAAAACATTTACATACAGTCTTGGCGGATCTGTTAAAAAAAGTTGATGAAAATCTCCCAGATTAAGAAAAAAGAAAGCTGAGATCCTATATTAGTTACAAATGCAAATGCTGAAAGATTGTTGTCCCGCAAGTAGACTGTTGTATTCAATTAGAATTAAAGGGTTCAGAGCCATAGTGGGCCAAGCGCCATTTATTAAAAATGCAGAAAACAAGGGTTAAAATTAAATTATTACCATAATTACCTCTTCATAGAACATCTTGTTATTCATCATCTTTTACAGTATCCATCTCGCGTCACTGGAATTCCTTGTCACGAAGTATTAGAGGCTGCAAGACAATAAACACCTTTAAAACAGCTTAAAAGATAACCTTATTAGCATTTTACTCCAATCATACTGATTTAAACTATCACTGATTACATTGTTACTTCTTTATTTAGACATCATCCTGATAGTGCTGTATTTTCAAAATTGTCTCATAATAATCTCTTTCTATTATCTAATATTATTTTAAATATATTAACATTCTATGTATTTTAGATTAATTCTGCTACACAGTTTATTTCGGTGTTTAATTAATAATTCATAGTATTTTGTTGTTTAATTCGTAAATAACTCTTGTATACATGTAACTTTCATCTAAATCAAATTGTTGAATTCTTTGTAAGTTCATGCGTATGTATATATACTTTTAGCTGGTTGAGCGGAAGAGAAGACCTTACGGCCTTAACTCTGCCAGCTAAAATAAATTATTATTATTATTATTATTATTATTATTATTATTATTATTATTATTATTATTATTTAATGAAAGATATAGCAAGTAATATAAAATGTGCACATTAAAACTAAATGATTTGTCCGTCTTCATTAAATTGTGGTATTCACTTAATTTCAACCCTTTCTTTCTCCATTTTAAATAAATGGCGCTTGGCCCACTATGGCTCTGAACCCTTCAATTAGAGTCTGGCTGGGCGGAAGAGAAGGCCTACTGGCCTTAGCTCTGCCAGATTAAATAAATAAATTATTATTATTATTATTATTATTATTATTATTATTATTATTATTATTATTATTTAATGAAACATACAGCAAGTAACATAAAATATGCCCATTAAAACTAAATGATTTGTCAGTCTTCATTAAATTGTGGTATTCACTTAATTTCAACCCTTTCTTTCTCCATTTTAATTGACCCACTTTTGCTCTGAACCCTGCAATTAGAATCTGGCTGGGCGGAAGAGAAGGCCTACTGGCCTTAGCTCTGCCAGATTAAATAAATTATTATTATTATTATTATTATTATTATTATTATTATTATTATTATTATTATTATTATTATTTAATGAAAGATATAGCAAGTAATATAAAATGTGCACATTAAAACTAAATGATTTGTCCGTCTTCATTAAATTGTATTCACTTAATTTCAACCCTTTCTTTCTCCATTTTAAATAAATGGCGCTTGGCCCACTATGGCTCTGAACCCTTCAATTAGAGTCTGGCTGGGCGGAAGAGAAGGCCTACTGGCCTTAGCTCTGCCAGATTAAATAAATTATTATTATTATTATTATTATTATTATTATTATTATTATTATTATTATTAAAGTCAGTTCACGAAATCATTTTTCGTATTTGTGTTGTATTTCGTGACTTAATGCTTTAGAACAGACGTTTTTTTCAAGAAATTAATTCTCCGGAAAAATATTGTGAGTCAGGTTTACCTGTTCTGTAAGGAGCACTCTTTCAATTCATTTTGTTCAATTTATTCTTTAAGTACAGGTCCAGAAAAAAAATGGCCCACCTGAAATTTCTAATTTTCAGATTCAACGCATTAGACATGCTCATTTCTCCAAAGCAAGTGGCAGTTAGTGCAGTTTTATTAAATTTATTTCCATTGTTATCGTAACCCGAAAGGCATTTAAAAGATGCTATGAAAATTCATCTGCTCTTAATAGTAGATGAATAGGCGTATTATAAATCGTAAAATAAAATGATGGTAAACAAAATTAGCCAGCATTAAAAAAAAGAAAGAAAGAAAAAAAAAAAAGAATCTTTCGTCAACAATGTCGGAACCCTGAACTTTGTAGTCTGTGATTAAGAACGCTGCATAGACCTATCAGAATGATTGCAATGAATTGTCGTAATTGATGTTATATTGTATCGTGTTCATTTACATAATTACTCTGACATTCATTTGATCTTATTTTCAGATTAATTTCTTTTTGCATTAGTCGTGAAACACCTTCCCGTAATACTATTCAAATATGGAATAATACTGGATTGTAAACTCTTGCCACCCGCGTAGCTCAAGCGGTAGCGCGTTTGGATGATGATCCGGAGTTGCGCTCGGGCATGGTTCGATTCCTGATCATTTGTTTTTCTTTTTTTCCGAGATTCCCCCAACAATAAGACAATTTGTCAGGTAATGTATGGAGGATCCTGGGCCTCATCTCGCCATCACTAATTCCATCGACGCTAAATGACACAGTAGTTGTTTCAAGTAGTTAAATAACGAAGTAAAGAAACGGTTAAGTCATTGTGGTGTGAATCGTGCTTTGTAAAGAGCTTTAAGAGTTGGACCATTTTTTCTTTATGACACTTCGTTTTCAGTAGTAGGCCTACTCGTATATCAGTATTTAATTTTTTTTAAGTGCATTCTTTTAATATGTTCAAAGAAACTATGGATAAGTGCGATGAAAAATATACACCAAAATTGCGTTCTTGAAATCAGTGCTGAGCCTCCCGTATTTCTTTCCGATGTTTCTGGGAGTCCTTCTCAACACATACAGACATGGACAAAAATATTCATACAGAGAGTTGAAAACAATCTTTTGTACATTTGTACAAAAATATTTAAGATTGCACAAATTGCCGCAAACAAAATTATAGTATTTACATCAATATATACGAGGGGGATCCAGGAAATAACGACCGTTCGCGCATACCCACCGCGCAGCTGACTCCCCTTCCTTGTTTGAAGGTCAACTGGCTTCCTTAACATGTGTTCTCATAATGTTGTGAGTACTTTTTGCAACAAGTCGCCATTGTGCATTTCGTGTTACTTCAAAATGAACGACGTGATTGATAATCCTGTCGACTGTGAGGTGAGGAGTGTGATTCGATTTTTGAATGCCCGACATTTGAAACCTGCAGAAATTTACCGGCAATTGAAAGAAGTGTATGGTGATACTGTAATGAATGAAAGAAATGTGAGAAAATGGTGCGAAATGTTCTACAATGGGCGAACAAATGTCCACGATGAAACTCGACCCGAAAGCCCATCACTCATCACAGAAGACCTGAAGACTAAAGTGAACGACAGAATCTTGCAAGACAGGCGCACATCACTCGACGAATTGCATATTGCCTTTCCTGACATTTCTCGTTCTTTGCTCGGTGAAATTGTGTCGCAACATCTTGGCTACCACAAAATCTGTGCATGATGGTTTCCACGGCAACTGAGTGACCAACACAAAACTCAGAGAATGGCCTCAGCATTGACATTCTTGATCCGATATCACACAGATGGAGACGCCTTTCTTGATCAAATTGTGACTGGTGATGAGACCTGGGTGTCTCACAACACCCCAGAGACCAAGCGCCAATCACGTCAGTGGCATCATCCCTCGTCACCGAAGAAACCGAGAAAATTCAAACAGACTCTCTCAACACAAAAAGTCATGGCTATTGTCTTTTGGGGTCGCAAAGGTGTTCTTTTGCTGGATTTCGTGCCAAAAGGCACTACGATCAATGCAAATCGTTATTGTGAGACTTTACGAAAACTACGGCGAGCCATCGAAAACAAGAGGCGAGGAATGCTTTCGAGAGGAGTTGTGCTTCTTCACGACAACGCCCGCCCGCACACTGCTGCTTCAACTCGAGAATTGCTGGATCAATTCGGTTGGGAAATCTTTGATCATCCGCCCTATAGTCCAGACCTTGCTCCTAGCGATTTTCACCTTTTCACTAAGCTGAAAGACTTTCTGGGTGGTACGCGTTTTGGAAGTGATGAAGAGTTGAAGAAGACAGTGAACACCTGGCTTAATGAACTGGAGGCAGAGGAGTATAACACGGGAATTCTAAAGCTAGTGAACAGATACGACAAATGTTTAAATGTAGGTGGTGATTATGTAGAGAAGTAAAGGAAGCTTCAGTTATGTAACAGACTTTGTTTTTTCAAATAAATTTTTTTTTAATTATTACGACAAAACGGTCGTTATTTCCTGCATCCCCCTCATAGCTTATACACTATAATTTTAATGCAAGTAGATGAAAAAACAAAATAAAAATTTACATTGTCAGTGCACGACAATACATGGCTGGACGTAAGTATTCATACACCTTTAAAGAACAGTAAAAAATAAGGTAAAATAGTATTGTTGACTTGGTTTTAATTGTGAGTTTGCATGCCTTTACTGCATATAATTTCTCATAACCTAATTGGAACTGAATGCACCAGCTTCTGTTTTGTTTCTGATTCAGATTTTCTCCATTTCTGTTGCAGAAGGTGTTTCAATTACGACTTGCTTGTTGCATGATGTTTTCTCACCCTGAAATCAACTCCACTCCACAGTAACTTTCGACTCGGTCATTTCCAGACCAGGGTTCCTGATCTCAAATTGATACATGTGCCCTTCGACATCATCCCTGAAAGTTTGTAACACCACCTCGGAAACACTCTGTATAAATCATACCCTGATACCGTATTTTACTATAAAATAGATCAATAATAAACATGATTGTGTGAAATAATAAATATTAAACTTGAATCATGAATCTGTATGAATAGTTTTGTCAATGTACCGGTACATACGAAGACGTGCGTTGAAGTGAGGAACCACACATTCCTCGCTGATAGCGGATGCATGGCTAAGAGATTTGTGCAGTTACAGTGCTATAAATAAATACTAAGTTTGCAGCGCGGGATCTACATTCCAGTTGCATCGCTACTTCATCGCCGCATACTCTCAATTTGTCGAGTGTGTTTCTCTTGCAGACAAGTGGTGCTGAAAGAAATACCTTTTATATATCTTAACTAATTCTGCTGCTTAGAATGAAGGTCTGCATTACTTCTGGAACAGATTACAAGTTCTCTAATGCACAAGAAGCCTGAGTTGTGATGCTGCTCAATGTTGACATTTAGGGTTGTAAAAATCCTTAGTTACTTACTGGCTTTTAAGGAACCCGGAGGTTCATTGCCGCCCTTACATAAGCCCGCCATCGGTCCCTATCCTGAGCAAGATTAATCCAGTCTCTACCATCATATCCCACCTCCCTCATATCCATTTTAATATTATCTTCCCATCTACGTCTCGGCCATCCAAAGGTCTTTTTCCCTCCGGCCTTCCAACTAACACTTTATGCATTTCTGGATTCGGTCATACGTGCTACATGCCCTGCCCATCTCAAACGTCTGGATTTAATGTTCCTAATTATGTCAGGTGAAGAATACAATGCGTGCAGTTCTGCGTTGTGTAACTTTCTTCATTCTCCTGTAACTTTATCCCTCTTAGCCCCAAATATTTTCCTAAGAACCTTATTCTCAAACACCCTTAATCTCTGTTCCTCTCTCAAAGTGACAGTCCAAACTTCACAACCATATAGAACAACCGGTAACATAGCTGTTTTATAAATTCTAACTTTCAGATTTTTTGACAGCAGACTAGATGACAAGAGATTCTCAACCGAATAATAACAGGCATTGCCCATATTTATTCTGCGTTTATTTTCCTCCCGAGTGACATTTATATTTGTTACTGTTGCTCCAAGATATTTGAATTTTGCCATCTCTTCGAAGGATAAATCTCCAATTTTTATATTTCCATTTCGTACAATATTCTGGTCACGAGACATAATCTTATACTTAGTCTTTTCGGGATTTACTTCCAACCCTATCTCTTTACTTGCTTCAAATAGAATTTCCGTGTTTTCCCTAATCGTTTGTGGATTTTCTCCTAAGATATTCACATTATCCGCATAGACAAGAAGCTGATGTAACCCGTTCAATTCCAAACCCTCTGTGCTAGCCTGAACTTTCCTAATGGCATATTCTAGAGCAGAGTTAAAAAGTAGAGGTGACAATGCATCTCCCTGCTTTAGCCCGCAGTGAATTGGAAAAGCATCAGATAGAAACTGGCCTATACGGACTCTGCTGTAAGTTTCACTAAGATACATTTTAATTAATCCAACTAGTTTCTTGGGAATATCAAATTCAATAAGAATATCATATAAAACTTCTCTCTTAACCGAGTCATACGCCTTTTTGAAATCTATGAATAACTGATGTACTGTACCCTTATACTCCCATTTTTTCTACAATATCTGTCGAATACCTTTTATATACCTTAACTAATTCTGCTGCTTAAAATGGAGGTCTGTATTACGTCTGGAACCGATTACAAGTTCTCTAATGCACAAGAAGCCTGAGTTGTGATGCTGCTCAATATTGACATTTGGGGTTGTAAAAATAGCGTTTGAAACTGTTTAATTGAGGCAGGGAGATCTAAAACCCACCAACTCCAATTTTTGACAAAATTGAGTTATGGGCTGGATGATGCTTTTTAGTTTGTTCCGCATGCGTGGAAGGCAAGAATACACTAATTTCGACGTTCATCTGCATTCTGGGGGCTGTTTTAAATCTCGTGGAAGTCAGAACTCCACTTACTCCATGGAATAAGAGAGTTTTTGCATTCCAAGCTTAATTTCCCGGTAGGTGGCAACACTGTCGCTCAACCAGCTGAGTAAAGTGATACGATACGGTATTCAGAATGTCACAAAGATCTATGAAATCCATGTAAGTAAGACTGTTAAAGGCACAATATCGAGTCGATTAACTTCCAGAAACGCAATACTGATGCATCATTCTCCAGTCAACTAAAGTACAATTCAGCATTGCCATTGAAAGAAGAAAGCAAAAGGACTTGTGAAATTTAATGCAGTTTATTTCTGAGGAAAGTAGGATGAATTATCAAACTCTGTTTGCGGACAGTAATAATCTAGAATCTAGATGCACAGGAAGAACATGAGAGTGAGAGAAAAAAAACAGAATCTGTAACATGAATGCGACTGTGTTAACATTTTAATATTGTTTGTGATTTTACTTGTGTATTTTGATGTGCTTTATGGTAATTTGGGATCTTGTGTCTCATATTTGAAATTAAAAAAAAATGTAACATTATTAATCTTATTAATAAACTTCCATTTTCTCGTAGCTATATTCCAATGTTACATAAGGGAATTATGATATACTTATCTTTTTTTTCTTCACATGGCTCATATTTATTCACTTTTCTTAATTCATACACTGTGGAAGTCAGAAGACCACTAACTCCAGCAGTGCTTATTTCAAATTGTAGCGTAAGATAATGTAAAAAATTAGGTTTTGAAGTATTTAATTAATGAAGAATGTAATTTTACACAATATTAATAGATAAATGTATGATATTTAAAGTTACTAAGACAAATAATAAGTTTTTTTCTCTCTTCTGTAAAATTTGGTTTATTGGAGTTAGGGAGTTTTTGATTTCCCTGTCTCAATTGTATCGGGCAAGGTTTTAAACAATTTAAACGCTGTAGTTTTGGTTGTATAGATCCGTGGGATTTTTTAAGCGTTACAGGAAAGCTCTTCATGACTTCGCTGCAGCAAAATGAGGGTCGGAAAAAAAAACGCAATTCGACCAGCTGACTGCAGAATGGTGGACAATTAATATTGGCTTCTATAGGCTGATTCACAATAAACCGGAAACGACAACGAGAACGAGAACAGAAATATTGTATTTAAAGTATTTAAATATGAGCATTCACAATAATTAATTTAAAATACATTTATTTTACCAATATTTTCGTTCTTGTTCTCATTGTCGTTTCCGTTCCCGGTTTATTGTGAACCAGCCTTATTACTGCAGTAATAAATTAAATTTAAAAGAAACAAATATATAAAATAGTTTGGACTTCTCATGATAATGACATGAAATTATTTTTAAACGATTTTCACAATAATAAACGTTGCAAAAAACCAAAACACGCATTCCGCCATGATGGATCGTGCAGCAAACTCTTAAAGCGGTGTTTGGAATGCTTCACTGTTGCTGCAACGCTGCTACAGCGAAGGTAAAGCAAATATAATAAAAGAACGGCCTTGCTTCAGCGCTTCACATTTCACTTAAAAAAAAAAAACGAACAGAATTGCTGCAACCCGCGTTACTAGTGAGTGTTCCCAAGTATATAACTACAGGGCGCGGCACCATGCGATCACTAGGCCAGAGATAAATTAATCACCCAGGTACAGCAATACGGAAAGTGGGGAGTGGAGAAACTTGTCATGCCATACAGTGTGGTAGCTTCCAGAACAGTCTAGAAACTCGTCCATTGCGTATACAGGGTGTTAAAAACATTCAGTATTTTGCAATTTTGAGAGGTGGCAGTATTCATCAAAACAAAAAGAGATGTCTAATAAAAATGGTCCTAATATTAAATGTTGTACCAAAAAGGGCTTTGGAATTAGTATTGTAAGAAAGTATATTCTAGTGTGAGATCTTTGCTTGTTTCTTATTGAGTATAGGCTATTATATCGGCAATACAGTGAAGAAAAGAGTAGCAAGGTATGATTCCCTAAGACAGCCATGTCAACTGATGCCCATAGGCGCAAGCGCGCTCTTTAGAGCTCAGAAGAGCCTGAGCGCTGGAAAGGAGAGACAGACGAAAGAGATAGTATATACCACTTGGTCGAGCTGTATACTGTTCTCCAACCAGGAGATTAACCGTGGAAGGAATGTGCTTACTATTGCGTCATCTATTGGAGCGAAGTAGATAGATAATATTACCGTTTTAACGTCAGTTTTAAAAAAAAAACATGCGCTCTCCTACGTATGTTATTTCCTGTATGGAGGGTTTAAAAGACCAGGAGATTAACCGTGATCTGATTTTGTAACTAGGGTAGTATAAATATGTGTGTATCAATGTTATCGTTTGTGCTTTGAGAGTTAACCAATGGAGATGCGTATACCCACGTGTGTGACCTTATGACATCTTATGACATCAACATTCATTCACAGAGACTTTCTCCTGGTTGGAGTACAGTACAGGGATGGCCAGCACTGATTCAATGGATAAGGGGAAGAGAACTTATTAAAACTGTATCCATGTTAATTTTTATATTTGTCAGAGAAGTATAAGTGCATTGTAGGAATGTAAATTTTAATTCTATTGCTCATTTTTCACAAGTTTGCTCCTTTATTCAAAAGGAATATTTTCTCAACTTTTTTATAGAAATGTGAAATTTTCATGTTTTTTTATTAGTAGCCTTGCAGGTACTGAAACAATGTTTCCTTAAATCGAATATATCGTAAATACTTAATAATGAAGATAGTGTATTGAATTTTTTTTTAAATATTCGCATGGAAATTGTTTGTGAGGAAATGAATTAACAAAGCAATTATTGTTACATCATAAACAAAAGATATCATCAAGGGTAGCGACACGAAGGGGGGAAAAATTGTGGTGACGACTAGTGATGAGAAAATTAAATTGGTGACAAAATGTTGCAGTGGCAAAATGTAATGTGACGAAATCACCGGGTGACGAAAATTCCGAATCTCCTACACATTCCATTATCGAATCTTCTAATTTTCCATCCTGTAGGATCATTTCATAATGCGTATTGCACGAGTAGTAGAAATTACGTAGGGGAGGTTGGGTAGTATCGGACATCGGGTAATATCGGACAGTGCGTTTCTTCATCTACCACCGGACGGTAGTACCTGAATGACATGGTTACGTTTTTTATGCGACATCACAGAAACGTAACCATGTCATTCAGGACCATCATCTGGTGGTAGATGAAAGAAACTCTTTGTACGATGTTACCCGATGTCCGATACTACCCAACTCTCCCCTATATATCAGCGAGGGTCTGTGAAACGTGTCCAGGACACACTCCTTATTTGAAGCCGCTGCATGAACCGAGAGATGCAGTACGGCGCGGTGACTTTTAAAATAGTGCGTAACGCGAGCTTTATTGTTGCTGACGTGAGTTCATAAATGACGTACTTGCGCCGCCCTTCAAATGTCCCTAGAGGAGATCGTGACGGTCACAATGTTGTCTGCGGAGTGGTGGCAGTTGCTTTGTGTTTTTGTATACCTTCATTTACCCTATGCCCTTCCTTAAGAGCATGCTGCATTCTTTAGGTTTGATTTCTTTGACCTCGGGATATATTTGTTTGAGATGTGTCATGCGTATGGCTGTAGTGTTCTCTTTTTCAGTGATCCTGAGATCTTGTCTCCGGGGGATACAGTACAGAGTGGGCGAAAAGTCGCTTTCCCCAAACACATCCTTACATTTAATTATATTCAATTTACATTTGATTACACATTTCTTCACAGATATTGTTCAAAAATAGAGGCCCTGTTTCTCAATACACAATTCACAACGTTTAGATACTGATTTACAGATGACAGAACATAACTCACGACTTTCATCGATTTTCACGAATGACTGTTCGATCATCTGTCGCAACTGATGCTGATCCCGCAGTTTCTGAGAAAAAATAGTATTTTTCAGGATACTCCACAGCGAAAAATCACATGTCAGGTTGCAAGGTCTGGGTGCCATTCTGTTGTGCTACGACGGCCAATCAATTCATGGAATTTCTTTTTCCTGTTAGGAGGGAGGGAGGGAACATTTCACGCACTGCGACCTGAGGTCTATTGTACACCCCCCTATATGAGATGAGTTGCAAGCCCACGATCCTCTACGCGCACCGACCTAACTACTTGACCCCCTTAACGACCGGTCCCTACAGCCAACAGAGTCCATATACCACTCCTGCTTCGGCAACCTCACAAGACTCCCTTAATAGTCCGAGACGGAAGTCCTCTCCCGGGTTCCGTTGCAGTAGCTATCCATCATGACATGAATACAATCCACGGAGGCCGGTCGAGAGCCAGCAGCTTCGGAGGGCCGCCTGTAGAGCGATCTGAAAACCAGAAGAAGTGAGAGGATGATGAATCAAAAGATATAGGGGAGGAAAGAAAGTAGCGAAAATGAGTGTGGTTCCAATCGCCTTATAAATTTACCTGATATTGATCCATATGAGTGAGGGAAAAACCCCGAAAAAACCTCACCCAGGTAACTCGTCTCGACCGGGAATCGAACCCGGACCCGCTGGGTTTGGAATTCATGGAATTACTGGTGCAAGAAGTTCCTCACTCCTACACCAACATGAGGTGGTGTTCCATTCTGTTATATCAACTGCATACCGGCAAATCGAGGGCTGATTTTAAGTTTAAAATCTGAAGATATCTGTCGCTGGTAATGGTCCTGTGACACCCGCTATTCGTTTGTTCAAGTTACGACGTCTGTATAAGTATGAAATCTAAGAATACCGGGGAAAACGACTTTTAACCCACCTTGTACTGTATTCTGTTGGTTTTTTAGTCGGTTATATAACGATGCTATATCAACTACTAGATTATTCAGCGTCAGTGGAAATAGTGATAACGAAATGGTATTTGTTGAGATAAGACTGAGGATTTGCCACGGTATATCCTTACATTTGCGTTACGGGGAGAGCTCTTCGAATAAATATCAACCATCTAACCGGTCCAATGGGAATCGAACTCGCGTCCAAGCTCCGGATCAGCAGGCAAACGCGTCTACAGGTGGCCGTTGCTTTGTCCTTCTTGCATTCATACCTACTTACTATGTTTCCTGGCATGAGGAAACGGAAGTTCCCACTATACAATCCGATACATGAATATCACACTTTAAGTGTGTAATTAGTAGAGTAATATGATCTAATATTAAAACGTGTTTTGTTTGACAACATGAAATTCAATGCTTTGACTAAACGCTAATCCTTTATTCATCTGTCGTAAAAAAACTTGGCTTCTTTTTTGATAATAATCTAAGTTGGAATTTTCAAGTTAAAGAAACGATAAAAAAAAATCTGTTCTTCCATTCACTGTTTGAGTCGCTTGAGAAACTTCTTGCCCCAGCAACTAAAACTTACCCTAGTACAAACCCTAGTAATGCCGCACTTCGATTATTGTGACGTTTTGTTAAGTGATCTAAGTTCTGAACGTCAGTCAAGTTACAGCGAGCTCAGAATATGTGCGTCAGATACGTGTGCAACATCGACGATATGATCACATATCACCGTCCTTCGCAAGTCTTTCGTGGCTCCGACTTAAAGAACGCAGAACTTTACACTCTTTGTCGTTACTCTTTCGAATTCTGCACACCTCAACACCAAATTACCTTTCGTCTCGTTTCTCTTATCTATACTCTAACCACGACGTAAATACCACATCACTTATCTGTGGCACGCAAAGTATATCTCTTCATAGAACATCTTGTTATTCATCGTCTTTTACAGAATCCACCTCGCGTCAATGGAATTCCTTGTCACAAAGTATTAGGGGCTGCAAGACAATAAACACCTTTAAAAACAGCTTAAAAGATTACCTTATTAGCATTTCACTCCAATCATACTGATTTAAACTATCGCTGACTACATTGTTACTTCTTTCTTTAGACATCGTCCTGATAGTGCTGTATTTTCAAAATTGTCTCATAATAATCTCTTTCTATTATCTAATATTATTTGAAATCTATTAACATTCTATATATTTTAGCTTAATACTGCTACACAGTTTATTTCAGTGTTTAATTAATAGTTCATAGTATTTTGTTGTTTAATTCGTAAATAACTCTTGTATACATGTAACTCTCATCTAAATCAAATTGTTGAATTCTTTGTAAGTTCATGCATATGTATATATACTTTTTTGCTTGTTGAGTGGAAGAGAAGGCCTTACGGCCTTAACTCTGCCAGCTAAAATAAATTATTATTATTATTATTATTATTATTATTATTATTATTAACAGTTTACGATTTACGAGACCTAACCTAAAAATGTATTTTGTTTGTTTGATTAGTACGAATACCAAAAACGGAACACTACTTTGAAATGTATGCCCTAATTAAAATACATATTCCTAAGTCGTTACCATGCCATTTCCTCTCTTGGACGTTTTAATAAAAATCTGAACACTATAAAAAATATATTTCTGTCCATTAGCCCAGGTGCTTGTTTCATTCCAAGTAGGCCTAGGTATGTAAATTATTTCTTATTTAATTACACTTACTTGAATATAGTGTTGAATTGGAATCACAACGGAACACAACTGAATTATGTATTGATGTTAATATTAATACCGGTATTACTAATTAATTATTGTTAATTACGTTCAAATTTCACAAGCTTAGTTAGGTACTTCCATTTCATCAGATTCCTTCTACTGCAAACCAAAATTGTTGCTGCCAACATAACAGTTAGAAAATAACTGCCAGGTGTGGTATTTGTCAGTACTCGAAATTCGAAATGAAGTTGGTAAAAGAAAATTCAACATGACCTCTATAAAATCACTATAATCCACTAGCATTTGTAGTGGTAGGGGAAAATGGTTAGATTTCACCCTTAGGGTATTAGGTAAGCTGATCCGGACTATAGTTAGAAGTAAACCACTCCAAGCAATGACATTTTAAACGTAGACAATAATCATTAACCCTCTGACTCCTCTAACCCTGTCGTTGTGCAGGAAGTTCCGCTTTGTTCCAACATTAAGAAAGCTGCGGTCAGATGGTATAACAGACTAAGTTGGTAAGCCGTGTAAGAGGATGACTGCGACAACGAAACTTACAGGTGATGTCATAAGCGCTCCAAGACAATTCTACGCAAGTTGACTTCTTCATGCAGATTAAGGCTGCAAGTGTTCTGGGCAGCTGTATTTTCTCTCTGTGTGAAGGCCTTGAAAAATGCGAAGGTTATGACTTCTGACCTTGACAGACTTCTTCGTGCTGAATCAGGAAGGACTTCAAATGTTGAAATTGACATTTTGAGTAGCACTTTCGGACGAAAATGTTTAACAAAACTCCGTTTGAGTCGTGAATATCAAGAAGTTGACACTGCTGTCGAATTTTAAATCGCATATCTACCAACGCAGTATAAACTTCGCAGTTACCCAGAAGCGATGTAATTTAATATAGCGAAATACTTCTCGAGTTGAGTTCAACGTTTTTTACAGTAGGTTCACTTGACATTTGTCAGACAGTTCGTGAAAACCTCGGAAAAAGTGAATTGTTTGGCCCAAAGCTGTCAGTGCAGTCCGATGCCTAGAGCTGTGGACTCAATCCTGTGGATCTTGGTTTTATCCCCAGCGTACTCCATATTCTTAACTTGTGTTCGGCAAGACCATAGTCTTGGTGAACCAGGTGTTCTGTCTGGAAGCTCCGATTTTCTCCTACATCCCAACACATCTCCATCATATCGATGAATCATATAAATTATTTTTTCGATGATATTAAATGTATAATTTAGAAAAAATTGAACAAGTTGTGTGTGATTGGTAGTTCTTTTTTTTTTTAATAGAAAAGTTTACCATTGTTGATCGATATGATGTGTTCTGTGATTTTGCGCATTCTTACGGCTTTTAAGCAACCCGCAGGTTCATTGCCGCCCTTACATAAGCCCGCCATCGGTCCCTATCCTGAGCAAGATTAATCCAGTCTCTACCATCATATCCCACCTCCCTCAAATCCATTTTAATATTATCTTCCCATCTACGTCTCGGCCTTCCCAAAGGTCTTTTTCCCTCCGGCCTTCCAACTAACACTTTATGCATTTCTGGATTCGGTCATACGTGCTACATACCCTGCCCATCTCAAACGTCTGGATTTAATGTTCCTAATTATGTCAGGTGAAGAATACAATGCGTGCAGTTCTGCGTTGTGTAACTTTCTTCATTCTCCTGTAACTTTATCCCTCTTAGCCCCAAATATTTTCCTAAGAACCTTATTCTCAAACACCCTTAATCTCTGTTCCTCTCTCAAAGTGAGAGTCCAAACTTCACAACCATATAGAACAACCGGTAATATAACTCTTTTCTAAATTCTGCCTTTAAGATATTTTGACAGTAAAGTAGATGACTAATGGTTCTCAACCGAATAATAACAGGCATTTCCCATATTTATTCTGTGTTTAAATTCTTCCCGAGTGTCATTTATATTTGTTGCTCCAAGATATTTGAATTTTTTCACCTCTTCAAAGGATACATTTCCAATTTTTATATTTCCATTTCGTACAATATTCTGGTCACGAGACATAATCCTATACTTTGTCTTTTTCGGGATTTACTTCCAACCCTATCGCTTTACTTACTTCAAGTAAAATTCCCGTGTTTTCCCTAATCGTTTGTGGATTTTCTCCTAACGTATTCACGTCATCCGCATAGACAAAAAGCTGATGTAACCTGTTCTATTCCGGACCCTCTCTGTTAGCGTGAACTTTCCTAATGGCATTTTTGCATATCTTTAATTAATTATCAATCAGGGCTATGGTAATTACACTATAATTTTTAACTATAGACACATTGAATAAGAAAATACTGATGAATAAGTGGTAAAATTTTCATGGTTATGGCCCAAAATACATTGTTATTCTAGTATTAAGGTACGTTTTCCTCGGTGCGACTATTGCGATGATCGTTCAACGATGATCGTGCAACGATAATCGCTGAGCACTATTTCTTTGTATTTTCTAGAGTCGCGGCAGTCGCTCGGAGGAAAACAGCTCCATAGAAAATACAAAGAAATAGTGCTCAACGATCGTTGCACGATCATCGCAATAGTCGCACCGAGGAAAACGTACCTTTAAACAGCGTGCAGAACAATTTTCACTAACCCCAATGTTCGCGTAATTGTTCCGCAGGTATGGCTAAATTTATTTAATTTATTTTCAGTGGCTTGATCTTTCTTATATGTGATTGATACTTGATCAATTAATGTTCAAAATATTAGTTTATTAGAAATACACCTGAAGTACGACTTGCCAAGAATCTTATTTTCTACATCGAGAATATGTACTTGTCAACGTTTCATAATTTTTCTATGTTATGTGCAATAAGAACCTAAAACTCAGACACTACCATAGTATCGGATAATGTTGAATAAAGGTTCTTTGAGCTTGAAATCTTCCATACTGATGCACAGGCTGAGTAAAGGTTTTTGTTTGTTGCAGTTACAGTCGCCAGAACCGCAATATGATGGAGAAGCATCGGAGGGACAAGATGAACGCCCACATAAGCAATCTAGCCCTCCTGGTGCCCACAGTGGCGAACTCGCCCAAGAAGATGGACAAGACGAGTATCCTGAGACTGACCGCGGCATTCCTTCGTCTTCATAAGTGTAAGTTTTTTTTGTTAATCCTTACCAACAACAAATCTTCAGTTCGTGGAGACTATTTTGGATAATGCAACCATGTGAGAGAAGTCGGAGAAACGGAGAAATTAAGCCTCACGTTGTTGTAGAACCCGAAATCTTCACGGAGGAAGCCTGTATGCCATAATTCTGTTGCCGTATTTGATACTGTGACTGAGGCACGTTTTTGTGTCTGTTTCTTTCAGTCTTGACGACAGAGCCCGGTGAAAATGACACCAGACTGGGACTTCCCAACTACATGAAGAAGTACAACCTCTCCCAAGCCCTGATGGAGGTAAGCTGGTTGTTATTTCTTTGCATTTCTGCGGTGTCAAATGCGCTGGTAAATTGGAAGTAAGTGCACATGAAGTGAAAAGTAATTGCATCGAGAAAGTTGTGTCCTTTCCTAACATTTTCTTTCAGAGTAAGAGACGAGTGACAGTCTTATGCTACTTCACGTCTGTTCGCTACCTTTCCGGTTTCGAACACATGTACAGACGTGGACAAATTATTAGACTAAATTATGTGCAACGAAGCTGTATTTATCGGTAGAAATAATGAACAGAAAATTGAGTATTGAGGTTACTAATATTTTGTGAACATTCCCTTATTCTTTATTAACACGTTGATTTTGTCAGGGATGCTGGGAACCAAAGTTTGACACTTTCTTTGAATATCAGCATCATTTAGCCAAATATCAGACAGTGCTTAAATCAGTCCATGTTTTGTTGAAAGCCTCCATTTGTTGACTTTCTTCTTCATTATAGACCACAGATTTTCGATTTCGTTCATGTCCGGTCTTCTTGCAGGCCATGGGTGAATATCTTCTGCAATATATAATTAAAACACCAATAGTATCGACATAGCCAGAAAAGAATGTATTTAACCATTGGAAAAATATACCAGAAGATGTAAACAACCATATTTACAACAATATAGACTCTGTGAATTATACTGATAGTTGATGTATTATATTTCCAAGAAAACGTTTTAGTCTAATAATTGGTTCACGTCTGTAATTTACGTTCTGTGGATCTGAGATACATGAAAAAAGTACAGTACCAATGGAAAGAGAAACTCAAAAAGTTCAGTTCGTTACCGTAAAAATGTTCAATGTGTCCCCCATTGGTAACACGGCACACATCAAGCCTATAGTCAATTTCCACGTGGTTACGCGGGTTTTCCGACCCCCAGATTCTGAGGTTATAGCTGTTCACCTGTTCACCTTACCAGAAAGATGAAAAGTGGCTTCGTCAGAAAACACCACGGAACGAATAAATTCATCATCATTTTCAATTACTTATGCAGAAATTTCTTCGTAGCACTTTGTCCTCTGGTTTTAGGGCTTATAGCAGCTGTAGTCGGTACAGATGAAATCGCAACCGCTTGCGAAGAATCTTGCGTTAAACTAGTGTACTATTTACGAATTGTAGGCCCACTGGATGAATCTGCACAAACTTTGTTCGGTAATGCCATTGCACATTAATAACTGACTGGTTTAAATGAATATCAAGCACACAAAAATCTTTTCTGTCCTCTATAGCAGGGATTTCGCTTCAGCAATGAACAAATTTGTTTATATGCGCTATTATGAGGCAGTGTTACGAACTAGGAAAACAATGTTGCCACGACTAAACATTTTGAGTCTCTCTTTCCATTGGTGCTATTTTCATGCACCTCAGATTCATAGAACGTAAATTACATGTTTTTGAAACCGGAAAGTTATTTTGTAGGACCCCTGTACTATGTCTTAGATCAGCCCTCATAATCAAATCTACAACTAACTGTCGACGGCTACATCTTACATCAGTTTTCACGATCCAATCTACAACTGACTGTAAATATACTATATCTTACATCAGTCCTCCCGCTCCTAACTACGAATAACTGTAACCTTACTACAGCTTACATCATTGCTCATGATGGGCTCTACAGTTACTACATATTACATCAGTCCTCATGATCCGATCTACAACTGTCAATATACATATTGCATTAGTCCTCACGATCCGATCTACAACTGTCTATCGCTATGCATAGGCTACATCGGTTTTCACAATCTAATCTACAACTGACTTACCGATATAGCTAGAGTGGATCGGGGGAAGATGCCTCACTTTTCTTCGATTGAAAATTTAAGATATTGTTCATTTAGTTTTGAAATTCATATTGAAATATCAAAGTCTGGAAGGTATTTAGAAACTATATTTTTTTGTACGAAACAGAAAATATGAATTACCTTGTTTATAGACACAGGTTTTCTTCTTACTTGCATTGTAGGCATTTTTCCCCGATAGTCGGGTAAGATGGGAAATGCAATTAACACATTTATTGACATATGTATTTTACCTGAACTTGATTTGATACATGTACGAGTATATAACAAAAATGACTTAATCTGAAGACACTTTCTCACTCGTTTATCACTACTTAGCATCATAGCCATTGCACAGATGTTATTGCCGTGTGAAAGACTCGTGAAACCTCTTTTTGTACACAATGAATTCAGTCCAGTACATTTTTTGTCATCATTCTTTTTTAGGCGGCGTCTAAGGGTACGGTAAGGAATCTCGTATGCTTGCGATGCTCTAAAACAGTTCATACCTGTTGTTCTAACATATTCTATCGCAAGTTGAAGACTGTCCTCAATCCACTGTCTTCTATAAGAGGAACTTACGTAATGTTTACGCATTCCGTGCAATAAAACAAAAAATAAAACTCTTACAACAAGTTGCCATCTTACCCCGAAAAAAGTGACCATCTTCTCCAAGTATCGGAATAAGATGCGTAGTGCTGTGATGCAATCTAAGATGGCGGAACAAGGTCGTTGGTTGTTAACAAAACAAACTTTAGAACCTTTACTACAATATCCATTACAAAGGTTTGACAGTTATTACGAATTCAAGGATGTATTAAAATTTTAACATACCTTTGCAATTATTTTATAGCAGAAAAAAGCTTGCTTCTTTTCACAACAAGAACACGTGGCAAAATGAGTTACAGGCATTCAACTGTTTCAGTTATCATGAAGATATGCGCGTGGCGTTCTCTCTTGGAAGAATGCGAAACTGTAAAGAAATAAGCATCTTCCCCCGATAGTCATCGCCCACTGTTTCACTCTACTGTATCTTACATCAGTCCTCCCGCTCGAAAGCACAAATAACTATAATCTCACTAAATCTTATGTCAATGCTCACGATCGGATCTACAATTTTAGTGTCAATATACTACATCTTCAATCAGTCCTCACGATCCTGTCTATAACCAACTGTAAATATACTATATCTTACATCAGTCCTCCCGCTCCGAACTGCAAATACATACAAATACATCAGTCCTTACAATCCGACCTCCAATATACATGTTGCACCATCTTTACGATCTGATCTATAATCACCTCCCGATATTCATATTCTTACATCAGTCCTTACAATCCGATCTACAAACAACTATCGGAATACATGTTAAACTAGCCCTCACGATTAGATCTACAGGGACATCATTTTATTTTTACTAACATTTCCTATATTAACCTGGCTATACCTTTAGATCGACTGAGAACCGGAAACACCGTTTGCTACCCCCTTCCACAACTGGAGTTCGATGATACTGGCGTAAAATGCAAATAAATCACTTTACTAGGTATGGGAAGGAAGAAAAGTAGTTCATCCATTTACGTAAACTAGGAAATATCACGCTTTTGAGTTGCATAATTTTCATTGGGTTTTTGTTGAATCAAAATACAGTACAATATTAATAATAAGCGTTTTTACTCACGAACTCAGTTGTCCATGCGGACGTATTCATTATGCAGTGTATATTATACTGTCTACAGCACATTAGCATACACTATAGAGAATGAAGTTAAATTGAAAAATAATCATAATATGGATATTTAGACACATTTTTGAAAATGGTGGCCGTTCATTTCGATACAGGCTTCAGTTCTAATGTGCATATTATCGCACTAAAGACTATTCTACCTAATTGCAATTACCAGGTTCGTACTTCATATCAATAACTCATGTTGAAATAATTCTGTACCTACTATATAAAAGATTACCTTACGTACTGTAAATTCAATCTTTAATTCTGCCCGATCCGAAAAGATAAAATCACTCAGACATGCTATCTAGGCCTGCTGTCCGTCCAAGTGGTTATGTCACAGGGTCGTAGAAAGGGAGGAAATCACGTGACAGTTAATTACTTAACGAGGCCCTTTTATTTAAGTTATTTTAAACAATTGTATGGGTATAATATTACGTAGACGTCCGATTCCTAACATAAATTAATGTTCTCAGAAAAGAGCTAAGACAGTCCAGCCACTAGCCTTTGCAGAGAGTCGAATAGAAGCAGGTGGGGGAAACCGGGGTGGGACGTAGGCAAATGGACGACAGTACCTGTGCGAAAATGATTCAATTTCGAAAGCTCTTTCATCACTGGAAAACGCGAACATGTTTTTGGAACGTACTGTTTGCTATGACCGTAAGGCTACTATGACTGTATATGCGGTCTTGATTCTGTGTGGAGGACGGTTGAACTTCATTAGTAGAAGTGGTGGGAGTGAAACACATTAAAAAAACTCAAGTACAATAAAAATTGAAGTAAAAATAAAATGATGTCCCTGTACAACTAACTTGCTTGCATACTACAACTTCCATCAGTCCTCACGATCTGATACATCTTATATCGATCTTCACAATACGATCTATAACTTATCGATATACTTTATCTTACACCAGTCCTCACGATCCGATCTATAATTAACTGCCAATAATTTACACCTTACCTCGATCCTCACGATTTGATCTACAAGCAACTGTCGATATACATGTTAAATCAGTCCTCACGATCAGATCTACAACTAACTTTTTGGCATACTACATCTTACATCAGTCCTCACGATCAGATCTACAACTAGCTGTGAATGTAGTATATTTTGCATCAGTCCTCCCGCTCCTAACTGCAAATAACTCTAATCATACTACAGTTTACATTATGGGTAGTCCTTACAATCCGATCTGCAATATACATGTTACACCATCTTTACGATCTGATCTATAATTGCCTCCCGATATTCATATTCTTACATCATTTCTTTCCATTCGATCTGCAAACAACTAGTCCTCACGATTAGATCTGCAACTAATTTGCCTACATACTATGACTTCATCAGTCTGCACGATCCGATACATCTTATCGATCTTCACAATCCGATCTATAACTTACGGATATACTTTATCTTACATTAGTCCTCAGGATCCGATCTATAATTAACTGCCAATAATTTACACCTTACATCAGTTCTCACGATCTGATCTACAAGCAGCTGTCATATACATCTTAAACCAGTCCTCACGATCAGATCTACAACTAATTTTTTGACATACTACATCTTACAGCAGTCCTCACCCTCACTATCCTTTCTACAATTGAAGGGTTCAGAGCCGTAGTGGGCCAAGCGCCATTTATTAAAAACTGAGTGAAGGGTTAAAGTTAAGTGAATACCATAATTTAATGAAGATTGACGTATCATTTAATTTTAATGTGCATATTTTATCTTACTTGCTATATGTTTCGTTAAGTTATAGTAATCACTTAATATTAACCCTTGTTTTCTCCGTTTCTAATAAATGGTGCTTGGCCCACTATAGCTCTGAACCTTTCAATTAACTGTCGATATAGGCTACATCTTACGTAAGGCCTTAGTAATGTCATGGGGTCTAGTCGGTTTTAACATTTGGTGTACCTATACACATGTGGTCGAACGATGTGCAGACATGCGGGAAGTTTACGACAGACCATCTGTCTGCTTTAGACATGAAGTATTCTTTAACTGCAGTTTTTTTTAAACCCCAGAGTGTATTCACCCCTTTAGTGACACCGTATGTTAGAGGTCACTGTGTTATTGAAATACAGTAGATGATTGTTCGACACTTCAAAAATTGCATAACATCATCTGTATAAATTCTTTTATAAGTTTATTCAACCATTTGACATAAATATAAAGGTATGGAATTACGAATGTTTTCGCCGTTACATAATCAGGGCCTATTACACCAGCGTTTCTAAACTACTGTCCGCGGACCACCTGTGGTCCTCGAGGTCTACCCTTGTGGTCCTTCAAAAAAATACAGAAGAAAAAATAAAATTCGAACGAATTGCGTATCACACTATAGCTTAAAATGTCAGTTTGAAAATGACACATGGCAATCGATTTTCACTTTTTCTCTCAGTACAGACATTTTATGAAATCTATTACCCTACCCGTCTATCGACTTCCCACTCTACTCTCAGCAACAAAAGAGGGATTTAAAGCACTATATACGTGGTTTTTCTCGATATCTTTTCCCTGCACATCTGGCGCCGCGCCTGTAACCCAGCCAGGGACCACCCGAATTCATAACAGAGGACCAAAGTACCGAATTTTAATTCAGTTTTAAAATATAAGTATACTGGTATTAAAATATGCTACGGAAATGATAAATTTGCTTTCAAAGGGAACAAGAATAAGATGGTCCGCGGAACTGTTCTGATTTTAAAAAGTGGTCCCCACTTCAAAAAAGTTTGAGAAACGCTGTATTGCACAATATTATTTCATTTATGAATACATATTGTTTTTCAAAAGTTAAAAATTTAATTACATAAAATAAAATTGCCAATGATTTGGTTGCTGTAACATAAAACTAAAATGCTCATAATAATGCCCTATATTAAATCAGTAATTACGCACATTTGGTTCTGTAGTCTTGTGTTTGGTTACCTAAACCCCTCACGTGACCCGCAACCGTGTAGTTATGTAAGTAGTATAGACCGGCGGCACCAGACCTTGCTACAGGTCTGCTCTTCAGGAAACATGCGAAAACAAAACAAAGCTATGCGCTTGGAGATCAGATAGAAGCATCTGGTAGCCAGCATATCATTAGGAAAGAAAACGTGTATTTTATGAACAAGAAGGACAAATTTTTCATTTGAAACACTTAAAATTTTTACAGTCATTCATTGTAATGTAAAGCACGCACTCAAAATTTGTTCCAATTCAAGTTTGTGCTGACATTTACGTTTTTTTCATTTGTTAAGTCCAATCTCTAATTAAATTTAAAGTATCTTACGAGAAGTTACATTTGTTCGGATCAAATATGTACATAATTAAAGAACGAAATTGAAATTATTTCAATCAGTTATTATCATAATACACTGCTCTCTTAAATTGCTGAGTATATTGGGAATTAAATCAATGGCTTTCCCAAAACAATCATTGAAATGTTTCATATAAAACAGTTTTTATCTCGGAAAAGAAGCAAAAACGAGCAAAATTGTATTAATTTTTTTTAATATCTCGAGGAATAACCCCCGGAAATGAAGACATTACATACGGTTTACCATGTAAATGAATATTAGTTTTTTTGCTGTTCCTGAAAAGATTACTTTTTGTGATTATAACCATTCTGAAGTGACTTAGTCAACTGGAATTCAGCGAAGGTCTGCTTAAAAAATTCACTCTTCTGAAAAATACCATTTCGTTTAAGGAATAGTCAAGTTGAATGAATATTTCACTGTGTAAGTAGAATAAGAAGTTTAATTTGTGTGAAAACAATACTGTGTAAGTAGGATAAGTAGTTTAATTCTTTAAAGTGTGAGAAAACAATACTGTGTCAGTAGAATAAGTAGTTTAATTCTTTAAAGTGTGTGAAAACAATACTGTGTAAGTAGAATAAGTATTTTAATTCTTTAACGTGTGTAAAAACAATACTGTGTAAGTAGAATAAGTATTTAATTCTTTAAAGTGACTGAAAACAATACTGTAGTGTGTGAAAACAATACTTTGTAAGTAGAATAAGTAGTTTAATTCTTTAAAGTGTGTGAAAACAATACTGTGTAAGTAGAATAAGTAATTTAATTCTTTAAAGTGTGTGAAAACAATACTGTGTAAGTAGAATAAGTATTTTAATTCTTTAACGTGTGTGAAAACAATACTGTGTAAGTAGAATAAGTATTTAATTCTTTAAAGTGACTGCAAACAATACTGTAGTATGTGAAAACAATACTTTGTAAGTAGAATAAGTATTTAATTCTTTAAAGTGACTGAAAACAATACTGTAGTGTGTGAAAACAATACTTTGTAAGTAAAATAAGTAGTTCAATTCTTTAAAGTGTGTGAAAACAATACTGTGTAAGTAGAATAAGTATTTTAATTCTTTAACGTGTGTGAAAACAATACTGTGTAAGTAGAATAAGTATTTAATTCTTTAAAGTGACTGAAAACGATACTGTAGTGTGTGAAAACAATACTTTGTAAGTAGAATAAGTAGTTTAATTCTTTAAAGTGTGTGAAAACAATACTGTGTAAGTAGAATAAGTATTTTAATTCTTTAACGTGTGTGAAAACAATACTGTGTAAGTAGAATAAGTATTTAATTCTTTAACGTGTGTGAAAACAATACTGTGTAAGTAGAATAAGTATTTTAATTCTTTAACGTGTGTGAAAACAATACTGTGTAAGTAGACTAAGTATTTAATTCTTTAACGTGTGTGAAAACAATACTGTGTAAGTAGAATAAGTAGTTTAATTCTTTAAAGTGTGTGAAAACAATACTGTGTAAGTAGAATAAGTATTTTAATTCTTTAACGTGTGTAAAAACAATACTGTGTAAGTAGAATAAGTATTTAATTCTTTAAAGTGACTGAAAACAATACTGTAGTGTGTGAAAACAATACTTTGTAAGTAGAATAAGTATTTAATTCTTTAAAGTGACTGAAAACAATACTGTAGTGTGTGAAAACAATACTTTGTAAGTAGAATAAGTAGTTTAATTTCTTAAAGTGTGTGAAAACAATACTGTGTAAGTAGAATAAGTATTTTAATTCTTTAACGTGTGTGAAAACAATACTGTGTAAGTAGAATAAGTATTTAATTCTTTAAAGTGACTGAAAACAATACTGTAGTGTGTGAAAACAATACTTTGTAAGTAAAATAAGTAGTTTAATTCTTTAAAGTGTGTGAAAACAATACTGTGTAAGTAGAATAAGTAGTTTAATTTCTTAAAGTGTGTGAAAACAATACTGTGTAAGTAGAATAAGTATTTTAATTCTTTAACGTGTGTGAAAACAATACTGTGTAAGTAGAATAAGTATTTAATTCTTTAAAGTGACTGAAAACAATACTGTAGTGTGTGAAAACAATACTTTGTAAGTAAAATAAGTAGTTTAATTCTTTAAAGTGTGTGAAAACAATACTGTGTAAGTAGAATAAGTAGTTTAATTTCTTAAAGTGTGTGAAAACAATACTGTGTAAGTAGAATAAGTATTTTAATTCTTTAACGTGTGTGAAAACAATACTGTGTAAGTAGAATAAGTATTTAATTCTTTAAAGTGACTGAAAACAATACTGTAGTGTGTGAAAACAATACTTTGTAAGTAAAATAAGTAGTTTAATTCTTTAAAGTGTGTGAAAACAATACTGTGTAAGTAGAATAAGTATTTTAATTCTTTAACGTGTGTGAAAACAATACTGTGTAAGTAGAATAAGTATTTTAATTCTTTAAAGTGTGTGAAAACAGTGCAATTTCACGCACTGTTAGCAGTGTGTGAAGTGAGCCTCTTCGACACTAGTGCGTGAAGTGAGCATAGTGTGTGTGTGTGTATGTGTGTGTGTGAAGTAATATTTTGAGGCTATTTGAGAAACTCGGCAAGTCTCGTTTCTCAGATCTACACTCCTGTCAAAATACTACCCATTTCACAAACTTGTAACATAAATTACTATAAATTCTTTATGTGTGAAAACAATAACACAACTACACGCATTGTATTCTTCACCTGACATAATTAGGAACATTAAATCCAGACGTTTGAGATGGGCAGGGCATGTATCACGTATGGGCGAATCCAGAAATGCATATAGAGTGTTAGTTGGGAGGACGGAGGGAGAAAGACCTTTAGGGAGGCCGAGACGTAGATAGGAAGATAATATTAAAATGGATTTGAGGGAGGTGCGATATGATGATAGAGAATGGATTAATCTTGCTCAGGATAGGGACCGATGGCGGGCTTATGTGAGGGCGGCAATGAACCTTCGGGTTCCTTAAAAGCCAGTAAGTAAGTAAGTCACAATGTATGAAAACAATAAGTGAATGGCAAACTGAAGAAATGTTAAAAGTAGTCCCCCCCCCCCCCCGTAAATCGAAATCTGCCTCCAGACTTTGTGAGAAAAATACCTGTTAACCTTACTATAATCTGAACTGTTAAAATTCAGTTCGATCTCCATCCTTCGCTTCTCAGTGTATTTGGTCATATTTTCTAGACCCCTCTGTGAATAATGCCCTGCTTGTCGCGTGATGACTTTGTTGATAACGTAGTCTATGTATATGTTCACGTCCTTCAGAAATCCCCCTCCCTTCCTCCTCGCAAGAAAAAGAAATATGCATACAGTTGCATTTATTCATATCGCGCCATGCAGTTCACTGAAGTGTCGCAATCCATGAGAAAATGGCCGCCACATACATTATCTGCTGATGTTTGTCCTTCATTAGGCAAGAGTGTGCATGTTCTGAACTGTAAATGCCACGGCCTACTGAATGCCTTTCAAACAGGTCCCATTTAGTTCCAAAGTAAGACATTTAGTTCTGAAGTATCTCAAAGTGTGTGCGTATGAATGTGTCTATGTGTGTGTTTCTTACCAGTCAGTCTAACTCAGTCCGTATCTGTTAAGAGGGAGTGTTGGTTGAAATGTGTATTTTCTACAATTTTTCATGTAGAGACTTCTTATTTTATACACCTCACCCTCTTCCTATAGGTATTCTCGGATTTAAGTTTCATTATAGTCAGATTAACGGTTTTTGAGCTTTCAAATTTTTAAAATGAAAATTTGCATATTTTCTCTCAAAAAATTTAATTTTTATACTTGACTTCTTTTACGACATCTCTGTTATGGTTATAAAAAAGAATTGAATAGACTGAATTATAATTTTAATCGTATGTGTTTTTTGTGTGTATATGTTTTTGTGTGTTTGTGTGCGTGCGTGCGCACCCGCGTAATTAAAATCTTTAGTGTCAAGTCAGTATGCTTAATTTTTTATGCTCGACCATGCCGAAATGTAGTAATTATACAGCTGGTAGTAGCCCTTTAATGCACCTCATTAAAGTACACCTATTCATTATAATTCAGTTGTTCAGCCAATGAGAAATCACCATTGTACCATTATAAAACCGCAAGTATCGATTATTCTCGGATATGCAATCGAAACACAATTAGCGAAACGACACGGAGGCTGGAAATCCAATACTGTCGCAGAAGGTTATGTTCTGTTACCATAATAATTAGCGTTAATTATAAATAATATTCAAATAAATTCAATTTGTCATCTCGTTTTTCAATTCTAAATCAATTTCCATGTTATATCAAGACTAATGTTCATGTTATTCTCTGGATTATATCAAGGTCAATGACATTCGTACCTCGGGAAAAATCAATACTTTCGCGTCTGCGCGCATCTCACAATTTAGGTCAGTTCCGCTCCTCGCTTAGATAACCATAACATGAATACTTATGAATAATTTCAAGTTAGAATTATGGTCCAGCATAAAAAGTCGTATGAAACTTGCCTATAATGGTAATTAAGACGCTTGTATGAAAATTATGAAACTCGCTTGCGCTCGTTTCATAAACAAACATACTCGCGTCTTAATTACTACCATCATAGGCTCGTTGCATAATGTACTATTAATTTCGAAAGTATTTATCAAAAACTGCTGCTATGGTTTGTTAACCACTGTTTATAGAAAACACAGATGCAGTAAAGATTTCAAGAACCTAACGTCAAAACTCTGGACATAAATGAATGTGCTGAAAAAGAAGTTCGCATGTTACTCAAATTGAAGAGAGCGGCCATTTAGATATGACGTAATTTTTTACTTTTCTATGCGCCTCAAAGCGCCCAAACGTGGTCAGCATATAAGTTAGAGTCCACACCTGTGGAGTAACGGTCAGCGCGTCTGGCTGCGAAACCAGGTGGCCCGGGTTCGAATTCCGTTCGGCGCAAGTTACCTGGTTGAGGTTTTTTCCGGGGTTTTCCCTCAACCCAATACGAGCAAATGCTGGGTAACTTTCGGTGCTGGACCTCGGACTCATGTCACCGCCATTATCACCTTCATATCATTCAGACGCTAAATAACCTAGATGTTGATGCAGCGTCGTAAAAATAACCCAATATATGTTAGAGATTGCTGCGTTAAAAATGAATTTTTGATTGAAAATTACAAAAATATGTCTCTTCTCATCTCCCAGGGATGTGTTAATTGCTGCTGCTGTCGTCAATGATAAGATCCTTCCATACATAACATTGGCAATATACTCGGAGACATGCCTATTATTTTATCCAAGAAGCCTTAAATCCCCTCCCCCATCCCACCCCGATCCCATCCTGACTAACATGACCGGGGAGAAGTTCCTTAGTTTGCCGCTTTGTGGACGGAGTGTGCTACAGTCGCGCTCAAACCTGACGTTTACAGGTGTGTCCGCTTATCGGCGATAACCAATAGCGGCAGTGCTGCGTTGCAACATATGGGCACGCAGACTCGCCGCTTAAAAAGTCTCAAGTTCAAATAACAAATGCGCTCCGAAAATTGGTATGTTGTAGGGACCCTGAATGTATATATGTTAAGTATTTAATGTTTTCTGAACACACAGAAATAAAAATCACGTTTCTACCCCTAGTGGTTCCAATTTTATAGGTTAATACAGTAGAACTCCGATAAGACGCAGTTCAAGGGACCGGGTTTATACCGCGTATTAAGGCTGGTTCACAATAAACCGGGAACGAGATCCAGAATGAAAACGAGAAGCAGAGGACGTGAATATGAAAATTTTTTATTCACAATAACCCGAGAACGTAGATGACTATGCATATCGATATGCATGTCAATAACGATATGTAAAGTCGATATTACGCATTCTGATGTTATTTGTGTATAATTGACCAATGACATTCTCTCATGAGTACAAGGCAGCCATCATAAACACAGGTTAACCAGCTTCGAAATTTCAACTGAAACATTTCATTAGGTACGGCACTATAAATATGCCCCTGCATCTTTATTATCACAACCTATTTTAAGTCTACCATAACGTAAAATAATTAGAGAAGAAACATTTGTAATAGAACAAATATGAACACAACAGTAGTTATTGAATTGAAGCATGAATATGTAGTGTGTAATACAACCAATACAGTAATAAAATATGATTCACTTACGATCGGTGTTCCAAGATGCATCTATTGAAAGCCACGCATTCTCCTTCATTTTCTCATCTTTATACGAGGCGCGCCGCTTATCGTAAACGTGAGGATTTTCCTCAACACTCAATATTAGAATCTCATCAAATAAAACTTGCTCCATGTGCACAGCACAGAACAAAATAATGCATAGGTTATGTCACGGTCGTCTTGCTACAAAATATACGACGACAAAATAGCTCTTAGGTGGCAATAGAATGAATGTAGTGGGCTGTGATCGGAAACGTGAACGCCAAAGTTGAAACTTGGCCAACTCTCCGTTCCCGATCCCCTGCTCCGGCAAGCTTTTCGTTAATTGTGAATGCTCACATTTAAATGTACACATTTTAATGTACACATTTTAACAATTTTACCGTTTTCGTTTCCGTTCCGATTCTCGTTTCCGGTTTATTGTGAACCAGCCTTTAATCGGGACCGCATATTAGGCGGGAATACTAATTTTGTCTTATATACAGTATCTATTAACATTTTTCTTTATTGAAATACTTGATTCATGAAAGGTAATATAGTATTACTCCATTATATAATTACTGTACTGTACATCAAAAACATTTACAATATGTAGGCCCACTGTACTTAACAGTTGTTTGCCGTGTGCGTGTTCTCCAAGTCCTCATGTTTGCCACACTTCACTTTCCTGCGCTTACATCTCCCGACGTCGCAGCTGCAGTGATTGAGTCGCGAATTTTTCTGTATCGTCCTTAATGTCCATGGTATTCATAATGAATCAGAGAGTTGTTTTTGATTAAGAGTAGTGTTTTCATCGTACTCTCGTAAGATTTCCAATTTTTTCGACATAGAAAGCGCTTTTCGTGTAACACGTACACTAACAGGCACTCCAATAAAAGACAACAAACTGACCAGCAAAAATTTCCATCCGAGGGCCAAAATGTTTCATTGCTGTTACAGTACATTGCTGAAAATTACATCGAAAATATTGCACAAAAATAGAGTAATATGCGGGACTTCAGCGTAACAAACAGGGTATTTTATAAAGGCGTTATAATATACTAAATGTGCAGGCATATAATAACCACTATTTTTGCAAGAATAGGCTTTGACAGCATGGACATAATGCTATATAGGGCCATGTACAGAAAATTACTATTTCAAATTATTATTTATTTTATCATGCTGCGCATTTGTGTTATTCGACAACTTTATTAGCCCTAATGAAAGTAAAAATATTACAAAAATTGATATAAACTCAGCAAGTATGATTATTTGCGTCTGACTCGACTAATTTTTCTATGTTTTGTGACTTTTAATTTCATTCCTTGCAATCTGATGACATTATTATTATTATTATTATTATTATTATTATTATTATTATTATTATTATTATACTTGGAAAACACATGGAAGTATACCGATAAATCGTTTGTCCCAAATAGATACTTTATTATTTGCTGATGATATTGTGTTTATGGCAACTTCAGAAGATAATTAAATACTTAAAAGGTCAAAATACAACAGTGTTCATAAGTGAAGATTGACAATAATGGAGATAATTACTACAGTTGTCTGAACACTATTTATTGATAAAATAAATAAAATAATAAAAATGGTTAGAAACCATACATGTTTCGGGGGCTATACTCTCCCATCTTCAGTGGTTGTACCACGACTACGGTGTAGATGTTCTACCGCGTTTCGTATCGCGGTAGAACATCTACACCGTAGTCGTGGTACAACCACTGAAGATGGGAGAGTATAGCCCCCGAAACATGTATGGTTTCTAACCACTTTTATTATTTTATTTATTTTATCAATAAATAGTGTTCAGACAACTGTAGTAATTATCTCCATTATTGTCAATCTTCAGAAGATAATTTACAACGTTTGGTTTACAACTTTAATCAAATGGCAGAAAGTTTCAATATGGAAATTTCAACTGACAAATCTAAAGTGATGGCTTTTTTAGGAAAGGAACCAGTCCGTAGCAAAATATGCATCAATAATAAGATCATCGAACAAGTCAAAAATCTTAGTTATCTCGGTTACCAAATTTCATATGAAGAAGAAAAAGGATTTGAATGAGAAAATTATTAAATTCAACAGAACAATGGGGATAATTAATCAGATATTCCAACCAACCTTAGTACAAAAACACGCGCACCTGAATTTATAAAACATTGGCCAGACCTATACTCTGTTTTGGTAGTGAAGCTTGGA